>NC_055998.1:90839898-91160533 GCF_018446385.1 Zingiber officinale | reverse complement strand
CTCTGCGTCCGCAACTTCGCCGTCGACCGCCTTCCCCTCGCCATCTGATGCATGTAAGAAGGAGGAATAGGAATATAAATTGTATTGTTTATTAATATTTGTCTTAGTACAATATAATATACAATGTTAAAGACTTAGTAAATTGATCCATTAATAAATACTAGAACTATTTTAAAATTATTCTAAGAATTATTCTAATAATTACAATAAAATTATTTTAATAATTTTAATACTAATTTGATTTGGTGATTTGATCTGATTAATCTAGATGATTCTCTTTTACCCCGACAAACTTAATGGAAGATCTTTGACGTTGAATTTACTTGCTAACTTGTTGAAAAATTGTCTGGATAATGACTTAGTAAAGATATTAACAATTTGATGTTCAGTAGAAATATAAGAGACGGATAACTGTTGAGTTGTCACACGTTCATGAACAAAATGAAAATTAATTTTCACATGTTTTGTACGAATGTAAAAGATTGAATTAGATGTAAGATATGTTGCTCCAATATTATTGCACCAAATTTTTGGTGCAACATTTAATGCAAGATGAAGTTCAGAAAAAAAATGATTGAAGCCAAATAATTTCAGACATTGTATTGGCTATAGCTTTATATTCAGTCTCAATGCTTGAAAGAGGTACCACAGGTTGTTTTTTGAATTCCAAAAGATAAGATTTCATCCAAGAAATATTATATATCCACTTGTAGATCGTTTGTCTTCAAGAGAGCTTTATCAATCCGCATCGTTATATGCATGTAAATCTCGAGACGATTGAAAATATAAAAAAAAGACCATGCGAAATAGTACTTTTGTGATAGAGAAATATTATTTTTTTTTTACATTATCCCAATTTTGCTCAGTTGGAGCATGCATAAATGATAAATTTGTGGATAGGACAGAGTAAGAAAGGATGAAGTTGTAGAGTTGTTTATAGTAATTGGTATAGAAACTGGACGTGCTCCATCCATTTTGGCTCTTTGGAAAAGTCTAGTAATGTATTTGCTCTAAGAGAGAAGATAGTCTTCCTTATATGGAATAAGTTTAATACCAAGAAAAAAATGAGCATTACCCAAATCTCGAGTAGAAAATTCTTGATTAAGAAGACTTAATAAACATCAAAATGAATTAAAAATAATGCATGATGATTTATGACATACATCAAAATGAATAATTTTCAAAAAAAAAATTTGCTATTATTATATGATGTATGTATGACATGACATGGTATTTTTGTGTTTTCATAATAAAACATGAATGAAAAAATAATGTCATAACATGTGATGGGCAAACAAAGCATGACAATTAGCATAACTAAAATATACCTAGATTGTTTATCTAAGTGTCCTTAAATCCTTAGTTAAACCTAAAAGTAATCCTAGATTTGCTCATATCTTCTTAAGAAAATGTCAAAACCCCAACTTGACATTTCTTTTCCTTTTCTTATTTGTGCCAATCAAAATTTAATTTAATTCCTCAAAGCTTGACACATTTTACTTTTCCAAAGAGTAAATGCATTTCCTATTTCATTTTCAAAGGTTAATAAAAACTTTGAAAATGTTTTTCGAGTGTCAACTTCATCAAGGTTGGATTAACTATCTTTCCAATTAGAGTTGACACTCTCTAACCCATCTAAGGGGTAGAGAAAATGCTCCTAGGAACCCAAAACCTATTGGTGCTCCTTGGATGTTCTAGGTACTCACTAGAGATAACTTCCCTAGATACCTTCTTAGTGACTTTGTTAGACTTCTTAGAAGTCTTAGTCACTTTTGTCGTTGCAAAGATACTTCTAAGGATAACTTCCCTTGTATCCTTGACTTGACAGCTAGACCTAGGATTGATTCCATAGTTATATGGAACCCTATGATAAGAAGGCACATCCTTCTTGGTTTTAGGTTTGTATCCCAAACTCCTATGGCCATTGGATGGCTTATGTGCTCCTAAACCTATTATGCTCTTTTTACCCTTTTAGGATATTTTCCATCCTTTTTAGGGTCTTTTCCATTTTATCAAGCCTTGAACTCAAGACTTGATTTTCTTGCCATAAATCCCTAGATTTTGGTCTTTCACTAAATCCTTGAGTATTTTTATTTCTAGGCTTATAACTATGATCCTTGGTTTTCTTGCCTAGCTTTTTATCTATCTTCCTAATCCTAGGTGTAGTAGTTTTAGCATGAAGAGCTACATGTTTTTCCTTAATGCTATCATGCTTTCTATTTTTATGGTAAATAGCATTAAAATGAAATAAATTAGAGCTAGCATGTTTTTTACCATTATTTAAAGGGGTAGACTCAATAAATGATACCTTGGGTTTTACCTTGGAAGCTCCCTCTTGACTTATGCTTCCTCCCTTGACTTTGACCGCCTTCTTCCCCTTTGGATATTGGTTCCGATAATGTCCTTTTTCATGACACGAGAAGCACACAATGTGCTCCTTGCTCTTCTTTGTTGTGGGGACGGTCTCTTTGGGCTTCTCCTTGCCCTTTTGTGCTATTTGGCCCTTCTTCTTGGCCAATTTAGGGTGCTTACTCTTGTAGTGTCCATGTTCCCTACACTCAAAACATATAATATAATTTTTATTTTTAATTGAAACATTTATACCTTCGCTTGTAGGGATGACAGTTGATCCTCTATTAGATATCTCTTGATTTTTGGAGGATGCAACATCTTCTTCTTCGTTTGACCCGAATGTAGAAGCTTCTTTTTCTTCTTGATCCGATGTCACCAAAGGTTGCTCCCCCTCAATCCTAGAGGTGGAGGCTTCTTCATCTTTATCTTGTACATGAAACAAAGAGTATGCTCTCTCTTTGTCCTTTTCGTTGAATTCCATTGAAGATGAAGCTTCTTGGACTTCTTCTTCGGAAATTGAGCATCTCTCAACTTCCAAGTCCTCTTCCTCTTAGTCTTGATCCACTGAATCACCCTCTTTGGATCCTTCTTGATTTGGTACAGTGAAGGGGACTTCATGAATCTTTGTCAATTTGCTCCAAAGCTCATTTGCATCATTGAATTCTCGATTCTTGATTTCCAAGAATCGAAGCTCGTCATTGTGAATGGTGGAGGCACCCTTGTATCGAATCCAAGTCCATCTTGGAATTCCATTTGAAGTTGAGCTTGAAGAAATCTTTGACTTGAAGAATTTTGATCCAACTTCTTCACCCTCTAGCTTTATTGCGCTTCCGGCGATGATTCCGGTGAAGAGCGACCTTGCTCTGATACCACTTGTTAGGGTTGAAAAGTAGCTAGAGGGGGGTGGGGGAGGGGTGATTAGCTCGTCGCACACTTGTAGCTTGCTTCTTGGTGATGATATGCAGCGGAATGTACAAAAAACATAAATACAACGCTAACACGAAGGATTTACTTGGTATCCACATTAAGGAGAGGTGACTAATCTAAGGATCCACACACGACACACACTCTCCACTATGAAAACACTCATTTACGTTAACTACCGAAGGTGGAGAAACATGTACAGGACTCACACACAACAAGAAGAAAGGAAGAAGCAAATACAAGAAAATCTTACAAGATTTTACAGCATAAACCCCTAGCTTTCTTTTCCCTTCTTATTTGGAACGCCTCTTGACCTTGGAAATGCAAGAACACCTTGCTCCAAGAAGCTTCAAGATCTGGCGGTGAGCTCTAGAGAAATCGTTGTGAAGAGCTGTAGAGAGGAATCGAAGCCCCTCCCGAAGAAATCGCACGCCAATGGCTAAAACCTGCGCCAACGGTCGAAACTCAATTGATTAGATTGCTCTCAATCAATTGGGGAGGCTTTGGATCGATCGGCTAATCGATTGGGCATATCGATCAAAATCCTAGCTCCCAATCGATTGCATGATCGATTGGAGGTTCCCAATCGATCGACCGATCGATTGAGAGGCTTTCTATGCGATCAAAGATTCTCCCCAATCGATCCACTCATCGATTGGGGAGGCTTTGTGTCGCGGGACCCACCCAATCGATCAACCGATCGATTGGGCATGAGCCAATCGATCGGGTGATGATCGATTCATCCCACATTTACTTGCCAAAACAAGTCCAACGCCCCCTAAAACCAACGTCCGGTCAACCATGACCTGTTGGTGCATCATGCCTAATGTTTGGTCACCCTTGACCCTCTAGGACTTCCTCACCAAGTGTCCGGTCAACCACTTTGACCCACTTGGACTTCCACGTGCCTGGGTTCAATCACCAGGACTTCTCTTCTGCCTAGCTTCACTCACTATGACTTCCCATCTCTCTGTCTTCACTCACTAGGACTTCCACCTAGCTTTACTCACTAGGGTTTCCCATCTGCCTGGCTTCACTCACCAGGACTTTCACCTAGCTTCACTCACTAGGGTTGACTTCACTCACCAAGACTTTCACCTAGCTTTACTCACTAGGGTTTTCATACTGCCTAGCTTCACTCACTAGGTCTTTTCACTCGGCTTCACTCACCAGGACTTTTCAATCAAGTATCCAGTTAGTCTTAACCTACATGAGTCCTCTTCACATCTAACTGGCCAACCTTGACCAATAGAGAATTGTACCATCAATCTTCCTAAATGAACGATTGCACCTGCAATCTCCATGTATTGTGTCTCAATGTATTGTCAAACATCGAAACTCAAACATCAAGACTCAAGCTTGAGCCAACTCAAGCTTAGTCAACCAGGTTGAGTTGATACGCTACGCATACGCGAAGCAATGCACGCACGATGCTATGCAACTTTATACATTAATAACTACTATTCGTTTTCTTATTCATCGTCTTCAACTGAATCATTGACTTGAGCGTCGAAGTACTTGTGTGTGGACTCCTGGTCCAATCACTTTCATTTCTTTTTACACATAGGATCGTTTGGAGTTATTTTTTCTAGCTAGGAGTCTTCGTCCAATTAACATTAGAGTCACCTCGGAGCTCTTCGGCATTGATGGCCTCGGCGTCAACCACAACATCCTTATCACCAACATCCCTATGGGCTCTCTCCTCTACGACCTGTTCGCCGCACTCATCTACCAAGCCAATGGCGAGGCCATGGCGTCGGTGGCGATGCTCTTGCTGGATGACACTGTGGTTTGCATGGGGAGGAAGTGCCACGCCAAGACGTTCTTGTGGTGGGCAGGCATTTCGCTGGTGAGCTTTGCATCCAGCCTGACTTTATACTTTCGGTCGAGGGCGATCTATAGGCGGGCGGCGTGGGGATGCCACCGGCAGGCGAATGAGCAATTGATTCTAAGATAGGCGGCATGTCGCCGGCAAATTGACAACAACGAATTCACAGAATTGCTTAATGCTAAGAGCATCCGCAGCCAAGAGGTTTATGCTCCGCTCACATTAAAAGTTAAAAACCTTACTCCTTTTAAAAACCTCTCTCCGTTATCATTAAAAAAATGATAATCTCAGTTAGTCTCATTGACTATCTCTAAGAGCGATCGATTTGACTCCACAGAAGTTTTCCATCGGCCATCAGGATAAATCTGAAAGTGCATATGGCAGTCAACGCAGAAGCCCAACATCCTTTGATTGTGCCTCCCATTTTGAGGAAAAATTCTTACAAATGCGTCATAGTTGAGAATCAAATTGTGGGTGTCTAGGTGACAAACTTTCCTACTTTAGCACCATAGCCCCGGGGATAAAAATAATAATCCCAGTTAGCCTCATTGACTATTCCTGAGATAACCGACTCGGTCCCACGGAAATTTTCTATCGGCCACCAGGATAAATCGAGAAGCGCACACGGCGGCTAACTCAGAAGCCCAACATCTTTTAATTGTGGCATTCATTTGAAGGAAAAATTCCTACAAATACGTCATAGCTGAGGATCGAACCGCAAATGTCTGAGTGACAACCTGAATATCCTACCGCGACACCATAGTCCCGGAGACCTCTCCATTATCATACGAACATATGCCATGGAAATTTATAGCATGAGATTTTTTACTATAAACCTCTCAATATAAACCCCTCCTCCACTACATAGGTAAAGTTTATATTTTTGTTTTATAAACCTGTATCAAAATCTTGAGACTAGTTTTATAAAAAATAGTGGAGAGAGGATGGAGAATGGATTTTAACATAAATGAGGTTGATAAAACCTCTTTCCATCCTCTCTCTCTCTACTAATTTTTTATAAACATGACCCTAAGATTTATAAAAAAAATTATAAGACCTATAAACCCCACTTATATATATATAAGTGAAAGACGGATTTATATTGAAAAGTTTATAGTAAAAATCATACACTATGATAACATTTGGTAGGATGTAATCTGTTAATCAGGATTACATTACAAGATTAATTATTTTATTTGGTTTAATTTTAAACTTGTAATGTAATCTGGATTATAAAAGATAATGAAATTTTGTAATCTGGATTACAAAGTAAATACTATGTAATCTCACACCAACTTTTGATAGGTTCATATTTACAACATATTAGTTTTTATTTTTAACCTATTACAAATAATTTAAAATTATAAAATATATAATTTACTGTACTTTCCTATATTTTAATAAAAAATCAGAAATAAATTTATAATTATATTTTATTAAAAAAATGGCAACAGGCCCAGCTTTATAGCCGCAGGATCAGAAGGACATAATCCTGACCGCTCGTTCAATCTCGAGAGTTCCAGGTTAAATCCAGCCTCACATCCGCCTGATTCGTCAAAGCCGCTTCCTCCTCTTCCCCCGGCGAGCTCGTCGCATGGGCAAGCAAGGGAAGCTCCGAGCGAAAGAGAGGCGCGAGCAGAGGCGTCTCGAGATCGCGCATCTTCGCGAGCTGCCCTATTCTCCGGCCGACAGGTACCAACACCCCCCCCCCCACGGCGCCTTCCCTACCGCTCCCTCACCCTTTGTCTTCTCCTCAGGTGGTGGTCGTCGGAGACGGTGGCCGTGGTGACCGGTGCTAGCCGGGGGATCGGGTACGAGATATCGCGGCAGCTCGCCGTGCAGGGCTTGTGCGTCGTCCTCGCCGCGAGGGACCTCGATCGAGGCTGTGCAGCGGCGTACGGTCTCCGGGCGGAAGGCCTGAATGTGCAGTTTCGGAAGCTTGATGTTACGCATGCCGATTCGGTGCAAGAATTTGCCAAGTGGATCGGTGACGAGTATGGCGGACTCGACATCCTGGTACGGCGTTTCTCTCCGATTTTTGGCATTTTTGATCTGTTCTTACTAGAATTAACACCTTGATGCTGTACCACTTTTTCATCGATAATTTAGTGCCTGCGTCACTCGAAGGCTTTACAATCTTGTCTAGGGTCGTATAGAATAAACATTGAGGATTTGATTAAGGGTTTTGATCCAAGGAATCCTTTACCTTAGTTTTTATGAATTAAAATTGAAGTTCTACATGAAATTGCCTGTTATTGTCTTTTTTGAACACTATGTATGTCAGTTACATAACCAGTCAATCTTAGTATCCTTGTCTGCACCAACTATCTTACTATCTGTTGCTTTCTTTTAAACACCCATGAACTGTGTGGGAAATGGTGGTTTATCTTTGAAGCGTCATCAATGCATGCCTAAGAAATCTAACACTATGTATGCCAGTTGAAGCATCATCACACTTTTAGTATATGCTCAATCAAATCTAGTTGGACTGGTGAAAAGAAATCGAGTTTTGGCTGAGCTTTTCACCAAAACCGAATGCTCATTTTTAGCTAACCATATTGCAAGAGCAAATGTATAGTAATTTAACATCACCTACATATATGACCTGCCAAATTATCCTTTGGTTTAATAGAAAGTTCAAAGACCAAAATCCTACCAGTGTATTGTTATGAGAAATAGCTGCAAAAGTACCTTATTTTATAATAACTCATTCTGCAAGGAATTGGCTAAAGCTAGACATAGATGACCCTTTTTATTTGAGCGTGGAACCCTGTTTCTTCTGTTAGATCTTTGTAATATAAGTGTTTCCTGAACTTGAATTAACTTGCTTTCTAAGATTAGTACAATTCACTGAGTTGCAGGTTATGTGGGCTGATTCTTTTGTAATTCGGGATCATGATTTTATCTATGGTTACCTCAGCCTTTAGGTTGGCCTAGTGAGAATTATTATTGAATTTTCTTCAAAGTTCATTTATATTTTATAGTTGAGCTTCCAGAGTTGTTAATCATTTCTGGTTTAAACATGTTTCTTCGACCACCTTAGTTTTTTAGATCTTGCTTAAACTCACTCATTCCTGTTGCAGGTAAATAATGCAGGCGCCAACTTCAATACAGGCGCTAACAATTCTGTTGAATTTGCTGAAGAGGTTATTGCAACAAATTATTTGGGAACTAAACTAATGATTGAAACCATGATTCCAATGATGCGCCCTTCACCTAATGGTGCTCGAATATTGAATACTAGCTCAAGGCTTGGCAGAGCAAATGGCAGGCGAAATGTAAGTGACAAACTTCCTGACCTCGGCATCCTCATTTGCTTCTTAGAATTTACAACCACATTATCACATCACTGGTGTTCCAAGCACAGTCAGTTATATCATAGGCATACTGTTTTACATGTCAATGCAGTCTTTCAAAAAGAAAATAAAATCAAGGGAAATCCCTTAGACTTGTGTTTCCTGACTATGAAAATGTTATTTCTGTCAGAGAGTGGGCGATGTGGCTCTGCGAGAGAAACTAATGAACGATGACTGCCTTTCTGAGGAGCTTATTGATGGTATGGTGGCTAATTTCCTACGCCAAGTGAAGGAGGGAACTTGGGCATCAAATGGCTGGCCTCAAGTGTTCACAGATTACTCCATATCGAAACTGGCAGTCAGTGTCTTCACTCGACTCATTTCTAGGAAGCTTGCCAACCGACCAGGTGATCATAAGATCTACATAAACTGCTATTGTCCAGGGTGGGTGAAGACTGCCATGACAGGTTGGGAAGGAAATTCTACTGCAGAGGAAGGTGCTGATACTGCTGTGTGGGTAGTTTTGTTGCCAAGCCAGCTAGTTACCTCTGGGAAGTTTTTCGCCGAGAGGCATGAGATCAGCTTCTGAATGCATTCGAGTTTTATCCGACAAGCCAATTCGCTAACTGGGCTATCGAGTATCAATGGAAACTCATCTTTCCGCTCTATTTATGATACCAGAGATATCATATTCACTGAGGTGCTTACAGCAGAAATTTCAGTACAAATTGGCTTCATGGAGATATGATACTCATGCCTCATGGTGCACATACTCATGAAGTTGTACTACTGTTAAGAGATTCTGGGTCTTATTTAGAATTCATTTGTTCCAGGTTTAGTATTTAAAGGTCATGCCCATGAAAATAATCTTGAGAAAGAGAGAAGATGAGCAATTTTAAGCTAGAGATCTGCTTTTGATGATTAAAAAAAAATGGTAATTTACTGAACCGTGAACTTGACTTTTATCGATGTGCATCATGCTCTCATATTTATCAAGTTACGCCCTTCTTTACAAAAAGTATTCCTTAATATGTACACACTTATCTAATCGGCACAAAAGCACATTCAAAAGTCATATAGGGGGTTGAGAAATAAAGTGTTACCATACTAAATCATGGGTTCAAAATTTAACGTGTTTGAGTATGTTTTTTTTATACTTTGATCACTACATTAATTATTAAGTCATCCATAATTTATCTTCTTTTTAGTCTAAAAATAAATTGACAAGAGTATTAAAAATGAACGAATCATTTTTGCCATACTAAAATATATTTAAAATCCCAATAGGATTTTGAAAGTATTATTTTTCTCTTTTAAAAAATAGATTATATTTTTTAAAAAACATGTGGGTTAACTATAGAATGCAATTAATATTGGAGGGTATAATTACATTCATATGTATACATACGTATATAGTATAGCTGAGAAAAAAAAATATAAGTACAAAAAAAATAAGTAGCAGAGGCTCAAGAACATAATGGTGTTATTTGGATCAAACTTGATAAATCTAAGAGTAAGACTATCAATAAGTTTAGTCAAAATTCACTAATAATCTTGATAATATCAGAATCAACACAAATCATGTCCTTCAATTTTGATTTCACATCTTAGATGAGTTGTTTTGTGTTTCTAAAGTTTATACAATTTTAAATAAATTTAGCACAAATTCATTCTTGCTAGAAGTAGTTATATTATATTAACTCAACAAAGATACTGATCCTGTCCAGAATCTGAGTCAGATAAAGGTCAAGAAAGGTAGCGTCAACATTGACGAAGCAACGACTTTGACACACCGTATATGTGTGCGTCAGAAACTTGGACCTCCACGTAGAACCAAAGGTCTGTGATAACAGAACCGGTGGTACTTGGATCCTGCACATACCCAGACAAGCACACGGAGCGTTAGAGACAAAAAACTAGGAAGGGGGTCCTTGGCGCAGGTCCTCTTTGCTGGCTATAAGAAACCCCCATCGACCTCTCCCTTGAATTTCTTGTTGCTAGTCGTAAATGTCCTTCCTTCTTTCCTTTCTTCTGCGATTTTGCTTTTCCATCCTTTCTTCTTTCTTTAACTCGTTCATGGATCCTTCAGAGTTGTGTTGCGCTTCTGGAGTTTCAACCTTTAGTGGTGTAGATCTGGACGATCTTCACTTTACATATGGGGTGTCTGACAATATACACATTATCATATTTTCCGAGATCCATCTTCCCCACCAATCTCCTGATGGTTATATGACTTTCTTCAAGACACAAATTATGGTGAGCCTTCGCTTTCCCATTCACCGCTTTTTTCTCCAACATGAGTCGTTACTTCCGTATCTCCCTTTGTTAACTTGTCCCTAATTCCATCCGACTTCTATGCGGAGTCATCATCATCTATCGCCTGTGTGACATCCCCTTGATGCCTCGCTTGTTTCACTGTCTTTTCACTCCCCAATGTTACAGTGAGGGTCTCTTTCATTTCCAGGCTCGTACTAAGACAACCCTTTTTTCTCCCACGTCTCCTCAAGGGCCAGAGTGGAAAGAGAAGTACCTTTTCCTCCGATTCCCTTCTGCCGTAGCGTGACCCACTGGGCGCCAATATGCTCTTCCCTTTGCGCCCTCACTAGGAGACTGTCGCTCAGATCTAGCTTTTATAGAGGCATCGACACGACTAGCGGGCTAGCATTTTGATTCGCACGAACTACTGTCAGAAGACGTTTTGTATCTGTTTGGGTTAAGCTTCATATCTTCAGAGTTACCACACTCTTTGGTTAAGTACCACAGCTACTATAGTGTGCTTTGCCTTCTCACTCTTACCTCTTCTTCGCGGCAATGGACGCTCTGGCCCGGACATCCTTGTCTAGGCCTCTTCCGCTAAGTGCCATAGAAATAAATCACCGAGGGCGAATAATCCTGGGCGAGCGAGGCAACTCACCACTGCGGTAAGCCTTCAACTCCCTTTGTTGCCTTTTTCTTCCAATCTTGGCTGACCTTCCCTTTGGTTAGCTCTTCGCCTCGGCGTTGTGTCCGAGTCAGCTAGCTATGGACACTTATTGGTTGAACAAAATCTATAAAGATCGTGTTGCTGACCTGGAATCCTATCCCTCCAGCTCCATTCCAGCAGTGCGTCAACTACAGGCGGAGGTGGAATCTTTAAAAAAGTGGAATGCAACCTAGGAACAAACCCTCAGTGAGGTCTTATGGGCGGTAAATCTCTTACAAGACAACAAGAAGAAACTCGAAGCCCTCCACCAAGTGGCTAACGATAAGTATCAGGAGGAGCTTGTCCTTAAGGAAAAAGCGTTGTCAGAGCTGACTCGGTAAACCATCGCCCTAGACAATTTAAGCTATTTCATAAGAAGGAGATGACCTATTTGGCCAAAGATCTTAGTTCTAAAGACTAGCTCATCCTGGACCATCAACAAGATTTGGAGTCCCAAGCCACTGAGTTGGGTTCTTTACAAATGGAGCTAGCTCAAGCCCAATCTAAATTGTCCAACTCAGTCGTCGCCCTGGAAACCTATAAGGCTAGGGAGAGCGATCGCATCCGTATGGGTCGGGAAGAATACATGCGCTCCTTAGAGTTTGGCTCACAGGTAGAAGACCACTTTGTTTGATCACTTGTATATGGAGCGATGTGAGCGGTCAGACAGCTTAGGAAAGGAGGGTATCTGTCGTCTGACCCTCCGGAAGACTTCCTAAACCACCATCAGATCCTTTGAGAAATGTCTGATGATGTTTTCTCGAAGTTCAAATGATTCCCTCTGTAGTACATCTACTGTTTATAAAAGCTTATTTTTGGGTTCTTCTTTCATGCTCCCTGCTCCTACCCTATGATTTTTCCATAGGATAGACCACGCCATGAGAATGTTTTTTAATGCGGGTTATTGAGTGAGAGCAAGTGGGGCGGAACTTGTTATGCTAAGAGCTGATCGGGCTAATTGTGAATGGGAATTTTGGATCCCTGCTCGACTAGACCCGGGCAGCCACTTGAGGTCTGAAGGAGCTCTACCTACTACTTGCACAAGGGAAGGGATATTAAGACTTAACCGGGTCCTATGAGTTGAGGCTAAGGAGTGCCTAGGTTTCATGATTTCCTGGAAGGTTCGGGCATAATCATGGTCGGCTTCTCCCAACCAGGTACCTTGCGTATATGCCAGTAATGCTTACTCCCCGACCTTAGATCTTTTTCTCGAACAAAAGTCAATACAAAGAGAGACACATTCAGGTACGGTAAGGCTGAAGGTAATTAGCACTCCACGAGCGGTCCAACTTCTTACCATTAGCATCCTACAGGTAATATGCACCTGACACGAGCTTTTTAATGATTTTATATGGACCATCCCACTGAGGTGCTAACTTAGTTACCTCTCCCACCGGATTTATTCTTTCCCATACCAAATCTCCTTCTTTGAAGAAGTGGGGGATCACTTTCCTATTATAATTTTGTCGCATCTGTTGTCGATAACGATTAACTAGGCGACCATTCTTTCTCTGGTCTTACTGATAAGATCCAGTTCTAGAAGTTATCGCTCAGATTATCAAGGTCGTACAACAATCGCCAGATAGAAGCAACCCTGACCTCATCTAGCATGACCACTTCGCAATCGTAGACGAGGTGAAACAGAGTGAGCTCAGTGCTTTCTCATGGAGTTGTTCGGTCCACCCAAAGGATGCTGGGGAGCTCATCAACCCAATCACCTCCCGTGGTCCAGCTTGACCTTGAACCCCCTGACTATCTCTCTGTTAGTGACCTCAGTCTACCCATTATTTTGAGAATACGTCACAGAAGTGAAGACTTGGGTTATATCAAACCCTTAACATCATTCCTGAATCTTGCGCCCTTTAAACTGTCACCCGTTATCTGAGACCAGTTTGTGTGGGATTCTAAATCAGTACAAAATATTTGTCCATAGAAATTGGATGACAACTCTCTCAATAGTCCTGACAAGGGCCTCTATCTCTACCCAGTTAGAAAAGTAATCTACCGCAATGAGAAAGAATCACTTTTGAGCTAGGACTGTGAAAAACCACCTCACGATGTCCATGTCCCATTGATCAAAGAGACAATAGACTACCGAGGTCTTCAAAATCTTGGTCAGCCGATGGGATAGGTTCTGATACTTTTGGAAAGAGAGGCAAATGGCCACTAATTGCTAGGCATCCTTCTGTAGGGTGGGCCAAAAATATCCGTCCAATAATATTTTGCAAGAAAGCATCCTTCCTCCCACGTGATTGCCAGAACATCCCTGGTGAATTTCTTACAGAGCACAGTCTGCCTGTCCGGTCCTAGACACTTGAGTAATGGACGAGAGAATGGCCACTTATACAACTGGTCCCTGATTAGTGTATAGGCATTAGCTCTCTTCTGGGTCAATCTCACTATTTCAACATCGGCTGGTAAGACATCCCGCTAAAGATACAGGATCCTTGGGGCTCTCCAATCAATTGGCTCTTCCAAGTTGTTCTGCAAGTCAATCTAAGATATTAGGAAACTTTACGCTATCGACCTATCAGGATCCAATTGTAGTCAAAGAGCTAGCTATCTTGGCTAATTCATCTGCCCTTTGATTGTCCACCCATGGTATTTTAGTTACTATAACTTTCTCAAAACCTTTCTTCATCTTCTCATACGCTTCTCTATAAAGCTGTAACTTCTCATTATTAACCTCAAAGTTGTCAACTACTTTTTGAGTCACCAACTACGAATCTAACTAAATGATTACCCGACTAGCTCCTTCATACCGAGTTGCTTGTGGTCCAGCCAGCAATGTCTCATATTCTACTTCGTTGTTGATAGTCCCAAAATTTAACCGAACAACTAATTGCATGATATCTTCTTGAGGGGATATAAGGAGTACCTCCACTCCACTCCCTTGTTAAGTGGATAACCCATTCACATATATCTTCCGTGTTCCTCAGAATCATGCTGATGGATTTTCGTCAGAAAGTCGGCCAAAGCTTGTGCTTTGATTGCTGTTTGAGGTTAGTTGTGTATATTATACTCCCTCAACTCGATTGCCTATTTGATGAAATGGTCGGTTGTTTCCATGTTGGTAAGGACTCTCCCCATAGTGCTATTGGTCAGCATGGTAATTGGATGTGCAAGAAAATAAGGCCTTAGGCGGCAACCCATGAGGACTAGCCCGTAGACCAACTTCTCGAGTGTCGTGTACCGGGACTCGGCCCCTTTTAATAGATGATTGAAGAAGTACACTGGTCGTTGTGCGTTGTCTTGCTCTTTCACCAAAATTGCCCCCGCGGCCTCAGGGGTAACTGATAAATAAGTCCAAAGTGTTGGTGCGAGAAGCATCCGACGATCAAACCCGAGTTTTGATAATGGCAAAGGATTCAAAGTTAAGGGGTTTTGTGATCTGACAGCTTTGTTGAGTGTTTCAGGAAAGTCCTAACTGCGGTTAGGCAGGTGAAAACCCTAGGGGGTGGTAACCCTAGGTCATAGGGGGTGGTAACCCTATGCGGAAAGTCTTGGCAGGTCGGTGGCTTCAGGCAAAAGTCCTAGGGGGTGGTAACCCTAGGTGGAAAGTCCTGGTGTCACGAACCAGGTGAAAGTCTGGACTAGCCGGGAAGCGGATGTCCAGCAGAAAGTCCGGAAGCATCGAGTGCTGAGCAAAAGTCCAGTCGATCCGGAGGATCGCACTGGCAACAGGTAAATCTCCTGAGTGGAGTAGGTGAGGACGCGTTCCCCGTAGAGGGAACAGTAGGCGTCGAGTCGACCTAGGGTTTCCGGTTGGAAACCCGAAGTCAGGCTCGGATAGTCCGGAGACTATCATTATCACTTCTATTATGTTTCTGTGCTAACTTTGTTTTGCAGTGTATGTGTTTGGGACTAACACATTGTTGGTTGCTACTCGGAAAGCCTAGAGGTTCCACTGTACAAAAATTTTGTACAAAGGTCTGAACCTTTTCCTAGCTACCATGTGTTCTTTTAAATTAAATTTTGGATCACCTGCGGAACTTAACACGTTTGATCCAAAACTTAATCTAGTTGTTCTTTTAGGTTTTGACTTGGATCTCCTGCGGAACTTAACACGTTCGACCCAAGTCACCTTAAGTTATTAATTCCATTAAATATTAATTTCCATAATCGGTTCCCAGTGCTGACGTGGCGAGGCACATGGCCTTCTTGGATATGGGAGCAACCACCACCGACTAGACAAAACCTTTTATAGAAAGCTAATATTTAATTTCCTAAAATAACTTTAGGTTAACCGAAAAGAACAATCAAATCACAAGGAAAAGAAAAACAAAAGAACACTATATCGAAAACAAATTCGAAACTCTAGAATCGTATGCCTCTTGTATTTAGTATTATTTCCAAAAATAACTAGTATGATGCGGAAAGAAAAATTACTAGTTATACCTTTTAGAAAAACCTCTTGATCTTCTACCGTATTCCTCTTCTAACCTCAGACGTTGTGTGGGCAACGATCTTCCGAAATGAGAAACCACCAACCACCTTCTACTCCTCCTAGCTAGGTTCGGCCACAAAAAAATAAAGCTTCACCAAGGAAGAAGAAAAACACCAACCAAGCTCCAAGAGATGCAAGCTTTCTCTCCTTCTTCTTCTTCTTCTCCAAGTAGTATCAGCTCCAAGAGCAGAGAGAATTTCGGCCACCACAAGAGGAAGAAAGGGAGAAGATGTTGTGGCCGGCCACACCAAAGAATAGGAGAGGGAGAGAAATAATAGAGGTTGTCCTCTTGAAGGCACCCCCACCCCTTCTTTTATTTTCCTTGGCCTAGGCAAATTAGGAAATTTAATTACAATAAAATTTCCTTAATTCCCTTGACATGATTTAATTGAGAAAAATAATATTTCCCCAATTAATCTCTAATGGCCGGCCACATCAAGAGGAAATAAATTAGACAAGTTTTAATCAACAAATTAAAACTTCCTAATTTGTTTCCGGAAATAAAATTTCTCTTTAAAAATCTCTTCATGGTTGATAAAAGGAAATTTCTATAATTTTAATTTTATCAACATGTGGATAATTTTAAAGAGAAAATAAAATATCTTACCAATCTACAAATAAGGAAAGAGATTTAATCTCTTTCTTTAATCTTTTGTAGATCTTTTACAAGAGAGATATTTTTATTTTAATTCTCTTTAATAAATTATTTCTTCCACATAATAAAAATTAAAATTAAAATCCCTTTTTAATTTAATTTGGCCGGCCCCCACTAGCTTGGGTTCAAGCTAGGGCCGGCCACCCAATTTTATATCTAGGCCTAGCTTGGTTCCCAAGCTAGCTTGGTCGGCACCTTATAGGTGGGTATAGAAGGTGGGTATAGGTGGGTATAGAACTCTATAAATAAGAGGCTACGATAGGGACCGAGAGGAGGAATTGGTTTTGGTCTCCCGATAAAATTAAGCATCCCGTGTTCGTCCCGAACACACAACTTAATTTTATCAATAATAATTCATTCCACTAGAGAACTATTATTGAACTACCGCACCAATCCCAAATTACATTTTTGGGCTCCTGCTTATTATGAGCATGTTAGTCTCCCTGTGTTTAAGATATCGAATGTCCACTAATTAAGTGAGTTACTGACAACTCATTTAATTAATATCTTAGTCCAAGAGTAGTACCACTCAACCTTATTATCATGTCGGACTAAGTCCACCTGCAGGGTTTAACATGACAATCCTTATGAGCTCCTCTTGAGGACATTATCAACCTAGTATCTCTAGGACACAGTTTCCTTCTATAATCAACAACACACACTATAAGTGATATCATTTCCCAACTTATCGGGCTTATTGATTTATCGAACTAAATCTCACCCATTGATAAATTAAAGAAATAAATATCAAATATATGTGCTTGTTATTATATTAGGATTAAGAGCACACACTTCCATAATAACCGAGGTCTTTGTTTCTTTATAAAGTCAGTATAAAAGAAACGACCTCAAATGGTCCTACTCAATACACTCTGAGTGTACTAGTGTAATTATACAGTCAAGATAAACTGATACCTAATTACACTACGACCTTCCAATGGTTTGTTCCTTTCCATTATGGTCGTGAGCTACTGTTTATAATTTATAAGATACTGATAACATGATCCTCTGTGTGTGACACCACACACCATGTTATCTACAATATAAATTAATTGAACAACTACATTTATCATAAATGTAGACATTTGACCAATGTGATTCTTATTTCTAGATAAATGTTTATACCAAAAGCTAGGCTTTTAGTATACACTCTAACACACATTTTGCAGGAACAAAGGAGCAAGTTACAACTCGGATGAACAGTGTCCGAGGCGCCTCCATGGAGCTTGGAGGCGCCTCGGGTGCGAACCAGGAAAAGCCAGCGCAGAAGGTTAGAGGCGCCTTAGATGAAGTTCAAGGCGCCTTGGGTCGGTTGAAGGCGCCTGGTAGGTGAAGGCGCTGAATGGATGAAGTTCGACCAAGTCTCAGGTTGATCTCCGCGGTGACTCGGCTGTTTATAAGCCTTGAAGGGCTTCAGCCCGAACACCTTTATAAGGGGCCTCGAGCAAAGACCAAGACAACGAATTCCAAGTCTTCTTTCTTCAACGTCTTGCCGAAAGACTCCGGAAGTCTTCTGATAAGTCTCCGACGACCCGAGCTCCAAGATTTCTTTTCGTCCGGTATAGATTTCTTTATCGCATTTCTTGTAATACTTAGTTTGTAATAATCGAGCTTATAGTTGTTGCTTACGCAAAGCGATCAAGGATCGCGGGCCTTGAGTAGGAGTCGCCTTAGGCTCCGAACGAAGTAAAAATCTCTTCGGCTTTGTGTGTTTGTTTTTATTCCACTGCATTAACTCTTACGCTTTTACGATTCCGATAATCGAACGAAATAGCCGCTAGCGCATCTCGATCCAACAATTGGTATCGAGCGGGGTCGTCTTGAATCGGTGCAACCACTATTCAAGACATTTTTTAGTGGTTTTGTTCGGTCAATTAGAATTTAGCCTCATAGCTATATTCTAATTTCTTTTACGAATCGATTTTTTTGCCCGAAGTTGGTGCAACACCACTCGAGCTCGTAATTATTACTATTCTCTTCCCACACTACTAATCCAAGACTCAGTCTTGGAATAGATCTTGTTGTTTTTTGTTCTTTTAGATCTAAATGGCCCAACTAGAAGGATATAGCACCGTTCGCCCCCCACTATTTTCCGGAGAAGACTTCGGATATTGGAAGGGGCGAATGGAAATATATCTAAAGATCCAGTTCGACACCTGGATGATCGTCAGAACAGGACTACAACTACCAACTGGTACCGATGGTAAGCCTACATCCTGTGAAAACTGGGAGCCCACATTTATCAAGAAGGTGGAAGCCGACGCCAAAGCCACCTGCACCATCCAATGCGGTCTGACCAAAGAAGAGCTCAACAGAGTCGGTCCATTCTCCTCCGCAAAGGAACTATGGGAGAAACTGATCGAACTACACGAGGGCACCTCGGAAACCAAGGTAAGTAAGCGTGATTTGTTATTAAATAAACTATACAATTTGAAAATGCAGGAAGGCGAGACGGCAAGCTCTTTGCACGCCCGAATTCAAGATATCCTGAATTCTCTACATGGAATCGGGCAGAAGGTAGAAAACAGAGATATAATAAGGTATGCCCTTAACTCATTCCCTAGGAGTACACTATGGGCATCAATGGTAGATGCCTATAAAGTCTCTAAGGATTTGTCTTCCTTAAAATTAGATGAATTGTTTAGTGAATTCGAACTCCATGAACAGACTAATGCACGGCCATCCGAGAAAGGGATTGCTTTGGTTGCAGGAACGAGTCGAACACGGGAATCAAGAGGACGGCGAAAAATTGAATCGGAATCAGAAGACGAATCCGATTCAGAAGATTCAGAAGATGAACTGGCCGGCGAATTTGTAAATCTTGTAAAGAAACTCTACAAGAAGAAGAAGGGATTCAACAAGAAAGATCTGAAGAAGGCAGTTCAATCCAAGGAGGCCCAATCAAAGACAAAATTTGAAGTCACATGTTACGGGTGCAACCAGAAGGGCCATATCAAGGCCAACTGCCCCAATCAAAAGGAAGCCAAGAAGCAAAGAAGAAAGAAGGCTCTAAAGGCAACCTGGGACGAATCTTCTTCGGAGGATGAAGACGACAAACTCAACCAAACAAGTTTACTCGCATTGATGGCCCGGGACCAGATCAGCGAATCCGAGAGCGAGTCAGAAGCCGACTCTGAGCAAAGCCACGGATCCGCATCCGTTTCCGAAGGACCAGACTCCGCTGTAAGTATTCCTAGACTCAATAATTTAGTCAATTATTTACTTCGCAAATTAGTTAAGTCAAATTTGAAAATTAAGTCACTTTTAAGAGAAATAACCACTCTTAAAGGAGTAACTAACTCAAAATCTTTAACTGAAGATTCAACTCAAGTACAACGACTTGAGAAAGAAAATTCAAATCTGAAAAATCAGTTAAACGAGTTAAAAATTACTCTAGAAAAGTTCTCTCTGGGTTCCAAGAATTTGGATATAATTCTTGGGACACAAAGAGCTGTCTACAATAGAACTGGGCTAGGATACAAAAGTAAAAAGAAATATAAATCCTATTTATCTTTAATAAACAAACAAAGTAGTAAATCAGTCCAAGCATGGGTCCCCAAGTCCAACTTGGTCAATCAAGTTGGACTTGGTCAATATTGGGTCCCGAAGGATCAAATACACTACCTCGATAGACCATATCGAGGCTATGATCCAGGGGGAGCAAAAAGAAAAACAATCTTAAAAATTTGAAATTCAAAATTAAATTTAAAATTCGAAATGAAATTAAATTTAAAATTTAAAATTCAAAATTTGAAATTCAAAATTAAATTTAAAATTTGAAATGAAATTAAATTCAAATTTCAAAATTTGAAATTCAAAATTAAATTTAAAATTCGAAATTAAACTATAAATTCAAAAATTCAATTCTAAATTCAAAATTAAACTATAAATGAAATTCAAAATTCGAAATTAAACTATAAATTCAAAAATTCAATTCAAAATTCGAAATTAAACTATAAATGAAATTCAAAATTCGAAATTAAACTATAAATTCAAAAATTCAAAATCAAAATTCAAATTTAATTTAAATTCGAAATTTGAAATTCGAAATTCTAAATCAAAAATTCAAAATCAAATTCAAAATTCTAAATCAAAAATTCAAATTCAAAATTCAAATTTAATTTAAATTCGAAATTCTAAATTCAAAAAAATAGATGGTGGATCCAAACTAGCTGGCACCTCCAACTGAACTACCCGACAGGGTAACTGAACCTAATTTACCCGAAATGGGTAAAACAAGAGTAGATTACCCGGCAGGATAATTAAGGACAGTTTAAAAAGGGCTGAGTTTAACTTTAACCACAGTACCGGTGAAGTTTTTGGATGATAGTACGTTAGGGAAACTTGGGCATCGCATGTCTAGGAAGATATGGCTTCGACCTGGTGCATTTGGCCAAGTGGAACTGACCGAAGCTATCCTTAAATGGATCCTAACTAGTTAGACCAGGGTTTAGTATTAAGTTTAATGGGTAGGACTATTTGGGAAACCTCGAAGGCATGGTTACTTTAATGAGTTCCTTGTGACTCACCATAGCCCAGAAGTTTATCCAAAGAATGCTTACTTGTTGAACCCAAAGCTAAACCTGAATCTAACATAAAGTTAAACCTTACCCCAAAATTCAACCATAATTCATCTCACAACAATTATAGGGTTCCCTGATTGACAATTTAGATCGAGTGAGATGACTAAGGAATTAAAAGTTCAAATTCAAAATTAAATTCGTAATTAATATCATGTTTTTTAATGAAATCAATTTAAAATTTATTTGAAAAATTTCAAAATCATTTTCAAAATCTTTTCAAAATTATTTTAAAACTCTTTTAAAACTTAATTTCAAAAATCTTTCAAAATCATTTTAAAATTATTTCAAAATCTTTTAAAATCTATTTCAAAAATCTTTCAAAATTATTTCAAAATCTTTCAAAATTATTTCAAAAATCTATTTCAAAAATCTTTCAAAATTATTTCAAAATCTTTCAAAATTATTTCAAAATCTTTCAAAATTATTTCAAAAATCTTTCAAAATCTATTTCAAAAATCTTTCAAAATTATTTCAAAATCAATTTAAAATCTTTCAAAATCAATTTAAAATATTTTCAAAATCATTTTAAAAATCTTTTCAAAATCATTTTAAAAATCTTTCAAAATCAAATTCAAAATCTTTTCAAAATTATTTAAAAATCTTTTTCAAAGCTATTTAAAAATCTTTTTAAAATTAATGTAAAAATTATTTAAAACTTAAAATGCAAAGTAATTTTTTTATCTTGAATACAATGGAATAGAAAACATAGTGTCTGCTTCAATCACGCTATCTTTAATCCATTAAAAAGAAACCAATTCAACTACTTCATGTGTAGGAGTTGGATCAATGGATGTTGGATAGTGGATGCTCCAGACATATGACTGGAGATAAATTGAAGTTTTCAAAGCTCAAATTAAAAAATTTAGGATCAGTTGCATTCGGCAACAATGGTCAACTTAAAGTAATCGGAAGAGGTAATATCGAACTCAGCTCCGAGTTTATTATTAGAAAAGTTCTGTTAGTTGATAATTTCAATTTCAACTTACTAAGTATAAGCCAATTATGTGATAGCGGATACTTAGTCACTTTTGACAAAACTAGGTGTTTAGTCAAAAATATTGAAAATCCTGAAATTACACTTAAGGGACTTAGGAAAAATAATATGTACTCAATTAATCTACCCACATCCCCAATAAAGTGTTTAATAACACAAGAAGAGGAGACTGACTTGTGGCACAGAAGACTGGGTCACACTCACACTAGACTCATTTCAAGAATGAGTCATAAC
Source organism: Zingiber officinale (assembly GCF_018446385.1). NCBI lineage: Eukaryota > Viridiplantae > Streptophyta > Magnoliopsida > Zingiberales > Zingiberaceae > Zingiber > Zingiber officinale. Next base: position 91,138,258 of record NC_055998.1, on the reverse strand, counting down.
GGTCTAGTTAGAGGTCTGCCCAAACTAAAATTCATTGAAACCTCAATCTGTAATTCTTGTCAACAAGGAAAACAAACTAAGTCAACACACAAACCAACAAATCTAGAAAGAACCAACTCATTACTTGAGCTCCTTCACCTTGACCTATTTGATTCACATGGAGCCAAGTCATTAAGCAAGAACCAGTATTGCTTAGTAATAATTGATGACTATTCTAGGTTTACATGGGTAAGATTCCTAAAAACAAAAGATGAAACCTATGAAACATTTAGTAATTTTTGCAAATTAATAGAAAATGAAAAAGATACTAAAATTAAAAGAATAAGAAGTGATCACGGGGGAGAATTTGAAAATCATAGATTTACTCAATTTTGTAAAATAAATGGATATCTACATGAATTTTCATGTCCTAGAACCCCTCAGCAAAATGGCCTGGTGGAACGTAAAAATAGAACACTACAAGAAGCCGCCAGAACTATGTTAAATGAATATAATTTAAATCACCAATTTTGGGTTGAAGCCATAAATACTGAAAATCATATTCAAAATAGAATTTTAATCAATAAATATCACAAGAAAACTCCTTATGAACTATATTATCATAAAATTCCTAACTTAAACTATTTAAAAGTATTTGGTTGTAAAGTTCACATTTTAAATACTAAAGATTACTTAGGAAAATTTACACCCAAATCTAACCAAGGAATATTCTTAGGATACTCCTCTACCAGTAGAGCCTTTAGAGTATATAATCAAAATACCTTGAAAGTTGAAGAAACAACTAATGTAATATTTGATGAAGAAAATAATTTAACTAATGAAAATATTGACACTAATCCAAGAGCAGTAGACGATGATGAAATCCAACCTAATCTTAATGAGTCTGAAGAACAAGGTTCTGACTCACAGATAAGACCAACTAGAATAAGCACTTCTCACCCACCTGACCAAATTTTGGGTGACCCAAACCTTGGAGTCAGAACAAGATCATCCTATAGAAACCTTAGTCAGATCGCTCTAATTTCTAAAATTGAACCTAAAACTATAGAAGAAGCCCTGCCTGATCCAGACTGGATTATAGCAATGCAGGAAGAATTAGCCCAATTTGAGAGAAACCAAGTCTGGGACCTTGTACCTAAACCCATAGATAAATCAATAATAGACACCAAATGGGTTTTTAGAAATAAGTTGGATGATCAGGGTGATATCATAAGAAACAAAGCCAGACTAGTAGCCAAAGGGTTTAGTCAAGTTGAAGGATTAGACTACGATGAAACCTACGCACCAGTAGCTAGACTCGAATCCATTCGAATGCTATTAGCCTATGCAGCAAATAAAGGGTTTAAATTATTCCAAATGGATGTTAAGTCAGCCTTTTAAAATGGTTTCATCAAAGAAGAGGTCTATGTAAGCCAACCCCCAGGATTTGAAGACTTAGACAATCCTAATCATGTATTTAAGTTTAAAAAGGCCTTGTATGAACTTAAACAAGCCCCTAGGGCATGGTACGAACGGTTATCCAATCACCTTATATCTAAAGGCTTCAACCAAGGTCAAATAGATCCAACTCGATTTGTAAAAACTGTAGATAAAGACATCTTCATAGCTCAAATCTATGTTGATGATATAATTTTTGGATCTACTAACTCTAAATTTCTAAAAGAATTTGTTAGACTAATGGAAAATGAATTTGAAATGAGTATGGTTGGTGAACTTAATTTTTTCTTAGGCTTACAAATAAAACAAACTAAAGATGGAAGTTATGTTTATCAAACTAAATATGCTAAGGAGTTAATTAAAAAATTCTGTATGGAAAATTCAAAAATAATAAATACTCCAATGGCAACCAACATCAATATTGACTCTGACCCAGTTGGAAAACCAGTAGACCCAAAATATTATAGAAGTATAATAGGTAGTTTACTGTATCTAACTGCAAGCCGACCTGATATATTGTTTGCTGTAGGTATATGCGCAAGATACCAATCCTGTGCAAAAGAGTCACACTTAACCTATGTTAAAAGAATACTTAGGTACATTAAAGGTACTCTAAATATAGGACTCTGGTACCCTAGAACTTGCACTCTTGACCTTCATGGCTATCTGACTCAGATTACGCTGGATGCAAGTTAGATAGAAAAAGCACAAGTGGCAGTTGTCAATTTATAGGGCAATGCCTTGTAAGTTGGTCAAGTAGAAAGCAACATTGTGTTGCTTTATCTACCACTGAAGCTGAATATATAGCCTTAGGTGAATGCGCATCTCAATTGCTATGGATGATGCATACTCTTAAAGACTATCAACTAAAATATCATAAAACAAAATTTTCAATTGATAATATAAGTTCAATAAATCTAACAAAAAACCCAATTCATCACTCAAGGACTAAACATATAGAGGTGAAGCATCATTTTGTAAGGGATCATGTAGCTAAGGGTGATATTATACTCAACTATGTTGAGTCAAAATCAAACCTAGCTGACATTTTCACAAAACCCTTACCTGAACTTGAGTTCAGCTCTCTTAGAAGACAAATAGGTATGTGTTGGGTAGAATAGATACTATAACATTATATTCTTGCATTTTTTTTTTATAAATTCTAGGTAAAATCTTGATTTTGTCAAAATCCCTACTTTTCTAGAATTTCAAAAATTGGACTTAGCCTAGGATTTTCCCCAAGAAATCATGTTCCCCTAGGACTCAGCCAGAGCATCTCACAAACACCTAGGTTTACCTTGATTGTGTTTGTAAAACATAGAACGGCGTGAGATGCATAGGGTACAGCCTGGACTCAAGAATGCTTATATCTGTGCATCGATATGAGTCTGGGCGTTAAATATGCAATAAACATTAATCAAGTTAAGTTCTCCAGCTCTAGTCAAGTCTATCTGGAACAAAATAACTTAACTTGACTAACCAAGTGAAAGCTATTGTCCTGTAGACAATCAGCAAGTAACTCAAGGTTAGACAGTTGGCAAAGGATACTCAATCTTTTAGTTAAAAATGCCTATACTTTAGGGCTCTGATACCTGATCAACACCAATTACATTGCTATTCAACTTGACTCATGCTTGGACTTAACGACAAACTGAATTTAACTTAACTAAACATTTAGCTACTCCCTCTTTGCTAACAAAAGACTTTAAACTAAATATCTTTCAAACTTGAGAATGTTTTTAAGCTAAAATACTTAAAACTTTAGCTACATTTTCTAACTTTTACATCTTTTCAAAATCACCCTTGAAGACTCCTTCAAAAGTCAAGTTTGCAAAAGGCTTAGCGAAGTGATTTCTATGAAAATTAAAAGCTAAGTCAATGTTTCAAAAGAAAAATTCTTATTTTTTAATTCTTATTTCACTTAGCAAAAAGTTAAACAATGAAAATTAATTATAACAAAGCTAAGTGTTATAAAAGCTATTTCAAATTTTTCTAAGTATTACTAGTGTTTAAAAATTTCAGATTTTTTTTTTTAAAAAAAAAAGTGATAAATTTTCAAATCTTGTCTACTCTTATCCCTCTTTAAAAAGTTAAGCATCAAACTAACTTGCTCTTCTGAAAAATTCAGACTTCTTTCACACTGGTATATTTTGATATATGGCAAAGGGGAAGAGTAGGAAAATTCAAAAGTAGGAAAATTCAAAAAACAAAAAGGAGGGCTTTTATTAAGGGGGAGTTTAGTATTACAAAGTTAAAAGTTTCCAGCTTAACTGTGCTTGCCTTTAAAGTTTACTTACTTAAGCTTGGCTAAAACTTAATGCATCTATTTGTTATCGCATGTTTTTCTTAACTTTGAATTTCTTGTTGCCATAATCAAAAAGGGGGAGATTGTTGGTGCGGGAAGCATCCGACGATCAAACCCAGTTTTGATAATAAAGTCTGAAGGAGTTACAGGAAAGTTCTGAGTGTTTGAGGGAAAAGTCCTAACTGCGGTTAGGCGGTGAAAACCCTAGGGGCGGTAACCCTAGGTCATAGGGGTGGTAACCCTATGCGGAAAGTCTTGTGGGGTGGTTTCAGGCAAAAGTCCTAGGGGTGGTAACCCTAGGTGGAAAGTCACAGTGTCGCGAACCGGTGAAAGTCTGGACTAGCCGGAAGCGGATGTCCAGCAGAAATCCGAAGCATCGAGTGTTGAGCAAAAGTCCGGAGGATCGGACTGGCATCAAGTATGTCTCCGAGTGGAGTAGGTGAGGACGCTGTAGAGGGAGCAGGAGGCGTCGAGTCGACCTAGGGTTTCCGGTTGGAAAAGTCGACTGGATAGTCCGGAGACTATCATTATCACTTCTATTATGTTTCTGTGCTAACTTTGTTTTGTAGTGTATGCGTTTGGGACTAACACATTTTGCAGGAACAAAGGAGCAAGTTATAACTCGGATGAACAGTGTCCGAGGCGCCTCCATGGAGCTTGGAGGCGCCTCGGGTGCGAACCAGGAAAAGCCAGCGCAGAAGGTTGGAGGCGCCTTAGATGAAGTTCAAGGGGCCTTGGGTCGAAGGTTGAAGGCGCCTTGGGTAGGCTGAAGGCGCCTTGAACTGGATGAAGTTCGACCAAGTCTGTGCTGATCTCCGCGGGTGACTCGGCCTGTTTAAGGCGCCTTGAAGGGCTTCAAGGCGCCTTGAACACCCTTTATAAGGGGTCTCGAGCAGCAGCACCAGTACAACGAATTCCAAGTCTTCTTTCTTCAACGTGCTGCTCCGAAAGACTCCCGGAAGTGCTGCTACAAGTCTCCGACGACCCAGAGCTCCAAGATTTCTCTTTTCGTCGTCGGTATAGATTTCTTTTATCGCATTTCTTGTAATACTTAGTTTTTAATAATCGAGCTTATAATTGTTGCCCACCGGAAGCGATCAAGGATCGCGGGCCTTCGAGTAGGAGTCGCCTTAGGCTCCGAACGAAGTAAAAATCTCTTGCGTCTTTGTGTGTTTGTTTTTATTCCGCTGCATTAACTCTTACGCTTTTTACGATTCCGATAATTGAACGAAATAGCCACGAGCGCTATTCACCCCCCCTCTAGCGCGTCTCGATCCAACACAAAGTGACTCCCCTGTGATAGGCTTGAATAATAAAGGTAGGGTCTCTAAGTGCTGCTTTAGCTCCTCAAAAGCTTTGTTACATTCTTCATCTTACTGGAACTTTATAGCTCGCCAAAGTACTTTAAATAAGGGGAGAGCTCGATCTGTCAACTGGGATATAAATCTGGAGAGTGCCATGATTTGACCCACCAGCTTCTGGGATTCCCTTAAATTTTGGGGAGCCTGCATATCTCGGAGTACTTAAACCTTCTCCGAGTTGGCTTCGATCCCTCACTTGGTGACAAGATATCCCAGGAACTTTCCTCCTCGAGTTCCAAACAAACATTTCAGTGGATTCAACTTTAACCCATACTGCTGCAGTGTGTTGCAAGTCTCCTCCACATCAGAGATTAGGTTTACCGCCAAGGTGGATTTGATAAGGATGTCGTCCATATATATCTCCATGTTCCATTCTATTTGTTTTTGGAAGATCTTGTCCATCATCCTTTGGTAAGTGACCCCTGTATTTCGTAACCCAAACGACATAACTATATAACAGAAAGTACCATCTACCGTGATGAAGCTAACCTTCTCCTGGTCTTCCCAAGCGAGAGGGATCTGGTGCTATTCATGATAAGCATTGAGCATGCAGATCCTTTCATAGCCTGAGGTTGAATCCACCATCTGGTCGATCCTTGGTAGAGGGTAGCAATCTCTGGGGTTGGCCTTGTTGAGGTCCCGAAAGTAGATGCATATTCTCCACCTGTTATTAGGCTTGAACACTAGGACCACGTTAGAAAGCCAGGATGGGAATGTATCTCTCTGACGTGCCTTACCTTTAAGAGCTGATCTATTTCAGCTCAGATGATTTTATTTTTCTCGATCCAGAAATGTCTCTTCTTTTGCTTGACTGGCCGAGAGTCTAGCAAGAGATGAAGCTTGTGCTTAGCCACCTCGGGCCTGACTCCCGGCAACTCCTTGGGGGACCAGGTGAAGATGTCCCTATTGCATACCAGATATTAGACCAGATATGTCTTGATTTCTGGTGGCAGGTCACTGGCTATGCGAGTGATGCTTTCCGGCCGGTCGAGATGAAGTTGAATCTCCTCTCATACAATGAGTTCTTCTACCATAGGTAAAGGCTCCTCTTTGTTGGTACTGGGAATTCCGTTCTGTGTAAATCCCCTATACAAAAATTTATACAGACATAGAACTTTTCCTAGTAACCCACATGCTCGATCAAACATGTGTTTAATCAATCAAGCAAGTTCTTAATTGATCAAAGTGCACCTTCATCGAAGCACAAGATCGCTGGCCTCTTGTGTTGGTATTCAAAATCGATATCCAAAATTGACACGAAGAAAACAAAACCAATTACGCAGCAGAATTAAAAACTAGTTGTACCTTTCTTCGTAGCTAAAGACCTCTTGATCTTCTACCGTATTCCTCTCCTCTTCTTGGACGTCGTGTGAGCGACGATCTACCAAGACGAAACACCAGAACCTCTTCTTCCTATCCAAGCCGCCTACCACCAAAGAATGCAAAGCAAAAGGGGCACCTCCTTCTTCTTTTCCTCCAAACCGCCGGTCCACCTTAAAGTTTCTTCTCTTCTTTTTCTTCTCCTTCAAGCCCCGACCACCAAAGGGAGATGGGGCGCCGTACCTAGAGGGAAGAAAGGGAGGAAGAAAAGGGATGGGGCGCCGACCCTAGAGGAAAGAAAGGAGGGGAGTTGGGCGCCGACCCTAGAGGAAAGAAAAGGAGAGAGTTTTTGGTTATGGAGAAAAACTTATCAATTCTTACTTGATTATTTTGTGGCACAACCTCCTCTCCTTTTATAACCCTTGGCGCCAGATAAAAAAGGAGAAAAATTAACAGATTTTTAGAATTTTGTTGAGAGAAAAAAATCTCCCTTTTCATAACTCCTTTTTTGTTCTTTTTCCCCTTTTTTTTTCTTTTATTGTGGTTTGGCCGACCCCTTGCTTGGGCACCAAGCAGGGATATGGCCGGCCCCTTTCTTGGGCACCAAGTAAGGCTTGGCCGGCCCCTTGCTTGTGCACCAAGAAAGGATGTAGCTCACCCCTTTTTTGGGTAAGAAGCAAAATTGAAATGGTGAATGCGAGGCTTTATAGAGGCTACAACAGGGACCGAGAGGAGGAATTGGTTTTGGCCTCCTGATGGACTTGAGCTTCCTGTGTTTGACCCGAACACCCAACTCAAGTTCATTAATAATAACACATACCACTAAAAGGTCATTATTGAACTACCGCACCAATCTCATATTACAATATGGGCTCCTACTTATCATGAGTATGTTAATCTCCCTGTGTTTAAGATATCGAATGTCCGTTAATTAAATGAGTTACTGACAACTCATTTAATTAACATCTGACTCAAAAAGTAGTATCACTCAACTTTATTATCATGTCGGACTAAGTCCACCTGCAGGATTTACATGATAATCCTTATGAGCTCCTCAAGAGGACATCATCAATCTAAATAAATAGGACACAGTTTCCCTTTATAATCAACAACACACCATATAAATGGTACTATCTCCCAACTTATCAGGCCTATTGATTTAATGAATAAATTTCATCCATTGATAAGTTAAAGAAATAAATACTAAGTATATGTGTCTGTTATTGTATCAGGATTAAAAGTGCGCACATCCATAATAACAGAGGTTCATTTTTTTATATAGTCAGTATAAACCGAACAACCACAAATGGTCCTGCTCAATACACACATAGTGTACTAGTGTAATTATATAGTCAAGACAAACTAATACCAAATTATACTACAACCATTCCAATGGTTTGTCTCTATCCATCTTGGTTGTGAGCTACTATTTATAATTTACAAGGAACCGATAACATGATCTTTTGTGTGACACCACGCACTATGTTATCTACAATATAAATTAAATGGACAACTACATATATATAAATATAAAATGTAAACTTTTGACCAAAGTGATTCTCATTTCAAAATATCTCAAAAATAGATGTTCATACAAAAGCTAGGCTTATAGTACACATCCTAACAATCTCCCACTTATACTAAAAGACTATGTTGCCATATATGTTGTCATACATCTGATTCTCATCCCCTCAACATGGCCATCAAAATCTCTCGCCAGAAGGGCCTTAGTGAAAGGATCTGTCAGGTTATCTACTGATACAATCTTAGCGACAATAACTTCTCCTCACTTTGCGATATCTCCTATCAGGTGGTACGTGCGCACAATATGTTTATTTGCCTTATGGGCTCATGGTTCCTTCGAGTTTGCTACTTCACCATTATCACAATAAATTGTGATAATTTTGGGCAAACCAGGAATCACATCTAAGTCCATCAAGAAGTTTCTAAGTCATACAGCTTCTTTGGCTGCCTCAGAGGTTGTCACATACTCAGCTTCAATGGTGGAGTTTGAAACTCATTTCTTCTTAACACTCCTCCATGCTATGACTCCACCTCCCAAAGTAAACACATACCCTAAGGTTGACTTACTACTATCCCTATTTGATTGGAAGTCTGAATCCGTGTAACCCACAGGGAGCAAATCATCTGCCTGGTAAACCAACATATAATCTCTAGTCCTTCTCATGTACTTTAATATATGCTTTACGGCAGTCCAATGTCTTGGTCCTGGGTTACTTTGATATCTACTAACCATGCACACGACAAAACAGATATCCAGTCTCGTACATAGCATTGCATACATTAGGCTTCCTACAACCGAAACATAAGGAACTGCCTTCATCTCCTCTATCTCCTTTAATGTTTTAGGAGACATCTCTTTAGATAGTATCGATGTTTTAGGAGACTACTCTATGCCGAAAAGGTAGAAAATCTTTCTTGGAATTTTGCACGCTAAAACGAGCTAGGATAGTATCTGTTAGGACCGAAAAGTAGCTAGAGGGGGGGGGTGAATAGCTTAGTGTGTGCTCGTCGATCTTCGTTGCTTGTTTCTTCAAAGTGATGCGCAGCGGAATACAAAGAAATAAACTACAACAATGCTAACAATAGGATTTTACTTGGTATCCACCTCACAAGAGGTGACTAGTCCAAGGATCCACGCACACACACACACCTCCACTAATAAACACTCCTTTTCGGTAACTACCGAAGGCGGAGAAGCCCTACAAGACTCTCAATACAAGTAGAAGAAAGGGTAGTAAAGAATAAGCAAAAGCTTACAAGAGATGCAGTAAAAACCCTAGCTTCTTCTTCTTCTCGTTGCAACTCGCCTCTTGACTTGGATGAACCTCCAAGAACCTTCAAGAACTGGCGGTGAGGAGCTTAGAGATTGCTGGGGAGGAGCTGTGATGAATCTGGAATGAATCGGTGAAGTCCTGCCAAAGGAAATGAACGCGACGCTAACGGTTGAATCCCGATCGATTGGAATGCTCCCAATCGATCGGAGGCTGGATCGATCCACGGATCGATCCGGAGCGCCTCTGTGCTCCTCGATCGATCCACGGATCAATCCAAAGCTTATCGCCAAGCCCAATCGATCCATCGATCGATTGGGACCTGATCGATCCACCGATCGATCCAGGGTTCGCGAGGACTCACCGGATCGATCGGTGGATCGATCCGGATCTTCTGGATCGATGATCTGGATCGATCCACGGATCAATCCAAACCTGCCGGATCAATCGATCAATCCGGATCTTGGTTTTGCCCAAAACCAAGCCCAAAGCCCCTAAACCAACATCTAGTCAACCATGACTTGTTGGTACATAAGACCTAGCATCCGGTCACCCTTGACCAGCTAGGACTCTCTCACCAAGTGTCTGGTCAATCCCTTTGACCCACTTGGACTTTTCTCTTCTTGCCAAGTATCCGGTCACTCCCTAAGACCTACTTGGACTTTTCTTCCTCGTGCCAAGTATCTGGTCAATCCCTTTGACCTACTTGGACTCTCACCAGATGTCTGGTCAACCTTGACCCATCTGGATTTCTCTTGCCTGGCTTCACTCACCAGGACTTTCCCAATTGCCTAGCTTCACTCACTAGGTCTTTCACCTGGCTTCACTCACCAGGATTTTTCTCAATTGCCTAGCTTCACTCACTAGGACTTTCACCTGGCTTCACTCACCAGGACTTTCACCTGGCTTCACTCATCAGGATTTTTCTCCTGCCTAACATCCCAGTTAGGACTTCCCAGTCAAGTATCCGGTCATCCTTGACCTACTTGACTCTTCTTCAATCAACCTTGCATTGTCAAACATCGAAATCCAAACCAAGACTCAAGCTTGGTCAACCAGGTCAACCTTGACCTGAGGAATGTTGCACCAACAATCTCCCCCTTTTTGATGTTTGACAATACCAACACTATCACTTACAATACCACATGTAAGTTAGGCTAATCCCATAGCCTAAACCTTCTTCATGCCACTAGGTAATGAATACATAAGTTAAGCCCTTCATTCTCCCCCTAAGAGGGCAAACTCCCTCTAGGTGATAAAAGCCTAACTTACTCCCTTTCATTCTCCCCCTATTGGCACACATCAAACCATGCCCCATTTTTGGGCACACATCAACAGATTCACTTGTTGAAAACTCTCCCCCTGAAGAGTTGCTCATCGTCGTTCACAACTTCACTCGTTGTGATCAGCACGATAATGAAGGTCCCATACCCTTCATTAACCTTAACCCTACATTCTCCCCCAATGTAGGCAAATGCTCATCCTTGAGCATTATCCACTTGAAATCACTTGAACAATGAGGATATCCACTCCCCATTAAAGTTCAAACGCTCAACCTTGAGCATGTTCTTAACGGAAGGTTAACCACCTTCCAAGGTTCATGAAAAAATAATTTTTATGTCTTTAAAGAGTCCCTCCTCATAAAGACATGGTGGTAACTTCTGTCATTGCACCAACAATGACTTGGAATCCCCAAAACTTTAGGAAACCCAATTTTAGAAGTTTTGAGGTTCAAATATTCAAAATTTGAAACAAACCTCAACCTAAACTTCAACTTAGCCTTCCTTAACCAATCCATCCTTGTTTTCCACACGAAAACACCCTTTTTATGTATACAAATGTATTTTCAGGGGTTTGGAATGGTTACCTAGACTAAAATAGGTTCAAAATGCTGAAAATAAGCTTTCCCAGCCAAAATCAGCATCTTCAATCGATTGGAGTTGGGTTCCAATCGATTGAACCCTGCTGAATCGATCCACTGATCGATTCAATCTTCTTGGATCCATCGGCTGATCAATCCAGCGAGCTTCTGCTCGCGAGAAATGCCTTCTCAATCGATCGGCTGATCGATTGAGGCACTCCAATCGATCCACTGATCGATTGAAGGCCTGAAATTGCTGAAATTCAATTTCAGCCAATTTCAGAAACCCCTAGAAAATTCTACAAAATTCCAAAAATCGTAAAAATTTGTGTAGACATTATTTAGGGTATAATTTATCATGGAAAAATAGTTTTCTATGAAAATACATCATATTTTCAAAGATTGACACAAACTTGAGAACTTGCAAAAACTTTAGTGTTTTCTTCAAGTTTGTGTCTAACTATTCAATGGTGATTACTATCAAAAGATAGCCTTCACCAAGGTTTTCCAAAATTATTTTGAAAACATTTTCAAAACCAATATCCCACCATGTTCCTTGGGCTTAATGCACATGACTTGTACATTAGCTTTCCCAATGATGGGAAAACACATAACTATGTGTTTTGATGAACTTAAAACTCAAGGAAATGCACTAACTCAGCATGTTGAGTTTTGTTCGTCTTCCTAACATCTCACTTGTATCTATTGTGCATAAAACACATACAAGTCATCTTATAGGTCTTTGTGAGATGTTAATTTTGGTTTTGCTCTAACCTAGGGTTCATGCATATTTATCTAGTCATCTTGTGGATATTGACCATCCACCTAGGATGTCATTTGGTATGCCACTTGATGATAACTGCCATTTGTCCTTAATTTTAAGGAAATAACATAATGCATGATAATGTTATGGCATACATCAAAAAGAAATAATTTTCAGAAGAAAATTTCCTATAACTACATGATGTATGTATGTCATGACATGGTATTTTTGAGTTTTTCATAATAAGTCATGAATGCACAAATAAAACATGATGTCATGGCATATAATGGGCAACCAAACATGGCAAGATTTTGCATAATTAAAATATACCTAGATTATCTATCTAAATATCCTTAACCCTTAGATAATCCTAAAGCATAAACCCTAGATTGCCCAATTTCCTTAGGAAAATGTCAAAACCCAACTTGACATTTCTTTAATCTCTTGAATTAATTATGCCAATTAAAAATTTAAAACATTCCTCAAATGTTGGCATATTTCATTTTCCCATAAGAGTAATCACTTTAAATTAAGGCTTAGATTTGCCTTAAATTCCTAAGACAATACCAAAGTCCCAATTTGGTATTTCTTAACACTTGATTTCTTGTGCCATTTAAAGTCATCTCAAATTTCTTCCTTTATAGCACATTTTACTCTTTCCAAGAGTAACAATAAATCCATTTCGTTTTCAAAGGTTAACAAAAACCTTGAAAATGCTCCTTGAGTGTCAATTTCTTCAAAGTTGGGTTAACTACCCTTCTTCTCAGAGTTGACACTCTCTAACCCATCTATGGGATAGAGAAAATGCTCCTAGGAACCCAAAACCTATTGGTGCTCCTTGGATGCTCTAGGTATTCACTAAGGATAACTTCCCTAGATACCTTCCTAGTGACCTTGTGTGGTTTCTTAGAAGTCTTGGTCACTTTTTCTAGGTCAACTCTAGGGATTGCTTCCCTTGTAACCTTCTTTGTGACTTTATTAGACTTCTTAGAAGTCTTAGTCACATTTGTTGTAAAAATACTCTTAGGGATAACTTCCCTTGTATTTTTGGCTTGACCACTAGACCTAGGGTTGGTTCTATAACTATATGGAACCCTATGGTAAGAGATTACATCCTTCTTAGCCTTTGGTTTGTATCCCAAACCCCTATGGCCATTAGATGACCTTTGTGCTCCTAGACCTAGGCTATGCTCATTTTGCCCTTTTAGGATATTTTCCATCCTTTTTAGGGTCTTTTCCATTTTATCAAGCCTTGACCTCAAGACTTGATTTTTTATCACTAAGTCCTTAGTTTTTGGTTTTCCATTAAATTTATGAGCATTTTTATTTCTAGGCTTGTAGCTAAGGTCCTTAGTGTGTTTGCCTAGATTTTTATCTACCTTCCTAATCCTAGGTGTGGTAGTTTTAGCATGGTAAGCTACATTATTTTCCTTAATTTTACCATGCTCTCTATTCTTATGGTAAATAGCATTAAAATGATATAAGTTAGAACTAGCATGCTTTTTACCATAATGTAAAGGAATAGGCTCAATAAAAGTTACCTTCCTTTTTACCTTAGAGGCTCCCCCTTGACTTGAGCTTCCTCCTTGAGCCTTGACCATCTTCTTCCCCTTAGGGCATTGACTCCGGTAATGCCCCTTTTGATTGCAAGAGAAGCACACAATGTGCTCCTTGCTCTTCTTTGTTCCGGGGATGGTCTCCTTTGGCTTCTCCTTGCCCTTAGGTGCCACTTGGCCCTTCTTCTTGGCCAATTTAGGGCACTTGCTTTTGTAGTGCCCATGTTCCCTACATTCAAAACATATAATATGATTCTTATTATTAATTGAACTATTTATACCTTCTTGTGTAGGGGTGGCACTTGCTCCTCCATTTGATATGAATGTAGAGGCTTCCTCTTGATCCGAAATCGATTTCCCTCCAATTGATTTATCTTGACTTGTGGAGGTGGAAGCTTCTTCATCCTCTTCTTCTCTTGACCCGGATGTGGAGGATTCTCCTTCTTCTTGATCCGGTGTCACCAAGAGTTGCTCCCCCTCAATCCTAGAGGTGGAGGCTTCACCTTCTTCTTCATCCTCTTGTACATGAAACAAGGAATATGCTCCTTCCTTGCTCTTTTGATTACACTCCCTTGAGAATGAAGCTTCTTGGATTTCCTCTTCTTCGGAAGTTGAGCATCTCTCAACTTTGGAGTCCTCCTCTTGATCTTGCTCCAATGAGTCACCCTCTTTGGATTCTTCTTGGTTAGGTACAGTGGAGGGGATCTCATGAGCCTTTTCCAATTTTCTCCATAGCTCTTTGGCATCTTCAACTTCTCCAATTTTCTCCAAGATGTTGCTCGGCAATAGATTGACCAAAAGCTTGGTCACTTTGTCATTGGCCTCACATCTTTGGATTTGTTCTTGGCTCCATTTACTCCTTTTGAGAACTTTGCCCTTTGAATTCCTTGGAGCCTTAAAACCTTCCATTAGAGCAAACCATTGCTCTATCTCCATCATCAAGAAATTTTCAATTCTTGATCTCCAAGAATCGAAGCTTGTGGATGTGTATGGTGGAGCCACCCTTGTATCAAATCCAAGTCCATCTTGGAATTGCATCTTGAAGTTGAGCTTCTTGAATTCTTTGACTTTGATGAATTTGCTCCAACTTCTTCACCCTCTAGCTTTGCTTGTTATGTTTGTCCCTTCCGGCGGTGATTCCGGTGAAGAGCAACCTTGCTCTGATACCACTTGTTAGGACCGAAAAGTAGCTAGAAGGGGGGGTGAATAGCTTCGCGTGTGCTCGTCGAGCTTCGTTGCTTGTTTCTTCAAAGTGATGCACAGCGGAATACAAAGAAACAAACTACAACAATGCTAACAATAGGATTTTACTTGGTATCCACCTCACAAGAGGTGACTAGTCCAAGGATCCACGCACACACACACACCTCCACTAATAAACACTCCTTTTCGGTAACTACCGAAGGCGGAGAAGCCCTACAAGACTCTCAATACAAGTAGAAGAAAGGGTAGTAAAGAATAAGCAAAAGCTTACAAGAGATGCAGTAAAAACCCTAGCTTCTTCTTCTTCTCGTTGCAACTCGCCTCTTGACTTGGATGAACCTCCAAGAACCTTCAAGAACTGGCAGTGAGGAGCTTAGAGAGTGCTGGGGAGGAGCTGTGATGAATCTGGAATGAATCGGTGAAGTCCTGCCGAAGGAAATGAACGCCTGCGGCTTAAATCGACGCTAACGGTCGAATCCCGATCGATTGGAATGCTCCCAATCGATCGGGGAGGCTTTGGATCGATCCACGGATCGATCCAGAGCGCCTCTGTGCTCTGGAAAAACTTCTGGATCGATCCACGGATCGATCCAGCGCTTATCGCACGAAGCAGCAGCGTCCCAATCGATCCACTGATCGATTGGGACCTCTGGATCGATCCACCGATCGATCCAGAGGGGTTCTGTTCGCGGGGACTCACCGGATCGATCGGTGGATCGATCCAGATCTTCTGGATCGATCCAGATCTGCTGGATCGATCCACGGATCAATCCAAACCTGCTGGATCAATCCACGGATCAATCCAAACCTGCTGGATCAATCGGCTGATCAATCCAGATCTTGGTTTTTGCCCAAAACCAAGCCCAAAGCCCCCTAAACCAACATCTAGTCAACCATGACTTGTTGGTACATAAGACCTAGCATCCGGTCACCCTTGACCAGCTAGGACTCTCTTGTTAGGATCCTTCGTACGGAGGCTAGAGAGGGGGGTGTGAATAGCCGACCCCAAATCGTCGTTTCTTTCTACAAAACGTGTTAGCGCAGCGGAAAATACAAAGAAACGAAAGAGAAGAAAACCAAACCTTAACACAAGGATGTAACGAGGTTCGGAGATTAGGGCTCCTACTCCTCGGCGTGTCCGTAAGGTGGACGAGTCCAGTCAATCCGTCGGTGGATGAGCCCCCGGAGAACCGGCTAATACAATATACTCCTTGTGGGTGGAGAAACCTCGCCACAAACGTTTGCAACAGCAAACAAAGAGTACAAGAACAGTAAGAAAAGCAATACAATATGAATGCAATAGCACTCTACCAATTGCTTGCTTTCTTGTCGACTGGAGGTGAAGCAACAACTTCACAACCCAAACGCAGTAGCCGGTCGGAAGCTCACGCGAAGCTTGAGGCGAGCTCAATCAAAGCTCGGTTGAGCGAAGCTTGAGCAGAAGAACGAAGTTCTAGCGGAAAAAGAAAGAGAGTTTGCAGTAAGATGCCCTCGTCTTCTTATACTGCGAAGAAGAAACAATGAAGAAACTAGCCGTCTGGCGGTAGAACCTGATCGATGCGTGGACCGATCAGCAACATCCGATCGGTCCGCCGATCGTGAAGAAGCTTCGCTTGTCCCCGATCGGTCCATGGACCGATCAGGAATCTATCCGTTCGACGCAACCGAAACTCTGATCGGTCCGTAGACCGATCAGACTTCTCTTCTCTGCTAGTTTGCCACTGATCTCCTTCTGATCGGTCTCCAGACCGATCAGATAACCATCAGTAGCATACTGATCGGTCACCAGACCGATTAGATGACCCATGTATCATTGGATCGGTCTGCAGCCCGATCCAAACTTCTCAGCCCTAAACCTAAGGCTTCCACACCAACATTCGGTCAACCTTGACATGTTGGTACATCATGCCTAGCATCCGGTCACTCCCTTGACCTGCTAGCACTCCCCGCTAAGTGTCCGGTCAATCCCTTTGACCCACTTAGACTTTTCCACACCAGATGTCCGATCATCCCTGATCCATCTGGATTTTCCTCTTCGTGCCAAGTATCCGATCACTCCCTTGACCTACTTGGACTTTCCAACACCAGAAGTCCGCGACTTCACTCACCAGGACTTCCACACTTCCTAACATCCCAGTTAGGACTTTCTCACTGCCTGGCTTCACTCACCAGGACTTTCCAACTACCTAACATCCCAGTTAGGACTTTCCCACTGCCTGACTTCACTCACCAGGACTTTCCACACTGCCTAACATCCTAGTTAGGACTTTCTCACTACCTGTCTTCACTCACCAGGACTTTCCAACTGCCTAACATCCCAGTTAGGACTTTCCCACTGCCTGGCTTCACTCACCAGGACTTTCCACACTGCCTAACATCCTAGTTAGGACTTTCCCACTGCCTGGTTTCACTCACCAGGACTTTCCACCTTGCCAAACTCCCTGTTTGGACTTTCCCCGTGCCAAGTCTCCATACATAGACTTTTCGCGTGCCAAGCTCCCTGCTTGGACTTTTCCCGAATCAGGTCAACCAGGTCAATCTTGACCTAAGGTTGCACCTACAATCTCCCAAACACCTATTCTTGTCAAACATCAAGAATACAACTCTCTTCTCGTCAAACATCGACATGCAACTCAACTAGGTCAACCTTGACCTAAGGTTGCACCGACAATCTTCCAAGTCAAACATCAAAATACAACTCGAGTCAAGTCACCTTGAGTCAGGTCAACCTTGACCTAAGGTTGCACCAACAATCTCCCCCTTTTTGATGTTTGACAAAACCCATAATCAAGTTAGGTTAACCCGATAACCTAACTTAGGTTTTCCAACCATCTTCCAATGTCCAATGTTCTTTCCTTGAACATTCTCTGGACATTCTCCCCTTAGGTTAATCCGATAACCTAACTTGGGTTCTCCAATAATTCTCCCCCTTTTTGACACACATCAAAAAGAATTCCAATGTTCTTCCTCGAACATTCCTTGACATTCTTCCCCTAGCTTAGGTTAACCCGATAACCTAACTTGGGTTCTCCAATAATTCTCCAATGAACACTCTCCCCTTTTTGACACACATCAAAAAGGAGAGTATCAAGGTCAAGAGTTTCTTCCTAATGAAAGTCCCATACCTTTCATTGAAACTCTTAATTTCCCCCTTGATACTAAACTCAACAATCAACTTAGTGATAATCCCATATCACTAATCCTCAAAAGTCTTAAGGAGGAAAACTCCCCCTAAAAGTCAACTCCCCCTTGACAATTAGGTAAAACTCCCCCTAAAGGTCAACTCCCCCTTGACCATTGCACCAACAATGTCTTTGTGAGTTCCAAACCTTTAGAAATCCACAGAACCCAACTTCTAGCTGAACTTTCAGACAACAGACTGAAATCAGGCAAGTTGGCACGCCCTGATCGGTCCCCAGACCGATCAGAGTCCATCTGGACCGGTCCAGTGACCGATCCACACCTCACTGATCGCACTGGATCTCACTGGATCGGTCTGCAGACCGATCCATGCTTCCCTGGATCGGTCCGCAGACCGATCAAGGCTCTAAACACAGATTTCTGATTTTCCTCTTCCGAAATTCAGAAACCCTTTAAAAATTTCAGAAAATTTCAAAAATTATAAAATTTTGAGGATACATTCCTCATAACATATACTATCATGGAAAAATAATTTTCTATGAAAATAACTTCTATTTTTCAATCTTGATACAAAGTTCAAAAACTTTGAAATAGTTTAACTTTAACTCAACTTTGTATCACAATGTTCAATGATGAATGCAATCACTAAGATGGCTTCATCAAGGTTTTCCAAATAAATTTCAAAATGATTTTAATCCTTTTAATTTAGGACCATAATCTTAGGGCTAAATGTACATGACTTGTACACAAGCTTTCCCTATGATCCTCCATTTCTTGAATTAGGCTCATCTAGGTACAAGAACTATGCACCTTGATCCTAATTCATGATCCTAATATCTCACACACATCTAAAGTGTATCAAACACATCCATGGCAATTTTGATGTGAGATATGGGTTTAGGTATCTTAGACTAAGGTCTCATGCATTTTCAAAACACAAATTTGATCTCAATATCAAGATGTGTTTTTCATCCTTAAATCAATTCAATTGATTATTAATGTAAGAGATGATGACATGGCATAAAATGGTATCATAAATGAAAACATGTGCCAATGTCATGATGTCATGGCATAAAGTTTGAAACTTAAATAAACATGACATAAAAACTAGCCTAAGCATTATCATGACATTTCAAATGATAATGAAACTAAACATGATGTCATGACATGTGGGGGCAAACAATCATGGCAAGATTTAGCATAAATAAATATACCTAGATTACCTATCTAAGTATCCTTAACCACTTGGCTAACTTCAAATTTAATCCTAGATTGCCCCAAAATGCCAAAATCCTAATTTTGACACTTCTTGAACTCTAGATTAATTCATGCCACTTAAAGATCAAATTTATCCTCAAAACTTGGCATATTTCATTTTTCCTCGAGAGTTCTCTAGATTTTCCCAAATTGTGCCAATTGATATTAAAAATGAAATTTCCAATCTTTAGGCACATTTAACTCTTCAAAGGAGTAAATGATAATTCCATTTCATTTTCAAAAGTTCTCAAAACCTTGAAAATGCTCCTTGAGTGTCAGTTTCCTCAAAGTTGGGTTAACTACCCTTCTAATCGGAGTTGACACTCTCTAACCCATTTATGAGGTAGAGAAGATGCTCCTAGGAACCCAATACCTATTAGAGCTCATTGGGTTCACTAAATATTCACTAGGGATAACTTCCCTAGCAACCCTCCTAATGACCCTCTTAGGCTTTAAAGCCTTGGTCATTTGTGACTCATGAAGATCAACTCTAGGGGTGACTCCCCTTGTGACCTTGGTGATGGTCTTCCTAGCCCTAGATTTTGTTCCATAATCGAATGGAACATTATGATAAGTGGGCTTGACCACTTGGGACTTAGGTTTGTGACCCAAACCTTTCTTGTCCTTGGACATTGGTTTTTGACCCTTAAACCCTAGAGATGACTTCTCCAAGTTCTTAAGAGCCTTTTCCAAAGTATCAAGTCTTGACCTCAAGACTTGATTCTCCTTCTCTAATACCTCAAGTTTTAATTTGTCATTGTTCTTTGAGGCATTCCTAGGCATGTGTCTAGTTGATTTGGGATTTCTAACTAGGTTTTCCTTAACCTTAGAAGTGTTAATCCTAGGGTTAGCATTCCTAGTAGTATCCCTATCTAGGTTGACATGTTTAGCACCTAAGCACATGTATTGATTTCTAGTGTTAACATGCTTATCATTATTGACTAATGCAATAAAATTACTAGCATGTATCCTACTAGAATTGCACGAATGAGCCTTAAAAGATACCTTAGGGTTTGCCTTAGCTCCCCCTATCGATGTGCATCCCTTGTCCTTGTGAGGTTTCCTCCCCTTCGGACATTGGCTCCTATAGTGTCCCCGTTGCTTGCATTGAAAGCACACCACGTGCTTCTTGCCTTTGCGTGTTGGGACTCCGGCTTCCTTGACCTTTGGTGCCGGTGGAGTCTTCCTAACCTTCTTTGGACATTTGCTCTTGTAATGTCCATGTTTCCTACACTCAAAACACATTATGTGTAATTTGCTTGAAATCACAGTGTTTGAGTTACCTAGGGTTGTGGATGGAGATGAGCTTTCTTCTTCAACCCTTCCGGAGGTGGGAACTTCTTCTTCTTGCTCCGAACATGAACAAGAGGAACTCTCCTCCTCTTCTTCCTTGGATGTTGAGTAGCCCTCAACTCCCAATTCGCTCCCTCCATGATGTGAGCTACTTGGCTCACTAGGCTCCTCTTCATGGCTTGAAGTGGAGCTCTCCTCATGGTACTTGGCCAAGTTATCCCACAACTCCTTGGCATTGTTGTATTTACCTATCTTACACAAAATATTAGTAGGTAATGAAAATTCAATTGTTTTAGTTACCTCATTGTTGATCGTGGATTGGTGGACTTGTTCCTTCGTCCACTTGTTCTTCTCTAGAGGCTCTCCTTCTTTATCCATTGGAGGAGTAAACCCTTCTTGTACACAAAACCAGTTCCACATATTAGTCCTAAGAAAATACATCATCCTTACCTTCCAATATGCGAAGTTGTCGTTGTAGAAGGGTGGAATGGTGATGTCTTCTCCAAATTGATCCATCTCTAGCTTGTGCTCCCAGGGTTGAATGTCAAGTCGGCGCCTACCACTTGTAGGATCCTTCGTACGGAGGCTAGAGAGGGGGGTGTGAATAGCCGACCCCAAATCGTCGTTTCT
Source organism: Zingiber officinale (assembly GCF_018446385.1). Classification (NCBI taxonomy): domain Eukaryota; kingdom Viridiplantae; phylum Streptophyta; class Magnoliopsida; order Zingiberales; family Zingiberaceae; genus Zingiber; species Zingiber officinale. The sequence goes on along the minus strand of NC_055998.1, from coordinate 91,117,336 downwards.
TTCTACAAAACGTGTTAGCGCAGCGGAAAATACAAAGAAACGAAAGAGAAGAAAACCAAACCTTAACACAAGGATGTAACGAGGTTCGGAGATTAGGGCTCCTACTCCTCGGCATGTCCGTAAGGTGGACGAGTCCAGTCAATCCGTCGGTGGATGAGCCCCCGGAGAACCGGCTAATACAATATACTTCTTGTGGGTGGAGAAACCTCGCCACAAACGTTTGCAACAGCAAACAAAGAGTACAAGAACAGTAAGAAAAGCAATACAATATGAATACAATAGCACTCTACCAATTGCTTGCTTTCTTGTCGACTGGAGGTGAAGCAGCAACTTCACAACCCAAACGCAGCAGCTGGTTGACGACTGGAAGCTCACGCGAAGCTTCGGAGGCGAGCTCAATCAAAGCTCAGTTGAAGCAGAAGCTTCAGCAGCAGAAGAACAAAAGTTCTAGCAGGAAAAAAGAAAGAGAGAGTTTGCACAGAAGATGCCCTCGTCTTCTTATACCTGCGAAGAAGAAACAGCGAAGAAACTAGCCATTGCGTCACAACGGCTAGAACCCTGATCGGTCTGTGGACCGATCAGGCAACATCCTGATCGGTCTGCAGACCGATCAGGGAAGAAGCCTTCGCTTCTGTTCCGTCCCTGATCGGTCCATGGACCGATCAGGGAACATCCTAATCGGTCCACAGACCGATCAGGGAACCTTCTGATCGGTCCGTAGACCGATCAGGCTTCTCTTCTCTGCTAGTTTACCACTGATCTCCTTCTGATCGGTCTCCAGACCGATCAGATAACCATCATTAGCATACTGATCGGTCACCAGACCGATTAGATGACCCATGTATCATTGGATCGGTCTGCAGCCCGATCCAAACTTCTCAGCCCTAAACCTAAGGCTTCCACACCAACATCCGGTCAACCTTGACATGTTGGTACATCACGCCTAGCATCCGGTCACTCCCTTGACCTGCTAGCACTCCCCGCTAAGTGTCCGGTCAATCCCTTTGACCCACTTAGACTTTTCCACACCAGATGTCCGATCATCCCTGATCCATCTGGATTTTCCTCTTCGTGCCAAGTATCCGATCACTCCCTTGACCTACTTGGACTTTCCAACACCAGAAGTCCGCGGCTTCACTCACCAGGACTTCCACACTGCCTAACATCCCAGTTAGGACTTTCTCACTGCCTGACTTCACTCACCAGGACTTTCCAACTGCCTAACATCCCAGTTAGGACTTTCCCACTGCCTGACTTCACTCACCAGGACTTTCCACACTGCCTAACATCCTAGTTAGGACTTTCTCACTGTCTGGCTTCACTCACCAGGACTTTCCAACTGCCTAACATCCCAGTTAGGACTTTCCCACTGCCTGGCTTCACTCACCAGGACTTTCCACACTGCCTAACATCCTAGTTAGGACTTTCCCACTGCCTGGTTTCACTCACCAGGACTTTCCACCTTGCCAAACTCCCTGTTTGGACTTTCCCCGTGCCAAGTCTCCATACTTAGACTTTTCGCGTGCCAAGCTCCCTTCTTGGACTTTTCCCGAATCAGGTCAACCAGGTCAATCTTGACCTAAGGTTGCACCTACAATCTCCCAAACACCTATTCTTGTCAAACATCAAGAATACAACTCTCTTCTCGTCAAACATCGACATGCAACTCAACTAGGTCAACCTTGACCTAAGGTTGCACCGACAATCTTCCAAGTCAAACATCAAAATACAACTCGAGTCAAGTCACCTCGAGTCGGGTCAACCAGGTCAACCTTGACCTAAGGTTGCACCAACATCTCTCACCAAGTGTCTGGTCAATCCCTTTGACCCACTTGAACTTTTCTCTTCTTTCCAAGTATCCGGTCACTCCCTAAGACCTACTTGGACTTTTCTTCCTCGTGCCAAGTATCCGGTCAATCCCTTTGACCTACTTGGACTCTCACCAGATGTCTGGTCAACCTTGACCCATCTGGATTTCTCTTGCCTGGCTTCACTCACCAGGACTTTCCCAATTGCCTAGCTTCACTCACTAGGTCTTTCACCTGGCTTCACTCACCAGAATTTTTCTCAATTGCCTAGCTTCACTCACCAGGACTTTCACTTGGCTTCACTCACCAGGACTTTCACCTGGCTTCACTCACCAGGATTTTCCTCCTGCCTAACATCCCAGTTAGGACTTCCCAGTCAAGTATCCGGTCATCCTTGACCTACTTGACTCTTCTTCAATCAACCTTGCATTGTCAAACATCGAAATCCAAACCAAGACTCAAGCTTGGTTAACCAGGTCAACCTTGACCTGAGGAATGTTGCACCAACAGTATCGATGTATGAAGCTTGGAATAAGCACAACATCCTTTTCTTGCGATCCCTTATTACTTTGATCCCAAGAATATGCCCACATTCTCCCAAGTCCTTCATATTGAACTGCTTGGACAACTATATCCTTACGTCTGACAACACTTTGACATTGTTGCCAATGAGCAAAATGTCATCTACGTATAGTACAAGAAATACCACCACGTTTCCGTCACTTTTCTTGTATACACAAGACTCATTCGGATACTGAATGAATCCATAAGACTGGATCACTTCATCAAACCAGATGTTCCAAGATCTCGAAGCTTGCTTTAGTCCATAAATGGACCGATTGAGCTTACAAACTAGATGCTCTTTGCCCTTTGCAATGAACCCCTCTGGTTTCTTCATATGAATATTTTCTTCAAGACTTCCGTTAAGGAAAGATGTCTTGACATCCATTTGTTAAACCTCATAATCCATATGAGCAGCAATAGATAAAAGAATCCAGATAGACTTAAGCATGGCTACCGGTAAAAAAAATTTCTCATAATCGATTCCCTCTTTCTGAGTATACCCCTTCGCAACAAGCCTTGCTTTAAAGGTTTCCACCTTCCTATCTGTCCTTCTTTTCCTTTTATAGACTCATTTACATCCAATGACTTTTACATCATTTGGTGGTTCTACAAGCTCCTAGACTTGATTAGAATACATATATTCTATTTTAGAGTGCATTACACTTTGCCAAGATGTTGCATCTTTATCTTGGAGTGCTTCATCATATATCCAGGGATCGGGTTCATGTTCACCAGGGATCAAGTCCGAAGACTCTCCCAAAAATATGAATCTATCAGGTTGCCGAACAACCCTCCCACTACGATGAGACACTACTTATAATTATGCATCATTTGTGACACGTGTTGCAGTTTCTTGTGGTATCTCATCTTGTACTGTTGGTACTAAAATAGACGTGCCCTCTCTTATTTCCTCAAGGACAATTTTACTCATGGGCTTTGTTGGTTGCTACTCGGAAAACCCAATGGCTCCACTGTACAAAAATTTTGTACGTGATCTGAACCTTTCCTAGCTACCATGTGTTCTTTTAAGTTAAACTTGTATCTCCTGCAGAACTTAACATGTTTGATTCCAAGTTTAACTTATATGTTCTTTTAGGTTTAGATTTGGATCTCCTGCGGAACTCAACACGTTTGATCCAAATCACCTAGGCTATAAATTCAATTAAATATTAGTTTCCAAAATTGGCTTCCAGTACTGCATGGCGAGGCACTTGACCTTCTTGGATATGGGAGCAACCACCACCGACTATACAAAGCCTTTTAAGGAAAGTTAATATTTAATTTCCTTATATAACTCTAGGTTAACCAAAAGGAACAATCAAATCACAAGGAAAAAAGAAAAAGAACACAACATCGAAATTAAATTCGAAAATCAAGAATCGAATGTCTCTTGTATTTGGTATTTATACAAAGAAAAATTAACTAGTATGATGCGGAAATTAAATACTAGTTATACCTCTTCCTTGTATGCTAAAAACCTAGAGATCTTCTGTCGTATCCCTTGCCTCCTCTTAGACGTCGTGTGGGCGACGATCCTCTAAGATGTCCACCCGGAAAGCTTCTCCTCCTTCTCTAGAATTCGGCCACCACCACCACAAAGGAGCAAAAGAGAGCAAAGGGAAGAGAGGGAGAGGGGTCGGCCACTTGATGATCTCCAACAACACAATATCAATTGTTATATTTTTCAAGGCCTCCCCTTCCCCCCTTTTTATATTAGTTTCCCAACGGAAAATTATGGAAAGAGTTTTATAAAAAATTAGACTCATTCCTATTTCCTTTTAATTTTTTCTTTTTCTTTCCTTTTAATTAATCAATCCTAGATTGATTTATTAATTAAACAACTATTTGTTGATGTTTAATTATTTGACCGGCCCCTTGCTTGGGCACCAAGCAAGGTGGCCGGCCATTTATTAAAAGGAAAAGAAAGAAAATTTTTTTATAAAATTTAAAAGAAGAAAACTTTTAATAAAATTTTACAAACTCTTCTTTTTTTCTAATGTGTATATTTAAAGGAAAGTTTTAAAATTTAAAACCAAGTTTTAAAATTTAAAACATCTCTAATAATATTTCTTTTTAAAAGAAAGTTTTATAAATTTTATAACCCTCTTTTAAACCCTTGTGGCCTAATTTAAATTAGGAAAATTTTATAAATTTTTAAAATCTCTCTTTTTACAAATTGTAAATATCTGAGGAAATTTAAAAATTCAAAAACAACCTTCCTAATTTAAATATTGCGGTCGACCCCCTTGCCCAAGGCAAGGGCCGGCCACTTCTAGAGAATATGTGGTCGGTCATTGCTTGGTCACCAAGCAATGAACCGGCCCCTTCTTGGACACCAAGATAGGCTTTTCTTTGGATGGACTTGAGGCTTTATTGAGGCTATAACAGGGACCTAGAGGAGAAATTGGTTTTGGCCTTCCGATGAGCTTAAGTATCCCGTGCTCGCCCCGAACACACAACTCAAGTTCATCGATAATAACTCATTCCACTAGAGAGTTATTACCGCACTACCGCACCAATCCCAAATTACATTATGGGCTCCTTCTTATCATGAGTGTGTTAGTCTCCCGGTGTTTAAGATTACGAATGTCCACTAATTAAGTGAGTTACTGACAACTCATTTAATTAATATCTAGCTCCAAGAGTAGTACCACCCAACTTTATTATCATGTTGGACTAGGTCCACATGCAGGTTTTAACATGACAATACTTATAAGCTCCTCTTAGGGACATTCACAACCTAGATAACTAGGACACAGATTCCTTCTATAATCAACAACACATACTATAAGTAATATCATTTCCCAACTTATCGGGCATATTGATTTATCGAGCTAAACCTCACCCTTTGATAAGTTAAAGAAATAAATACTAAATATACATGCTTGTTATTATATTAGGATTAAGAGCACACACTTCCATAATAACTAAAGTCTAGTTCTTTTACTAAGTCAGTACAAAAAGAACTTACCTAAATGATCCTACTCAATACACTTAAAGTGTATCAGTGTAATTTATTAGTCAAGATAAACTAATAGTTAATTACACTACGTCTATTCTGATGGTTTGTTCCTTTCCATCTTAATCGTGGGCAACTGTTTATAATTTATAGAGAACCGACAACATGATCTTCTAAGTGTGACTCCACACTCCATGTTATCTACTATATAAATTAATTGAACAATTACATTTAACAAATAAATGTAAACATTTGACCAATGTGATTCTTTATTTCAAAATAAATGTGTACAAAAGCTAAACTTTTAAGTATACACTCCAACAGGCTTGTGGTTCGTTACATAGTCCTCTTCTAAAAATTGGGCATTGGTGCTAACAATGACCTTCTGATCTTTAGGACTATAAAACAAACCACCTTTGATTCCTTTAGGATAACCCACAAATAAGCGAACTTCTGTACGTGATTCCAACTTATCAGCATCTCCCTTCAGCACATGTGCTAAACTATCCCAAATTCGAATGTGTCTTAGACTAGGCTTACGCCCATTCCACAATTCTATGGGAGTAGAGGGTACTGACTTAGAAGGTACCAAGTTCAGAATGTACGCCACTGTTTCCAGTGCATTTCCCCAAAACAAATTTGGTAATTCTGAATAACTCATCATTAATCTAACCATTTCCATAAGAGTCATATTCCTTTGTTTTATCACACCATTCTGTTGGCGTGTACCAGGTGCAAACAGTTGGGATTGAATCCCGGTCTCTGATAAGTAATTCCTAAACTCTCCTAAGAGGTACTCGCCACCACGATCAGATCGTAGTGTCTTGATACTTTTACCATAACATTTCTCCACATCAACCTTGTACTCTTTGAACTTATCAAAGCACTCAGACTTGTGGCGCATTAAGTAAATGTACTCATATCTCAAATAGTCATCTATAAAAGAGACATAATATTCGAAACCACCTCTCGCCTGGATAGTCATAGGTCCACACAAATCAGAATGAATCAATTCCAACACTTCTTTGGCTCTATATCCCTGTGCCTTAAAAGGTCTCATGGTCATTTTTCCATCCAAGCAAGATTCGCAAGTTGGAAAGTTTTCCACCACCAATGAACCTAAAGGTACATCAGCTATTAACCTTTGAATCCTACTCAAGTTAATATGACCTAGCCTCAGATGTCAAAGATATATTTGGTTCATTTTTGAAGGTTGCTTTCTCTTATTAGAATTAGAAGATGTGTTATTAATTTCCATTTGTTGCATCGTGGGAGTTATTGGATTAAGAGTGTACAAATTATCAACCAACATACCAAAACAGATAACTACCCTATTTTCTTGACAACCACTTTGTCATCAAAAGAAATAGAATATCCATCCTTAAATAATTTAGAAGCTGAAATCAAGTTCTTTCTAAAACATGGTACGTAAAGATAATTTCTCAAAATCAATATTTTATTTTTATCAAAAGATAAATAAACATCTCTCACTGCAACAGCTGCCACTCTCGTAGTATTGCACATATAGACGGTAACTTCCCCTTCATGTAGTCGTCGGGTTTTCTAGAACCCCTGCAATGAATTACAGACATGATCAGTGGCTCGTGTATCTACACACCAGGTACTGATAGATAACACCGCTAAACATGTTTCAATAACTAATGAATGAGATATACCTTTATTGTTCTCCTTTCTACGAGGACAGTCCACCTTCTAATGTCCAGACTGCTTGCATGTGAAGCACTTGTCCTTCGGCTTTTTCACACCTGCTTGTGGTCCAGTCCCTTGAGGTTGAATCACTTTCTTTGTTGAACCAACTTGTTTCTTTTTCTTCTTCCTGCCTTTTGGCTTAGAAGCAAAAATGTTTTCAGCAATGTGAATTTGAAAACTTTGATGAAATAGCCCTTTTGCTGCTTGGAGTTCTGTCAGAAGTTCCACCAACGAATAAGTCCTTTTGTTCATGTTATAGTTCAGGCGGAACTACTCAAAACTCTTGGGTAGCGTTTGGAGAATGATATTGACCTGGGTTTCCCCGTCGATTTCAGCTCCAAGGATTTGTATCTCATTCAAGTGAGTCATCATTTTGAGGATATGATCCCTCACGGGTGTCCCCTTAGTCATGGTGGTTGTCATCAGGTTTCTCATAGCCTCCTGCCTGGAAGTCCGATTCTGGTGTTCGAAGAGTTCTTTGAGATTGTACATCATGTCATAGGCAGTAGGCATGACCTGATGCTGATGTTGCAGCACATTTGACATAGAAGCCAAAATGTAACACCGCGCCATCTCATCTACCTTGACTCATTTCCTATGTCTGTCAATCTCCTCTTCACTAGAATCGCTATTAGGCACATTAGGACAAACCTTAAAAAGTATGAACTTGTATCCTTCAGCAGTTAAGACAATGTCTAAGTTTTATTTCCAATCAATATAATTGGGACAAGTAAGTTTGTTTTCTTTTAAAATAACAGCAAGAGGATTGAAAGACATTTTGAAACCCTGAGAATCACAAAATAAGCTTTTTGGTCAAAACTTTAGAATTTAAAATAATATTAATTCCTTAAACAATATAATTTAAATTCACCAACACCTCAAAACACCGTGAATTTCGTATGCCACGATAATGTGGTCGTATACTAATTCAAACATTTGTAAGAGGAGGTTTTACCCATTAATTTTATTATCTTGTCAACCTAACTTTATGATAAATAAAATTAATAGTTGGTTTGACTTTGGTCACACAAATAATAGCAGTGACTCCGATGAGGATGCTACTATTAAATGTGCCTAAGTGTATACCATTACTTGATACTTAGTCTGTTAATTAGAATTGTGCCCCTTCAGATGGAGAAGATCACACAAACATAAATAATTTTCTATAATCATCCATAGAGGAAGTTTGATCTAGTGATCCGCAAACAAGCTCATCCGATGTGGAGGAAGGCACTTAAAGCCAACGCGCAAGCTTGAATGCATCACTTACAAACCAGTAATGGAGACCGTGGAATTTATTTAAATAATTCCTCTCCCACTTACTTATTTAAAATCGAGGAATTTTAACATGCACACACATCACACATCCACTTAAGCACACAAGCGCGCGCGCACACACACAACATATAAAGGCAATAAATATGAAAATAAATTTCCAACTATTATGGCCTCATCCATCGCTGTCCTCTGTATGCCACCAACCCTAGCTGCCGCCAATCCTAGCCAGATAAGAAGGAGAAAACCTAGCCACTAGCCCTAGGAGTTATGTCATCGCGTCTATCTCGCTTCCTTCTTAGCCGCGCCTCCGGTCCTCAAGGTATCACCACCCATAGCAAGCCGCAACAACAAGAAATAAAAAATTACATTTATCGATCCTATATTCCACGAAGGAATGTACATGTAATCTAGATCGAACAAAATGTAAAATAAACTAATATAGCTCCAGCTGTATTTAATAATTACAATCATGCACACACAAATACCCTCGACATACCCGAGAGTTCAAATCACATACAAACACAATAGACCATGATAGTTGGAACTAGGAAGCCTGCGATCACAGAGTTAATCTATCTTGCATATCCTACTATTATCCTGCCTAAATTATATATGAACAGTGCATAATTTAACCAAAAACCAATCACACAGAGGTAGAAAATTTGCTCTGATACCAATTGTTGGCGCTAGGAATTCTGTTCTGTGTAAATCCCCTGTACAAAAATTTATACAGGAACAGAACTTTTTCTAGCAACCCACATACTCGATCAGACATGTGTTTGATCAATCAAGTAAGTTCTTGATTGATCAAAGTGCACCTTGTGTTGGATCGAGACACGCTAGAGGGGGGGTGAATAGCGCTCGCGGCTAATTCATTTTTCAGAAATCGTTTGAGTAACTAAAGTAATGCAGCGGAAATGAAAAGTAAAGCAAACACAAATAACACAGGGAATTTACTTCGTTCGGAGCCTGTGATGACTCCTACTCGAAGGCCCGCGATCCTTGATCGCTTTCCGTGGGCAACACCTATATAGCGTAAAACTTTACAAGTAAATGAGTACAAGTGCTTAAAGGAAATACCGACAATACAATTGAATTGAAAGACGGAGTGGACTATTGCCGGAGTAGCAGCGTGTAGCCAAAGTGTTCGGTGTAGCGTATGAGCACACAAGTTCTTCTGTTCGAGATCGATGTTGAAGCTGCACCTCGAGGCCTCTTTTTATAGCCTCTGCAAGTCTGATCTGGATCCCCAAGTCTCGGGATCAGCTTTGACCCGAAGCGGATCGGTCGACCGATCCTCATGTTCAGTCGACCGATCAGATGATCCCCACCGCATCTGATCCATCGATTTGTCACTCCGCTTCGATCTGGTCAAACTTTATCCCTGGGTTCGGTCGACCGATCACCTTGTTCGGTCGACCGATCAGTCTCCTCTGACCCGCTCACCTCGGCTTGATCCAGTCGACACCTATCCCAGGTTCGGTCGACCGATCCCGAGGTCCGGTCGACCGATCCCGAGGTCCGGTCGACCGATCCCTGGTCGAGCCCGGTCCAACTTCTGGAGACCTGATCTGTTATCTTAGAGGTTCGGTCGACCGAATCTAAGGTTCAGTCGACCGATCCCGGTCAGTTCTAACCCTGCACAAAAAGATTAGTTTCCTGTAAAACAGAGTTAGAACACAAAAGATAATATATAGAAATTAATTTGACAGTCATCGGACTATCCGGGTCTGACTTCGGGTTTTCGCCCGAAAACCCTAGGTCGACCCGACGCCTACTGTTCCCTCTACAAGGAACGCATCCTCACATACTCCACTCAGGCGATTTACCTGATGTCAGTCCGGTCCTCCAGACCGACTGGACTTTCCGCCTAGGGTTATCACCCCCTAGGACCTAGGGTTACCGCCCCCTAGGGGTTTTCTCCACCTAGGGTTACCACCCCCTAAGATCTAAGGTTGCCGCCCGTTAGGGTTTTCCTCCACCTAGGGTTACCTCCCCCTCAGACCTAGGGTTACCACCCCCTAGGTTTTTCACCTGCCTAGCCGCAGCTAGGACTTTTGCCTAAGTATCACTTAGGACTTTCCTGCAAGCTCCATGAACCTTGTTAGATCACCACACATCTTAACTTTGAATCTTTTGTCATTATCAAAACTCATGTTCGATCGTCGGATGCTTCCCGCACCAACAATCTCCCCCTTTTTTATTATGGCCACCGAAATTCAAAGTTAAGTAAAACAAGTGCATAAGATACTTAACAAAGTGTAAGTGAGTAAGCTTAAGTATATAAAATCAAATACAAGCATAACTTAAGCTAACACTTAAGCTCCCCCTTAATACAGGGCTTCCTTTTTGAATTTTCACTTTGAAATTTTTACTTTTTACTTGTTGAATTTCCTACTTTCCCCCTTTGCCATTTATCAAAAAATAAGTCATTTGAAGGCAAGTTATAAGTTTTTAGAAAAAAAACTGATTTAGGCTTTGAAAAACGGGATAGGTGCTAAGTTGAATCCTAAAATTTTGAAATAAAAATTTTGCAAAACTATGATTTTTAATACTTTTAGCGAAGTGAAGAATTAATCTGAAGGGTAACTTAGGAAAATATCTTAGCAAGAATTTATAAAGTCAGGTTTCAAGGTTGGCTAAGTTTGAAAAAAATTGAAAGTTGCTGTATGAATCACTTAGCTAAGCCTTTTGCAAACATTAACTTTTGAAAATACAGCCTAGCTTAAATTTGAATAAAATAATAATTATTTTTGAAAAATTAGGAGTAAGAAGTTGTTTAAATTTTAGGATGAAGAGAGAGAGTAGCTAAAAAATTTAATTTAGGTTATATATTTTTTTTTGTTGGTCCCTAAGTCCAAGCATGAGTCCAGTTAAATAGCAATCAATTTGTTTTGATCGGGTATCAGAGCCCTAAAGTACAAGCATGCTTAATATTCTCATTTCCTTCACCAACTGTCTAACTTTTAGCTACTTGCTGATTGCCTAGAAGGCAACAACTTTCGCTTGGTTAGTCAAGTTAAGTCATTTAGTCCAGTTAGATTTGACTAAGGCTGGAAGACTTGACTTGATTACTGTTAATAAGGTATTTAACACCCAGACTCATATTGATGCACAATAATAAGCATTCTTGAGTCCAGGCTGTACCCTATGCATCTCACACCATTCTATGTTTTTCAAGCACAAGCAAGGTATACCTAGGTGTTTGTGAGATGCTCTGGCTTAAATCTAGGGGAACAGGATTTCTAGGGTAGAACCTAAGCTAATTCCATATTTTGAAAATCTAGTAAAATTAGAATTTTTAAAAACAATATTTTCCTAGAATTTTTTTTAAAACCTTATTTTGAAAACAAGTAGAACAGATTTGAAGCTCAATACCTACTCTACCCAACACATTCCTATTTGTCTTCTAAGTGAGCTGAACTCAAGTTCAGGTAAGGGCTTTGTGAAGATGTCAGCTAGATTTGATTTTGACTCAACATAGTTGAGTTCAATATCACCCTTAGCTACGTGATCCCTTACAAAATGGTGCTTTACTTCTATATGTTTAGTCCTTGAGTGATGAATTGGGTTTTTTGTTAAATTTATTGAGCTTATATTATCAATTGAGATTTTTGTTTTATGATACTCCAGTTGATAGTCTTTAAGGGTATGCATCATCCATAGCAACTGAGATGTGCATTCACCTAAGGCTATATATTCAGCTTCAGTGGTAGATAAAGCAACACAGTGTTGCTTTCTACTTGACCAACTTACTAGGCATTATCCTAGAAATTGACAGCTACCACTTGTGCTTTTTCTGTCTAGCTTGCATCCGGTATAGTCTGAGTCAGAGTAGCCGGTTAAGTCAAGGGTGCCAGATCTAGGGTACCATAGTCCTACATTTAGGGTTCCCTTAACATACCTAAGGATTCTTTTGACAAGGGTTAAGTGAGACTCTTTTGCACAAGATTGGTATTGTGCACACATACCTACTGCGAAAATAATGTCCGGTCGACTCGCAATTAGGTACAGTAGACTTCCTATCGCACTTCGATAGTATTTCAAATCTACTTATTTACCTTCTAAGTCTGAGTCAAGTTTAGCATTTGTAGTCATTGGTGTATTAATTATTTTTGAGTTCTCCATGCCAAATTTTCTAACTAATTCCTTAGCATATTTAGTTTGATAAATATAAATTCCATCTTTAGTTTGCTTAATCTGTAAACCTAAGAAGAAATTAAGTTCTCCTACCAGACTCATTTTGAATTCATTTTCCATTAGTTTGGTGAATTCTTTTAGAAATTTAGAATTTGTGGAACCGAAAATAATATCGTCAACGTAAATTTGGGCTATAAAAATATCATTTTCTAAGGTTTTTATGAAAAGGGTTGGGTCTATTTGACCTTGGTTAAATCCTTTTGATATTAAGTAATTGGACAGACGTTCATACCAAGCCCTAGGTGCTTGTTTTAGTCCATATAGGGCCTTTTTTAATCTAAAGACATAATTTGGTTGTTCTAACTCCTCAAATCCTGGGGGTTGACCTACATATACTTCCTCTTTAATAAATCCGTTTAAAAATATGGATTTTACGTCCATTTGAAATAGCTTGAATCCTTTGTGCGCTGCATAGGCCAGCAACATCCTAATGGATTCAAGTCTTGCTACAGGAGTATAGGTCTCATCATAGTCTAACCCTTCTACTTGACTTAATCCTTTAGCTACTAACCTAGCTTTGTTTCTAACTATTTCACCTTGATCATTTAATTTGTTTCTAAAAACTCATTTGGTGTCAATTACTGATTTATTAATGGGTTTTGGCACTAATTCCCAGACCTGATTTCTTTCAAATTGGGCCAATTCTTCTTGCATTGCTAGAGTCCAATCTGGGTCTGGTAGGGCTTCTTCTATGGTTTTGGGTTCGATTTTTGAAATCAGGGCTATTTGACTCTGGTTTCTATAGGATGACCTAGTTCTGACTCCTAAAGTTGGGTCACCCAAAATTTGGTCAGATGGGTGATTTAAGCTTGTTCTTGTTGGTTGTATACCATTTGAGTTGGTGATTTGTTCTTCAGATTCAATAGGTTCAGGTTGAATTTCATCATCTTCTATGTTTATTGGGTTAGCATTTTCTGTATTTTCATTTTCATTTATTGTGTTGGGTAATTTATTTTCTTCATCAAATATTATATTTATTGTTTCTTCTACTTTTAGGGTATTTTTGTTATACACTCTATATGCTCTACTGGTTCTTGAATACCCTAAAAATATTCCCGGGGTTATTTTTGATGTAAATTTCCCTAAGTAGTTTTTAGTGTTTAAAATGAAGACTTTACACCCAAACACTTTTAAATAGTTTAAGTTGGGAATTTTATTATAATAAATTTCATAGGGTATTTTATTTTGAAATTTGTTAATTAAAATCCTATTTTGAACGTAACAGGCTGTATTAACTGCTTCAACCCAGAATTGATTAGATAGTCTATATTCGTTCAACATGGTCATAGCAGCTTCTTGTAGGGTTCTATTTTTACGTTCTACTAAACCATTTTGTTGAGGGGTCCTAGGGCAGGAGTATTCATGTTTGTACCCATTTATTTCACAAAATTCAATAAATTTGTGATTCTCAAACTCTCCTCCATGGTCTCTTCTGATTCTTTTTATTTGAGTGTCTTTTTCATTTTCTATTAGTTTACAAAAATTACAAAAGACTTCAAAGGTTTCATCTTTTGTCTTTAGAAATTTTACCCAGGTGAACCTGGAGTAGTCATCGATTATAACTAAGCAATACTGGTTCTTACTTAGTGACTTGGCTCCATGTGAATCAAATAGGTCTAGGTGAAGGAGCTCAAGTTGGCAAGTGGTTCTAACTAAATTGGTTGACTTGTGGGTTGACTTGGTTTGTTTTCCTTGTTGACATGCATTTCAGATTGAGTTTTCAATAACTTTTAATTTGGGCAACCCTCTAACTAGTCCATTTTGACTCATTTTTGAAATGAGTCTATTGTGAGTGTGACCTAATCTTCTGTGCCACAACTCAGTTTCCTCTTGTTGTGTTAGAAAACACTTTATTGAGGATGTTGGTAGATAAATGGTGTAGATGTTATCTTTCCTAGTGCCCTTAAGTATGATTTTTGGATTTTCAATATGTTTAACTATACATTCAGACTTGGTGAAATTAATTGAATAACCAGTATCGCTTAATTGACTTATACTTAATAAATTAAAATTGAGATTTTCAACTAATAAAACTTTTTTAATAATAAAATCGGAGTTAAGTTCGATATTACCTTTTCCAATTACCTTAAGTTTACTGTCGTTGCCGAACGCAACCGATCCTAAGTTCTTTAGTTTGAGCTTAGTAAATTTCAATTTATCTCCAGTCATATGTCTGGACCAACCACTGTCCAGTATCCATTGATCTAATTCCTACACATAAAGTAGTCAAATTGAATTTTTCCTCTTTGATCAAAAGACAGCTTAATTGAAGTAAACTCCCTAATTTTCAATTTTACCCACCCTAGGTTAATTATCAGTTAATCCTATGGGGTATTGTTAGATGATTTGAATAATTAAAACATTAATCTTAAGGGTTTTGAAAAAAAAATATTTTGAGTTAATTTAATTTGAAAATATAATACAAATTTAATTTTGAATTTCAATTAATTGTAATTATGAATTTAATTTTGAATTTCAATTCCTTAGTCATCTCACCCGATCTAAATTTTCAATCAGGGATTCCTATAATTTTTGTGAGATGAATTGAGGTTCAATTTTAGGATTATGTTTAACTTTGTGTTAGATTCAGGTTTAGCTTTGGGTTCAACAAGTAAGTATTCTTTAGATAAACTTCTGGGCTATGGTGAGTCACAAGGAACTCATTAAAGTAACCATGCCTTCGAGGTTTTCCAAATAGTCATACCCATTGAACTTAATACTAAACCTTGGTCTAACTAGTTAGGATCCATTTAAGGGTAGCTTCGGTCAGTTCCACTTGGCCAAATGCACCAGGTCGAAGTCATATCTTCCTAGACATGCGATGCCCAAGCTTCCCTAACGCACTATCATCCAAAAACTTCACCAGTACCGTGGGTCAAGTTAAACCTAACTCATTTTATCTAACCTTAATTACCCTGTCGGGTAGTCTACTCTTGTTTACCCATTTCGGGTAGATTAAGTTTGGTTACCCAGTCGGGTAGTTTAGTTGCGGGTGCCAGCTATTCTGGATCCTCCTTCTATTTTCAATTGAATTTAGAATGTTAAGTTTAATTTCGAATTTTGATTTAATTGAATTTTAAATTTTAAATTTAATTTCAAATTTTTAATTGAATTTTGAATTTTGAATTGAATTTTGATTTTTAAATTTAAAATTCAAATTGAATTTTGAATTTAATTGAATTTTTAAATTTTAATCGTTTTTCTTCTAGCTCCCCCTGGATCATAGCCTCGATATGGTCTATCGAGGTAATGTATTTGATCCTTAGGAACCCAATATTGTCCGAGTCCAACTTCATTGATCAGGTTGGACTTGGCAACCCATGCTTGGACCATTTTTCTATTTGTTCTTTGTATGAGAGATAAATATGACTTATACTTCTTTTTCGATTTGTATCCTAGTCCAGTTCTATTGTAGATTGCCCTTTGTGTTCCAAGAATCAAGTCAAGATTCTTGGATCCCAAGGAAAATTGTTCTAAGGTTGTCTTCAAATCCTTGACTTGACTTTTCAGGTTGGAATTCTCTTCTTCAAGTTTTTGAACTTGAGTTGAGGTTCCCGCCTGAACTGGATCAGTCAAAGATTCGTTATTGGTCGTTTCTTTAAGGAGTGTTACCTCCTTCAGAAGCGACTTGATTCGAATTTTGGACTTAGCTACTTTATGCATTAAATAATTAATTAAGCCATATAAACGATTTTTACTTACAGAGGAGTTTGGCCCTTCGGAAACGGATGCGGATCCGTGGCTTCTTTCGGACTCAGCTTCCGATTCGTCCTCGCTTCCGGATTCGTTGGTGTAGTCCCGGGCTGTCAACGCGAGAAAATTCGTCTGCTCGAGTTCTTCGTTGTCGGATTCCTCAAAAGAAGACTCGTCCCATGTTGCCTTCAATGCCTTCTTTCTCTTTGGTTTCTTTGGATCCTTTTGGTTCGGGCAGTTTGCCTTGATGTGCCCCTTCTGATTGCACCCGTAGCAGATCACTTCGAATTTGACCTTCGAGCTTGGTTGGGCTTCTTTGGATTGGATGGCCTTTCTGACATCTTTTTTGTTGAAGCCCTTCTTTTTGCAGAGTTTCTTTACCAGGTTGACTATTTCAGTTGTAAGCTCGTCGTCGTCTTCCGAATCTGGTTCTTCTTCTGACTCAGGTTCGGTTCTGCGCTTTATCTTTGATTCACGCATTCTCCCTGTTCCTGCAACCAAAGCCAACCCTTTCTCGGTCGAGCGTGCATTAGTCTGTTCATGAAGTTCGAATTCTGCAAAAAGTTCATCTAACTTAATGGTAGATAAGTCCTTAGAAACCTTGTAGGCATCTACCATGGATGCCCACAAGGTGTTCCTCGGAAAGGCGTTTAAAGAGTACCTTATGATGTCCCGGTTATCTACCTTCTGTCCAATTACATGAAGACCGTTGAGCAGATCTTGAATCCGAGCATGGAGTTGGGCAGCTGTCTCACCTTCCTGTAGTTTGATATTAAATAATTTATTGAAGATTAAGTCTCTTTTACTTACTTTGGTGTCGGACGTTCCTTCGTGAAGTTCAATGAGCTTCTCCCACAGCTCCTATGCACTGTTGAAGGGGCCGGCGTGGTTGAGTTCTTCTTTTGATAGGCCACACTGGAGGGTGCAGGTCGCCTTGGCATTAGCTTCCACCTTCTTAATCAGAGATGCGTCCTAGTCCTCGTATAGTAGTGGTTTGCCGGCGCTATCAGTTGGTAGTTGGAGTCCAGTTTTGACGATCATCCAGACTTCCAAATGAGTCTGGAGATATGCCTCCATCCGACCCTTCCAGTACCCGAAGTCGTCTCCAGTGAATAGCGGGGGGCGGGTTGTACTGTAGCCTTCTTGAAGGGTCATTTTAGATCAACTATGAAAAAAAAATAAACAACAAGAAAATCTCAGGACTTGGTCCTGGCTTAGTAGTGCGGAATGAGAAAAAATAGAACACGAACTCGGGTGGTGTTGCACCAACCTCGAGCAGAAAACTGATTCGATAAAAGAATTAGAATATAGCTATAAAGCTAAATTCTAATTGACTCCGTAAAATCTGAAAATACAACGAAAAAATTATTTTGAATGGTGGTTGCACCGATTCAAAATGACCCCGCTCTGATACCAATTGTTGGATCGAGACGCGCTAGAGGGGGGGTGAATAGCGCTCACGGCTAATTCATTTTTTGGAAATGATTTGAGTAACTAAAGTAACGCAGCGGAAATGAAAAGTAAAGCAAACACAAAGAACACAGGGAATTTACTTCGTTCGGAGCCTGTGACGACTCCTACTCGAAGGCCCGCGATCCTTGATCGCTTTCCGTGGGCAACACCTATATAGCGTAAAACTTTACAAGTAAATGAGTACAAGTGCTTAAAGGAAATATCGACAATACAATTGAATTGAAAGACGGAGTGGACTATTGCCGGAGTAGCAGCGCGTAGCCAAACTGTTCGGAGCAGTGTATGAGCACACAAGTTCTTCTGTTCGAGATCGATGTTGAAGCTGCACCTCGAGGCCTCGTTTTATAGCCTCTGCAAGTCTGATCTGGATCCCCAAGTCTCGGGATCAGCTTTGACCCGAAGCGGATCGGTCGACCGATCCTCATTTCGGTCGACCGATCAGATGATCCCCACCGCATCTGATCCGTCGATTTGTCGCTCCGCTTCGATCTGGTCAAACTTTATCCCTGGGTTCGATCGACCGATCAGTCTCCTCTGACCCGCTCACCTCAGCTTGATCTAGTCGACACCTATCCTAGGTTCGATCGACCAATCCTGAGGTCCGGTCGACCGATCCCTGGTCGAGCCCGGTCCAACTTCTGGAGTCCTGATCTGTTATCTTGGAGGTTCGGTCGACCGAATCTAAGGTTCGGTCGACCGATCCCGATCAGTTCTAACCCTGCACAAAAAGATTAGTTTCCTGCAAAACAGAGTTGGAACACAAAAGATAATATATAGAAATTAATTTGACAGTCATCGGACTGTCCGGGTCTGACTTCGGGTTTCCGCCCGGAAACCCTAGGTCGACCCGACGCCTACTGTTCCCTCTACAGGGAACGCATCCTCACCTACTCCACTCAGGAGATTTACCTGATGCCAGTCTGGTCCTCCAGACCGACTGGACTTTCCGCCTAGGGTTACCACCCCCTAGGACCTAGGGTTACCGCCCCTTAGGGTTTTTCTCCACCTAGGGTTACCACCCCCTATGACCTAAGGTTGCCGCCCCTTAGGGTTTTCCTCCACCTACCTCCTCCTCGGACCTAGGGTTACCACCCCCTAGGTTTTTCACCTGCCTAGCCGCAGCTAGGACTTTTGCCTAAGTATCACTTAGGACTTTCCCGCAAGCTCCATGAACCTTGTTAGATCACCACACATCTTAACTTTGAATCTTTTGCCATTATCAAAACTCATGTTCGATCGTCGGATGCTTCCCGCACCAACACCTTGATCGAAGCACAAGATCTCTGACCTCTTGTGTTGGTATTCAAAGTCGATATCCAAAATTGACACGAAGAAAACAAAACCAATTACGCAGCAGAATTAAAAACTAGTTGTACCTTTCTTCGTAGCTAAAGACTTCTTGATCTTCTGCCATATTCTTCTCCTCTTCTAGGACGTCGTGTGGGCGACGATCTACCAAGACGAAACACCTGAACCTCTTCTTCCAATCCAAGCCGCCTACCATCAAAGAATGCAAAGTAAAAGGGGCACCTCCTCCTTCTTCTTTTCCTCCAAATCGCCAATCCACCTTGAAGTTTCTTCTCTTCTTTTTATTCTCCTTCAAGCCCCAGCCACCAAGGGGAGATGGGGCGCTGGCCCTAGAGGGAAGAAAGGGAGGAAGAAAAGGGATGGGGCGTCGGCCCTAGAGGAAAGAAAAGGAGAGAGTTTTTGGTTGTGAAGAAAAACTTATCAATTCTTACTTGATTATTTTGTGGCACAACCTGCTCTCCTTTTATAACCCTTGGCGTCGAACAAAAAAGGAAAAAATTAACAGATTTTTTAGAATTATGTTGAGAGAAAAAATCTCCCTTTTCATAACTCCTTTTTTTTCTTTTTTTTTTCTTTTATTGTGGTTTGGCCGACCCCTTGCTTAGGCACCAAGCAAGTCTTGGTCGGCCCTTATCTTGGGCACCAAGCAAGGATGTGGGCGTCCCCTTTCTTGGGTAGGAAGCAAAATCGAAATGAGTGAATGCGAGACTTTATAGAGGCTACAACAGAGACCAAGAGGAGGAATTGGTTTTGGCCTCCTGATGGATTTGAGCTTCCTGTGTTCGACCCGACCCCAACTTAAGTTCATCAATAATAACCCATACCACTAAAGGGTCATTATTGAACTACCGCACCAATCTCATATTACAATATGGGCTCCTACTTATCATGAGTATGTTAATCTCCCTGTGTTTAAGATATCGAATGTCCGTTAATTAAATGAGTTACTGACAACTCATTTAATTAACATCTGACTCCAAAAGCAGTTTCACTCAACTTTATTATCATGTCGGACTAAGTCCACCTGCAGGATTTACATGATAATCCTTATGAGCTCCTCAAGAGGACATTATCAACCTAAATAAATAGGACACAGTTTCCATTTATAATCAACAACACACCATATAAATTATACTATCTCCCAACTTATCAGACCTATTGATTTAATGAATAAATTTCACCCATTGATAAGTTAAAGAAATAAATACTAAGTATATGTGTCTATTATTATATTGGGATTAAGAGTACACACATCCATAATAACAGAGGTTCTGTTCTTTTATATAGTCAGTATAAATCGAACAACCTCAAATGGTCCTGCTCAATTCACACATAGTGTACTAGTGTAATTATATTGTCAAGACAAACTAATACCAAATTACACTACAACCATTCCAATGGTTTGTCCCTATCCATCTTGGTTATGAGCTACTATTTATAATTTATAAGGAACTGATAACATGATCTTCTGTGTGACACCACACACCATATTATCTACAATATAAATTAAATGGGCAACTGCATATATATAAATATAAAATGTAAACTTTTGACCAAAGTGATTCTCATTTCAAAATATCTCAAAAATAGATGTTCATATAAAAACAAGGCTTATAGTATACATCCCAACACTCTTGAATAGCATGGACTCCCCCATCTTGGGTTTTCCGAGCCTTGCGTGGCTCGACTTTGACCATATCTACATAACACATGCGCGAAACCAATTGTTATCCTCTAACTTCCCTGGTCTGGTCTCCCACTAGGAATTTTATTTTCTGATGGGAAGTGGAGACTGTCGCTCAGAATTCATGCAAGGCAGGTCTTCCTAAAATGATGTTGTAAGAGGATGGAGAATCCACCACGATAAAGGTGCTCCTTTGAGTCCTCATCAATGATTCTATGTCCAAGGGTATGGCTAGCTTAATCTGATCCATTGGTCAAACTTCATTACCTGTGAACTCATATAAAGAGGTGGCCATGGGTTGAAGTTCACTAGCATCAATCTACATGCTATCAACACACTTTTGAACAACATGTTGACAGAGCTTTCGGCGTCGACGAAAACTCTAGCCACGCGACTGTTGGCAATGATAGCCTTGACAATGAGTGTGTCATCATAAGGGAGCTCTACTCCCCCAAGGTCTTGCAGCTCAAAACTGATCAAGGGTCCGGCAGCCTGCTCCTGGCTACAACCTACCGGGTGTATCTCTAGGCGACGTGGGATTTTCTGGCTCTGGTGGAATCCCCATCGGTGGGTCCTCCGGAGATCATGCTGATTTCTCAAATAGCAACATTGCCTCTATTCTCTTCTTCATGGGACTCCATCAGTTCTTTGCCCCATCCTACATGCTGACTTTCCTGCCCTCTCTTCTCGGGTAGGGGTTTGCTTGATTGCCTTGCAGTAGTAGGTGGATTGTCTAGCTACCTTTGGAGTTTAGGCATGATCTCCGGCGAAGGCAGGCTGAGTTTGGCGGCCCACAGAGAATCTCGAGCAAACTGGACACAATCTCCTATGTAGTGAGTGTGGGACCTATAGTAAGTGCAGTAACGAGCCCCCACTGGCCGAGTTTGTTAGTAGGATCTTGGATGGCCTCGACTCGCTGCGCCACCCTACATTCCTGGCCGAGCGAAAAACCTAGTCGGGCTCTTTTAGTGCGGGTAGAAGGTCGAGCGATAGGTTGGGGCGACCTTCTTTCTGCCTTGTTGATAGAGCAGACGCCTTGGCTTCTTTTCTCCGAGCTATCTGGTCTTCCTCTACATTGATGTAGCTTGTTGTTTTTTTGAGCATCTCATCTAAATTTTTCATGGGCTCTCAAATGAGGGCTCGGAAGAAATCTCCCTCCAACGCTACCTTGGGAGAAGGCACTCGTCAACACTTCAGAGGTAGTGGACAGGATGTCCAGAGCTATCTGATTGAAGCACTTTATGTAGGTCCTTAGGGGCTCCGTAGGTCCCTGTTTGAGTGCAAATAAACAGTGGTTAGTCTTTTGATACCTTCTGCTGCTGGCGAAGTGATGCAGGAAGGTGTTCTTGAAATCTTGAAAAAAGTGATGGATCCGACGGACAATCCATCGAACCACCTTTGTGCCGAGCTTGATAGAGTGTTTAAGAATACTCGACACTTAATGACGTCATTGTATTGGTACAATAGTACAGCGTTCTAAAACTTGTGAAGATGATCCTTCGGGTCTTTACTGCCTTCGTATTCCCCAATAATTGGGGGCTTATATCCCTTCGGTAGTTTTTCCTTATACACCCTTTTGAGAGAAGGGTACTTGCAGTTCCTCGGGCATATCCCTGGGCTCCTCCCGGATGACTATGGCCTTTCCCATTTTTGAGTCTCTCGGTGGGAAACTTTCGGCCGTGGAGGTCTGGTATTGCCCCGTCTTGTTGTTGCTATCCTAGTCAAGATTGCGATAGAAAGCTCGAGGGAAGTCCTCTGGCTGTTTCCTCTTAGACCCCCTATATATCGGAAGTGTGGGTCATATCCTTTAGGGCCATAGGTATCTTCTGTGGCTGTGAGTCTACGATTTACCTCTTGGAGGTTGCTCGTCTCTTAGCTTCTTTGAATAACTCATATTCTCTTGCTTTCATGGTTACATTGATCTTACTGATGTCCTCCATCTTCACGTTCAAGAACAGATGGAGAAGTTGCCCACAGACGATACCAAATTGATCCTATCCAAATATGAGTCAGATGAAGGTCGGCGAAGGTGGCGTCGGCGTTGACAAAGCGGTGACTTTAACACACCCTATATGTGTGCGTCAGAAACTTAGACCTGGCATGGAACTAGAGGCCTATGATAACGAAATCGGTGGTACTTGGGTCCTGTACACACCCAGACAAGCACACAGAGCATTAGAGACCAAAAAGCAAGGAAGGGGTTCCTGGCACAGGCCCTCCAATGCTCAAGTCAGCCCTTTTTTTGGAGAAGCAATGTACGAAGGAAGGAGGAAAAAAGAACTGTTGAAGATGCGTGTGAATGTGCTCGTACCTGACCAATAAAGAGGACCTTCCTTTTTATATGATTCTGCTTGCCTTCTTAGCCTGCGCTCTGTCAGAGAATGTCAGGTGTCAGGGCGTGTTAGGTGAGGGAAGATGTCTGGCAGCCTCCCATTGGTAGGAGGAAGGTTCCCCTATTAGTATGTGGCAGAATAATGGAATATTCCCTGACTCATGACAGATATTCTCTGACAGGAGGTTGCAATTCTCTGACACTGTTATCGCTTAGTGTTATTCGTCTTGCCCAGGTTCAATCATAGACAGCTTGAGATGATTGCTCAAATGTGGTTCAAGGACTGAGCCTTGGTCAAGATGAAGAGAATGAGCTATGCAAAATTGGCCAGGAATCATCGACGACTGTAATCGAGGGCTAAACATGCATGACCTGACCGGTGTAGAGTCGGTCGGGGATTGTCTGGTATATGTGTCAGGGTTTTAGGTAGAGACAAAGTTGGGTAACCTGAGCAGTAGGTAGCTAACTAGGACTTAATCAAAAACCCTGGCCTGGGGCTCAGCCCTGAGGACCTGATCTATCTGTGATCGATCAGGAATTATACGGAGAGTGAAATGAGGAAGCTGAACCGCCACCTTTCCTTGACTGTTGATTGTCACGTCCTATTAACCATTGACTTTCTGGCATTATCAGACCCCTCATTTACGCACTGTATTAGATACCAATGTATTTTTGAAACTCTATTGATTTTGATTATATTTAAAATTTTAAAATTTAGAGATTGTATGACCACCAATGAGTAGGGACGGAGCCAAGAAAATTATATAAGGTGGTGAATTTTTTTTTAGATAATCAATTATAAAAAATATACTCATCGATATAAATATATGAAATAATAATGATTTTTATTTAGCCATATATATTCTAATTTTCAATAAAAAATAATGATGATTTTGTTGGATCGAGAAACACTAGAGAGGGGGGGGTAAATAATGCTCGTGGCTTTCACTATTTTCGAATTCGTAAATCGTACGAGTTAAAGCAGCGGAATAAAGTAAAGAAGGCAAAGCAACACACAAAGACATGAGGAGTTACTTGGTTCGGAGCCTGTGGCGACTCGTACTCCAAGGCCCGCGATCGTTGATCGCTTCCGGTGGGCAACAACTATAAGCTCGAAATAATAGTACAGAATATGAGTTACAATGAGTGCAATAATGAAAATGATACCGAACAACAGAATCTAAAATAGCGGAGCTTCAGGTCGTCGGAAACTTGAAACAGCACGTCGAGGTCGTTACGTAAGCAGCGCACAGGAGGAATAGCTCTTTTAAATTCTTGTTAAAAGGTGTTGCTCGAATCCCTTTTTTATACAGTGTTGGAGGTGCCTCTAAGCCTATCCGAGGCGCCTCCAAGCCCCGAGTCCGCTGCGGTGATAAGTGTTAATCTGGTCGCGCCTTATCCCTTTGAAGGCGCCTCCAACGCCTGGTCCAAGGCGCCTCCAGCTCCTCTAGACAGCTGGCTTCGGCTTGCACCCGAGGCGCCTCTAAGCGCCATGGAGGCGCCTCGGACACTGTTCATCCGAGGTATAAGTTGCTTCTTTGTTCCTGCAAAATATGTTAGTCCCAAACACATACCCTGCAAAACAAAGTTAGCACAGAATAGGTATCTTGAATGAAATATCGACAGTCAACGGACTGTCCGGGTCTGACTTCGGATTTCCAACCGAAAACCCTAGGTCGACCCGACGCCTACTATTACCTCTACGGGGAACGCGTCCTCACGATGCTTCCGGACTTTCTGCTGGACTTCCGCTTCCCGGCCGTCCAGTCTTCCACGGTTTGTGACACTAGGACTTTCCACCTAGGGTTACCACCCCTAGGACTTTTGCCTGAAGCTTTCGACCCGCCAAGACTTTTCGCATAGGGTGACCGCCCCTATGACCTAGGGTTACCACCCCCTAGGGTTTTCCACCTGCCTAACCGCAACTAGGACTTTTGCTTAAGTACACTTAGAACTTTTCCTACAAGCTCATTCAAACTGTTAGATCACAAGAAGACTTAACATTGAACCCTTTGCCATTATCAAAACTTGGGTTCGATCGTTTGATGCTTCCCGCACCAACAATCTCCCCCTTTTTGATTATGGCAACTCAAATTCAAAGTTAAGTAAAACAAAATGCATAAATAAACATAAGCATGCTTTTAAATAAGAAGTTTAAGCACAAACGTAAGCATACTTAAGTAACAAGTTAAGTACAGCTAAAGAAATTTTAAACTTTATGAAAGTAAAGGTAAATTTAAAATTTTCAAAGTTAAGGATCCCCCTTAATAAGAGAACTCTTATCCTTAATTTGAATTTTTATCCTACTCTCCCCCTTTGCCATATATCAAAAAAACTTTGTAGTAAAAATGTTGAAGCCCCAAAAATAACATTTAAAACACCTGGCTTTTAAAACTTTGTAGGGAAAACTTTGTAGGGAAAAGTTTAGTAAAATTTTGCCAAGTGAAAATAGTTTAAGTGCAAAATAACTCTGTTTAGCCAAAATTTTGAAAACTTAAGCTTTTAAATAAAACACTTAGCTTTAAAGAAAGGATATTTAGCTAATTTAAAGAGCTTTTCAAACACTTAGCTTTTTATAATTAATTTTCATTGTAAAATGCTTAGCTAAATGTCTAAAGAGATAATTTTATTAATTTTGAACAAGCTTTTTGAACAATAGCTTGGAAAGAGGAAAAAATAAACTTCACTAAATTTTCAAAAGACTTTGAAAAGTATATAAAAAATATTAAGAAAGTCTAAGACTATTTTTTAAAAAAATATATATTTAAACGAATAATGAATTCCAAAATACTTAACGGCAAAGGAGGTACAATTAGTTTAAATCTTAATGTCCAAGCATGAGTCGAGTTAAATTAAGTTCTTTTAGTAAGGTATCAGAGCCCTAATGTGCAAGTTGAGTAACCCTAGAAATTAAACACTTAATTTCTTGGCCACATGTCTAACCATCTAGCTACTAGCTGATTGTCTAGAGGGCGACAGCTTTCACTTGGTTAGTCAAGTTAATTCAATAGATCCAGTTAGATTTGACTAGGGTTGGATGACTTGACTTGATTACTGTAAATTAGGTATTTAACGCTCAGACTCATATTGATGCACAGATATAAGCATTCTGGAGTCTAGGCTAAACCCTATGCATCTCACACCATTCTAAGTTTTTCAAGCACAATCAAGGTAAGCCTAGGTGTTTGTGAGATGCTCTGGCTGAATTTTAGGGGAACATGATTTCTAAGGTAGAGCCTAGGCTAAGTCCAAATTTGAAAATCTAGTAAAATTGGAATTTTGAAAACAAAATTTTTCCTAGAATTTTTAAAACACAAGATGATTTTGAAAACAAGTGAAACATTTAAGAATAAAGGTAGGAAACTGATTTGAAAATCAAAATCTATTCTGTCCAACACATTCCTAATTGTGCAGAGTTAAATAAATAAAACTGGTAAGCATAAATAAGTAGAGTTCTCTAACACTAGTACAACCAGAGTAGAAAATGGAAATGTCTGTGTAATATCCAAGGTACATGATAGTGTCAAACAGCAGGATCATCAGCTGGAGGATTGTCAGCTGGAGGTGGTGTAAGGGGTTGCTCGGGTGCAGGCTCAGGATGTCCCTAGCGACGTATCTCACCCCGGAGAGAAGCGAATCCTGCAGCTATCTCGGATCATAGAGATCGGAGGAAGCGATGGCTATCTAGCTCGTCGCGTCTGAATGGGCTGGATCTCGAACTGAGCGAGTCTGTCCTCGACGGAAAGTGGTGCCGAAGTCGAAGGTCCGGCTGATGTGGAAGGCCCGGCAGAGGTGGAAGGTAACGGATCTGCGAAAAAGCATCCTCGGCCTTTGGAGCAATAGGAGCAGCGACTGGCTGTGGCCGACCCTTCCAGGCCAGAATCCCCTCAGCGGTGACCTCTATACCGACTAATTGAAGACTACGCTGCCCTAACTCGTCGTATAGTGTAAGTGGGATAAGTGTCCCTATGGTCGTGTCTATCCTAGAGGTGGAGGAAATCTGAGTCAAGATATGACAGTAAGGCATGTGCACGACTCCTGATGTGACTGTACTAGATGCATGTATGATGTTATGGAACATATGCAGTGTAATATCTATGTCTAAACGCTGACTCAGGGCGTACAAAAAGAATGAGTGAGAGGATCGCATCTTCGTGATGTCATGAGATGTGATCGCCAAAATGTATGCTGTCAGGACTCTGTACATAACGTATTCCTGAACCCTAAGAAGAGTTGACCAGAACTCAGTTAGGCCAAATGGTCTCTCCTCTCCAAAAAAAAGTGCGTGTAGATGGTGTCTAAGGTGATATGGGAATAGGGATCACCAAATGGTAGATCTGTTGGTTGCTACTCGGAAAACCTAGAGGTTCCACTGTACAAAAATTTTGTACAAAGGTCTGAACCTTTTCCTAGCTACCATGTGTTCTTTTAAATTAAATTTTATTGTTGGTTGCTACTCGGAAAACCTAGAGGTTCCACTGTACAAAAATTTTGTACAAAGGCCTGAACCTTTTCCTAGCTATCATGTGTTCTTTTAAATTAAATTTTGGATCGCCTGTGAAACTTAACACGTTTGATCCAAAACTTAATCTATTTGTTCTTTTAGGTTTTGACTTGGATCTCCTATGGAACTTAACACGTTTGATCCAAATCACCTAAGTTATTAATTCCATTAAATATTAATTTCCAAAATTAATTCCCAGTACTGACGTGGCGAGGCACATGGCCTTCTTGGATATGGGAGCAACCACCACCGACTAGACAAAACCTTTTAAGAAAAGCTAATATTTAATTTCCTAAAATAACTTTAGGTCAACCGAAAAGAACAATCAAATCACAAGGAAAAGAAAAACAAAAGAACACTATATCGAAAACAAATTTGAAACACTAGAATCGTATGCCTCTTGTATTTAGTATTATTTCCAAAAATAACTAGTATGATGCGGAAAGAAAAATTACTAGTTATACCTTTTAGAAAGACCTCTTGATCTTCTACCGTATTCCTCTTCTAACCTCGGACGTTGTGTGGGCAACGATCTTCCGAGATGAGAACCACCTAGACACCTTCTTTCTTCTTCCTTCAAGTTTCGGCCAAGCACAAGAACTTCTAAAGGATGAAGAATTTTCCACCAACCAAGCTCCAAGGGATGCATGCTTTCTCTCCTTCTTCTCCTTCCTTGATTCGGCCACATCCTCCAAGCTCCAAGAGATGATAGATTTCGGCCACAACAAGAGGAGAGAAGAGAAAGGGAAGGGTCGGCCACCACACCAAGGAAAAGAGGGAGAAAAATAGAATAGAGTCCTTAGCCTTGAAGCCTCCTCTACCCCCTCTTTTATAATCCTTGGTCTTGGCAAATAAGGAAAATTTAATAAAAACTTCCTTAATTCTTTTGTCATTGAAAAGGAAAATTTATTTAATTAAAATAATTTTCTCTTTTCAAATTACAATGGTCGGCCACAACAAATAAAATCTCCAAGCAAATAAAATTTTAAACACCAATTAAAACTTCCTTATTTGCTTCCGGAAATTTATAAAAATTTCTCTAATAATTTTATCCCTTCATGATTAGTTTATAAAAAGGAAATTTAATAAATTAAAATCTTTCTTTTAAACATGTGGATAAAAAGAAAGTTATCTCTATAAATTAAAATCTCTTTTAATCTACAAATAAGGAAAGATATCAAATCTTTTCTTAATCTTTTGTAGAAGAGAATATTTAATTTTAAACTCTCTTTTAAATCATGAACATGATTAAAAAGGAAAGTTTTCTTAAAATTTAAAATCCTCCTTTAATCAACAAATAAGGAAAGATTTCAAATTTTAAACTCTCTTTTAAACATGTAGATGATTTACAAATAAGGAAAGTTTTTACCAAAAATTAAAATCATCCTTTTAAACTACAAATAAGGAAAGAGATTAATCTCTTCTCTTAATCTTTTGTAGAAAGCTATAAAAGGAAATTTTTAATTTTTAAACTCTCTTTTAAAATCATGATATCCACATAAGAAATAATTTTAATAAAAATCCTTTTTAATATTCTAGTGGTCGGCCACCTAAGCTTGGGACCCAAGCTTTGGTCGGCCACCTACATGGCTCATCCACTTGGTCTTGGCCGGCCCTAGCTTGGGTTCCAAGCTAGCTTGGCTGGCCCCATTAGATGGGTAAGAAGATGGGTATGTGGTGGGTATAAATCTCTATATACAAGAGGCTACGATAGGGACCGAGAGGAGGAATTGGTTTTGGTCTCCAGAAATTAAGCATCCGTGTTCGCCCAGAACACACAACTTAATTTCATCAATAATAATTCATTCCACTAAAGAACTATTATTGAACCACCGCACCAATCCCAAATTACATTTTGGGCTCCTTCTTATTATGAGTGTGTCAGTCTCCCTGTGTTTAAGATAACAAATCTCCACTAATTAAGTAAGTTACTGACAACTCACTTAATTAATATCTAGCTCCAAGAGTAGTACCACTCAACTTCATCGTCATGTCAGACTAAGTCCACCTGCAGGGTTTAATATGACAATCCTTATGAGCTCCTCTTGGGGACATTCTCAACCTAGATTACTAGGACACAGTTTCCTTCTATAATCAACAACACACACTATAAATGATATCATTTCCCAACTTATCGGGCTTATTGATTTATCGAACTAAATCTCACCCATTGATAAATTAAAGAAATAAATATCAAATATATGTGCTTGTTATTATATTAGGATTAAGAGCACACACTTCCATAATAACTGAGGTCTTTGTTTCTTTATAAAGTCAGTATAAAAGAAATGACCTCTAATGGTCCTACTCAATGCACTCTTAGTGTACTAGTGTAATTATATAGTTAAGATAAACTAACACCTAATTACACTACGACCTTCCAATGGTTTGTTCCTTTCCATCATGGTCGTGAGCTTATAAGGTACTGATAACATGATCTTCTGTGTGTGACACCACACACCATGTTATCTACAATATAAATTAATTGAAAAACTACATTTATCACAAATGTAGACATTTGACCAATGTGATTCTTATTTCTAGATAAATGTTTTATACCAAAAGCTAGGCTTTTAGTATGCATCCTAACAATCTCCCACTTATACTAAAAGACTAAGCTGCCATATCTGCTGCCATACATCTGATTCTCATGCCTTTTAAAAAGCTCTTGCCTTAAGGACCTTAGGTTATCATCTGATGTAATCTAGGCGGCAACAACTTCTCCTCGTTTATATGATTTCTCGTATTGGGTGGTACTTGCGCTCTATTGTGTTTACTTGCCTTATAGACTTATGGTTTCTTCGAGTTTGCTACTGCACCAACATTATTACAATAAATTGTAATAATCTTTGGACAACCCAGAAATCATATCTAAGTCTATCTTGAAGTTATTGAGTCATTCAGCTTTTATAACTACCTCAGAGGCTTGCCATATACTAAACTTCTATGGTGGAGTCCAGAAAAACACCTATGCTTATCACTCTTCCATAGTTATGACTTTACCTCCTAAAGTAAACACAAAACCCCGAGGTTGACTTATTATTGTCCCTATCCGATTGGAAGTCAAAATCCATGCAACCCACAGGGACCAAATTAACTATCTTATAAGCTAGCATATAATCTCTAGTGCCTCTAAGGTACTTTAATATATGCTTTACTGCAGTCCTTGTCTAGGGTTACTTTGATATCTGCTAACTATGCCCTTGGCAAAACAGATTTCTGATCTCGTGCATAGCATACATTAGGTTGTCTAACTGTCGAAGCATAAAGAACTGCCTACATATCCTCAATCTCCTTTGATGTCATCGGAGACATCTCTTTAGATAAAGACACTCCATGCTTAAAAGGTAAGAAACCTTTCTAGGAGTTTTGCATGCTAAAAACGAGCAAGGATTTTTCTGATGTATTAAGCTTAGGATATATATTTTTTTTTTTCTTGCGATCCCTTATTACTTTGATCTCAAAAATATATACATTCTCCCAAGTCCTTTATATCGAATTATTTGGACAACCATACCCTTACTTTTGACAACATTTTGATATTGTTTCCAACTACCAAAAATGTTATCTACGTATAGTACAAGAAACACTACCACGTTTCCATCACACCTTTTGTATACACAAGACTTATCTGTTTACTCAATAAATCCATAGGTCTGGATTACTTTGATAAAATGGATGTTCCAAGACCTTGAAGCTTTGCCTCAGTCCATAGACTGATTGAGCTTGCACACAAGATGCTCTTAGCCCTTTACAATGAACCCTTCTGGTTGCTTTATATGGATGCTTTCTTCAAGACTTCCATTAAGGAATGCTGTCTTGACATCCACTTGTCAAATAGATAAAAGAATCCGGATAGACTTAAGCATGGCTACCAGTGAAAAGTTTCCTTTTTCATCTAGCCTTGCTTTTGAAAGTTTCTACCTTCCTGCCTCTTTTCCTATTATAGACCTATTTACACCCAAAGGCTTTTACACCATTTGGTGTTTCTACAAGCTTCCAGATTTTATTAGAATACATATATATTCTAATTCTGTTATTCATTACTCTTTGCCAAGATGTTGCATCTTTATCTTGGAGTGCTTCGTCATATGTCCGGAGATCAGGTTCATGTCCTCCAGGGATTGAGTCCAAAAACTCTCCCAAAACATGAATCCTTTTAGGTTGCCTAACAACCCTCCCACTACGATAAGGTACTTTCTGTAATTGTGTATCATTTGTGATACGTGTTGCAGTTTCCTTGTGGTATCTCATCTTGTACAGTTGGTACTAGATTAGACATGTCTTTTATTATTTCCTTAAGAACAAATTTTCTTATGGGCACATGGTTTATTACATAGTCCTTTTCTAAAAATTGGTCATTGATGCTAACAATGACCTTTTAATTTTTAAGACTATAAACCTACTTTCATTTCTCTAAGATAACCCACAAACAAGTGAATTCCTGTCCAACTTATCATTGTCTCTCTTCTGCATATGTGCTGGACTACCCGAATCCGTATATGCTTCGAAATAGGCTTACGTCTATTCAGCAATTCTATATGAGTAGAGAGTTCTGTCTTTTGAAGGTACTATATTCATTTCCATTTCCAGAGTATATGTAACGCCCGAAAATTCTCAAACTTGCATTAGAATTATTCTACGATTTTTCTGGAATTTCTAGATATTTTTCCGGAATTTTCCGAGTAGCGGAAGTAGCAAAAATAAATATAAGCGTAAAACGGCCTAGGCGGGGATTGAACCCGAGACCTATGGTTTAGTGGACAAGGCTAGTAACCAGTGGACCCAGCAGGGCTGTGCTGAAAGGAAAGGGGAACAATCCTAGTTATGTCACGCCCCCAGGTAGTCCCTGTCCGAAGAAATTTCGGCAGCATCTCCCCTGTACGGCGGACAATATGAAGCTCGGTATACATATATCTCCATACCTCGGCCACACGCGGCCGGAATAATACAATACAAAAGAACAAGCCATGCAGTTTATATCAACATTCCACATAATTCAACATATAATCAATCACGCAGTTTAATAAGGAAAGACGATATAAAATCTCGAAAATATATGTACACATCCTACTCCACTACATCGAAGAAAACCAAATCCACGAAGTAATGAAAATATCTGCAGCGGAAAACAATAGTAGTAAACCCGAATGTTCAATGTCAACAATACAACCCAC
Organism: Zingiber officinale; assembly: GCF_018446385.1. Taxonomy (NCBI): domain Eukaryota; kingdom Viridiplantae; phylum Streptophyta; class Magnoliopsida; order Zingiberales; family Zingiberaceae; genus Zingiber; species Zingiber officinale. Next base: position 91,084,646 of record NC_055998.1, on the reverse strand, counting down.
AATACAAGTATTTAAGATGCAAAAGCAGAACAAATCCGACAAAGAAAATCCTCACGACAAAGGGGCTAGCGACTGGAATCTCTCTTGACGGCCTCAACCTGAAAAAATAGTAACAACGGGGTGAGTTCAAAGAACTCAGCTGGTAAACCAATAGACATGTACACCAGTAAAAACCTAAGGTACAGTCTCCTAAACCATAGGATCAATAGTACAGTTCTCTAACCATACAATCTATATAGTACAGTCTCCTAAGTATAACAGGTATGCAAGACTAAATAAACTGCAGTAACCAACAATAAGCAGGCAATACAATCTACTGCAAGAATATAAGAAGTGCATAACTGAAATAAACTGTACTCACCTGCGAGGCTTGTGCAACTGACTGTGAACATACACAGATAAAAATAGTCAGAGCAAAAGCATATAACCTGTATGCATGTCAATCATATGCAATCACCAAAATGCATCAATCATAAATAATGCAATCTGTGCATATGATGCAAATGACATGTCCTGGTCACCCCTACTGCCATGCTCAGCCGTCTCACACGCAATGGTGAGACCGAGTGGGTAGGGCTGTGACAACCGTGCACTCTGCCGTCACTACCCCTGATGAGTGACCGAGTGGACGGGATGCTGTCGGAGTACACCTATCCTCCTGCCTCAAACATAGTGAGGGAGCGTAACGCTCTCATCTCCCGGTACTCAATGACGGGGAGGGACCCCGGTGTGCTACCACGCTCCTGTCACGCTACCCATGAGCGCCCTAGCGGAGCACTACCGGGCAAGCTACCCTACACACCCTGAGTGCTGTGCCACTACCCATGCAGTGAACACGTTGTGTGCGGGTCCATGTAGCCGGCCGACGAGCTCAACAATAATGGAGTCGTCAATCGCCCAGCATGCAATCATGCGGGATAGTATGTCATACCTGAACATAGCCTCCTCCGTATATGTGTGTGCCCAAAAGGTAAACGCATATATATAACCATGATATAAAAAGCATAAATCCAAAGACATCACATATAACAATGATGTAAGTATCATGAATCCAAGAGCATGTATCACACATGTAAAGCAACTAATCCAGTAGAGTAGAGCACTATAGATATGCATCTCTATGAACATATATACACATGGCAAGAGATAGAATATCCAATCCTGAAGTAAAGCATCTAGCAGATGAAGCATGTGATAGGTATCAAGTAGCTAAGACCAGGGAAGAAATAATCTACTTTCTACCACTAGTAAATATATATAAGCTACACATATCATAAGACATTATCAAAAGATTAGTCAAAGGGTACCCGCCTCAAATAGAAGGTACAATCCAAATCCAAAGTCGGGACGTCCGTCTCAAATCAAAGTCCTGCATCAAACAATATATATATATTTTATTTAGCTAGGTCCAAATGAATAGCTAAATAAAATCCCTAAAACTAAATTAGGGCAAAACCCTAATCAATACAATCTCATCCTACTCAATTAAATCTAACGGTCAATTAGGGTTAGTTACCTAATCCCGAATCACCAATAGATTAGAAATCTAAACTTAGATTAAATCTAATAGTTGACTAGGGTTAAATGTCTTAACCCTAATTATTCCATTAGATTAATCTAGGCAATTAAATCTAGTCACAATCAATATAATCCTTAATTCACCTAATTAATCTACATAACCTAATGATGAATAAATTATCAATAGGTATCAAGATCCTACCAAATCATCTAACACCTGATCATCAATTTCCAATTTCAATACATCATATACTCAAAAGCCCTACTCATACCTCAATTTCCAACTACTGTTGATGCTGGAACCAGAGGAGCTACTGGTTGTGGGCGATGCCGGACCAACAACAAGCAACCTCACAGAACACTTATGCTGAATTCGCTTCACTATCACAGATGCTAACCTTACTGGATCAATCGAATCAAAATAAGAAGATCACAATTCAACCAAGCATTCCAAATTCAAACAATCAACTCCTCTTACCTCCAATCTGAGACTTCAATCGGCAACAATGAGAAGTCCAAGATCTGATCAGAACAGAACCTCACTCTTCTTCTCCAATCCCGTAACCTCAATCTACAACAAAGAAGAGAAGATGCCAAAATCTGATCAAGAGGAAAAAGAAAGGATCCGACACTTTCCTCAATCCAAGCAAGAGGGATTTACCCGAATAAAACCCTAATCTGGCGAAATCTGTGAATCAATCAAGGATCCGGCGATGAATCAAGAGGAAAGAAGAGTTTCAATGGCTTACCCTTTGAAGCCCTAATTGCTCTTCCACACCGGCGATCGGGTGGCATGGCTCAATCCAGTGACGTCGATCGGGGAATCGCAGACCGTGCCAGGCTACAGATCGGAGAAGATCCAGAGAAAAGGAAATCAAAGCTAGCCTGACCTAATTGCCTCCATCGGTGATCATCTCCTTGGTGTCGGCTATCAGCTAGAGGAGACGCGACGCCGTGTCTACGACCCGGAGAGGAAGAGTGTCGGCGGATCTGAGATCAATAGGCGTCGATGCCGGCAGAGAAGGATCGCCGGACGCTGGGCCGCTCCCGTCGCCGTCGAAGAGGGGAGATCGGGAAGCTCGGGTTCGGGATCAGCGTTTCAAGGGAAAAGAAATAAGAAAAGGAAAGAATTTATATTAAAACTTTTCCTCTCTTAAACGGGTATCCCAAACAGGCTTTAATCCGAATCCGAAATTGATCCCCTCAAAACTCATCTTACGAGCTCAGAAAAATTCCCAGAAAATTTCTAAAAATTCCGGAAAAATTCTATAAGGCTATTTTCCAAATAACCCTATTAATTAAATTTTTCGAGATCTCACATCCTCCCCTACTAATAAAAATTTGGTCCCCAAATTTCGCCATAACTAACAGCAAACACTAAAATATAACCAAACAGTATAAATGCTGAAAGGAACTCTAACCCACATACCTCAAGTAAAAGATGAGGGTATCGAGCTCGGATCGTATCCTCCAGCTCCCAAGTAGCCTCCTCGTCGAATGATGCTGCCATCGACTTTAACCGATCAGACTCTTGTTCAGCGCCCTGGGTCCGAGAATCCGCACCTAACCTCCTCGTAAGTAACATCAGCTGAATAGGAACAGATACATCCGACAGAACATGTCGGATCGGATACGTATCTCCTCGGCATAGATACATGGAATACATCATGAATGCCAACTAGAGATGGTGGTAGCCAGTAAGCCACCGCTCCAATCCTCTCCAAGATGGAATGGTCCAATATATCGGGGAGCTAACTTACCTCGGAGACCAAATCTCCCTTTCGTGGGTGAAACTCTAAGAAATACATGATCACCAATGGAGAACTGTGGGTCTCCGTCTCGATCGATAACTTTTACGGCGGGCCTCGACATCCTCCGTCGATAGTGCGAACCAGCTCCGCATCCTGCTGAGCTCTCTGAGGTCCTACCAACTGAGCCTCCCCAACCTCTTCCCAGAGGATGGGTGTCCGACAAGGCCTACCATACAACGCCTCAAACGGTGTCATCTGGATAGCCGAATGATAGCTGTTGTTGTAGGCGAACTCCACTAATGGCAGGTGGTCCTCCCAACTGCCTCCGAAGTCCATGACACAAGACCTCAGCAAGTCCTCCAATGTCTGAATGTCCATCCGTCTGCGGATGGAATGCCGTATTGAAACGAAGCTGTGTGCCCAAGGCCTGCTGCAGACTCTGCCAGAATCGGGACGTGAAATGTGGGTCTCTATCAGATATAATGCTCAACGGAACTCCATGCAATCTGATAATCTCTCGACAGTATAACTCAGCTAATCGATCCAGAGAATCAGTCTTCCGGATCGCTAAAAAGTGTGCGGATTTGGTTAATCGGTCAACGATTACCCAAATCGCATCATGACCTCGTCGAGTCCTAGGCAATCCTACCACAAAATCCATAGTGATATACTCCCACTTCCACTCGGAATAAAGTAAACCAGCAGGTCTCCGGTGCTCAGCCTTCACCTGCTGACAGATAAGACATCTAGCAACAAACTCCGCGATGTCCTTCTTCATACCGTTCCACCAATAGGAACGCCTCAAATCCTGATACATACGGGTCCCGCCTGGGTGGATAGCAAATCTAGATCGATGAGCCTCCTGAAGTAACTCCTCCCGACCGGGTGAGGCGGGTACATAATCTACCTCGAAATAAACAATCCCTCGTCATCTCGTAAACTCGTGCTAAGCTATCAATGAATCAGAATGCCGATCTCGGCTGGGCCTCTCGAATCCTCATCCGATCGACGTGAGCAACCATGGTAACCCTGCTCGCCTCAAGGCCCAACTCGGAGAATCCTCAGAATCAAGTCCGTGACTAAAACTCGGTGACAAGCTAAAGTCCTCTGGACTTCCTACCAAGTGCATCAGGCAACCACATTAGCTTTACCGGATGGTAGCTAGTAGTACAATCATAATCCTTGAGAACTCCATCCATCTCCTCTCTCGTTCCTTCTGGTGAAAATATATTTGAGACTCTTATGATCGTAAGAATCTCAAAAGTAATACCATAAAGATGATGTCGCCAAATCTTCAAAGCAAAGATAATAGCGGCTAGCTCTAAATCATGTCTTGGGTAGTTCTTCTCATGCTCCTTCAATCGACGAAAAGCGTAAGAGACTACCCTATCGTGTCATCAATTGACGCCCAAGCCGAAGAGATGCATCCGTAAATCCATCACCGGAAGGTAAAACCAAGACCGGTGCCGATACTAATCTCCGCTTCACTCTGGAAGCTGGTTTCCTTCGACCACGTGAACTTCACGCCTTTCCTAGTCGACGTGTCAACGACATAACAATGCTGGAGAAACCCTCAACGAATCGTCGGTAATATCCAACCAAGCCCAAGCTGCGAATCTCCGGATGACTAAATCCTCTCGAAACTCGGACGCTACATGAGCCTTGCTAGTTTCGACTCAGTGCCTTTGCAATAATATGTCCCAAGGTGCATGCACAGGTGATGTGATCTCGGGATCCGCATCGGGTGCAGTGTCACCGGTGGGTTGTTTCCGGTTCTGCTTAGAAGACCGGGAACGTCCAGATGAAGATCGTCCTGACTTCCGGGGTCGTCCAGTTGACCCAGAAGTACCCTGACCTATCTGAGTGCGACTGCTCTGCTGTTGTCCCGAAATCTGTGGCTGCTGGGTTTGTCCGGAAGTCCGATCAGTCTGCTTCCTTTTCTTGTCCGCATTTACTCTCTGATGAGCTAACTCAATCATAAGAGTTCTACCAGTGCCTCTATGTATGATGAACTACCAAAACCGGCAATCTTCACCTGAAGATGCCCGTCTAGTCCCTGGACAAACTGAAGCATACGAGATCTATCCTCGACAACTAACTCGGGACAGAATCTGTCCACTGAGTGATTATTCTGCCGAAGACTTAGAAAATCCTACCGTCGTGTCATCCGATACGCCCGGGGAAAACACTTGACTCTCGAATGCCTCTCTAAATCTCGTATATATAACATGTTGCTCGCTTATAATTGAGCACTGTGTGTCCCACCAGATCTCTACCCCGTCTCGTAAGTGGTAAGCAGCCAGCTCAGCCTTCTCCCACTCGGAGCAAGCCATGTAAAAGAATGTCCGCTCCATAGACTCTATCCAAGATTGAGCCACGCTCGGATCAGTCTCCCCGCGAAATAGCGTGAATTGACTTTTCATCAACTCCGCCAAGGCTGGGATCCATGCTCGTGCCACAACCATAGCCGTAGATATCGTTGCGGTACTGGGCAGAATCACTAGAGTTGATCTTATGGGTGGTACTGATGGATAGGTTGGAAGAGGTACCACTGGTGCTGCCACATAAACAGGGTAGGAACCACTAGTGGGACTACAGAGTAGGCATAAGTAGGGACGACTAAAGGTACGGTGGGCGGTACCGGATAAGGAGTAACCGGTACTGCTGGTGCGGGTGTGCGAACAGTAGTACCCAAGACGTAGTAAAGCGTGAGGGGGGTATCTGCGGGTACTCTGGGAGGTCCTGAATGACGGTGGTACCCTGGTGGTGAGGTAGGTACCTAAGTCGGAGCTATCGGGTCCTCAAGTACGCAGTAGTAGGCACGACTGGAGTGGGTGCCGAGTATACTAAAGGTGATACTGCTAGTGGTACAGTCGAGGTAGGTACCTCTGAAGTCGGAACCGCCGGGATCCGACAGTCTAACGTGGTCACAATACCCTGAGGAGTCTATCCCTGACGGACGGGCTCAACCCTAACAGAACTCTCTGGAGACTCTGTCTCTAGAGAATCGATCGCCCTCATACATGTGCGACCACGTTTAAGTACTAGAACACGTATCATATATGTAAAAATGTTATCCGTAAATCACTACAGGTATGAAAACTATAAAATTACCTGATTTACCTATTTGCCGTCTGGAGATATCCTGTCGCTGCATAGCCCCCAAATAGATCCACTAAAACCTCATCAAAATGCCTCGGAATTCCGAAACGAGAAAATCGACGAAAATCTGGACAAATCCGAAAATACCGAGAAAGGCTCATGAAAGTAAGCATCGTAAATCCGAAACCCGACAAGTAGGTATCGCAAAACTTTGCTCTGATACCAAATAAATTGTCACGCCCAGGTAGTCCCCGTCCGAAGAAATTTCGGCAGCATCTCCCCTGTACGGCGGACAATATCTCCATACCTCGGCCACACACGGCCGGAATAATACAATACAAAAGAACAAGCCACGCAGTTTATATCAACATTCCACATAATTCAACATATAATCAATCACGCAGTTTAATAAGGAAAGACGATATAAAATCTCGAAAATATATGTACACATCCTACTCCACTACATCGAAGAAAACCAAATCCACGAAGTAATGAAAATATCTGCAGCGGAAAACAATAGTAGTAAACCCGAATGTTCAATGTCCACAATACAACCCACAATACAAGTATTTAAGATGCAAAAGCAGAACAAATCCGACAAAGAAAATCCTCGCGACAAAGGGGCTAGCGACTGGAATCTCTCCTGACGGCCTCAACCTGAAAAAATAGTAACAACGGGGTGAGTTCAAAGAACTCAGCTGGTAAACCAATAGACATGTACAGCAATATATCCTAAGGTACAATCTCCTAAATCATAGGATCAATAGTACAGTTCTCTAACCATACAATCTATATAGTCTCCTAAGTATAACAGTATGCAAGACTAAATAAACTATAATAACGAACAATAGGCATAAAATGAAATAAAATGTACTCACCTGCGAGGCTTGTGCAACCGACGTGAACATACACAGATAAAAATAGTCGAGCAAAAGCATATAACCTGTATGCATGTCAATCATATGCAATCACCAAAATGCATCAATCATAAATAATGCAATCTGTGCATATGATGCAATGACATGTCCGTCACCCCTCTTGCCATGCTCACGCGATGGTGAGACCGAGTGGGGGTGACAACTGCACTCACTACCCACGATGAGTGACCGAGTGGACGGGATCTTTGAGTACACCTATCCTCCCGCCTTAAACATAGTGAGGGCGTAACGCTCTCATCTCCCTACTCAATGACGGGAGGGACCCGGTGTGCTACCACGCTCCACGCTACCCATGAGCGCCTAGCGGAGCACTACAAGCTACCCTACACACCCGAGTCTTGTGCACTACCCATGCAGTGAACACGTTGTGTGCGGGTCCATGTAGCCGACGAGCTTAACAATAATGGAGTCATCAATCGCCCAGCATGCAATCATGCAATATGGTGCATGCGGCTACAGTATGTCATACCTGAACATAGCCTCCTCCGTATATGTGTGTGCCCAAAAGGTAAACGCATATATATAACCATGATATAAACAGCATAAATCCAAAGACATCACATATAACAATGATGTAAGTATCATGAATCCAAGAGCATGTATCACACATGTAAAGCAACTAATCCAGTAGAGTAGAGCACTATAGATATGCATCTCTATGAACATATATACACATGGCAAGAGATAGAATATCCAATCCTGAAGTAAAGCATCTAGCAGATGAAGCATGTGATAGGTATCAAGTAGCTAAGACCAGGGAAGAAATAATCTACTTTCTACCACTAGTAAATATATATAAGCTACACATATCATAAGACATTATCAAAAGATTAGTCAAAGGGTACCCGCCTCAAATAGAAGGTACAATCCAAATCCAAAGTCGGGACGTCCGTCTCAAATCAAAGTCCTGCATCAAACAATATATATATATTTTATTTAGCTAGGTCCAAATGAATAGCTAAATAAAATCCCTAAAACTAAATTAGGGCAAAACCCTAATCAATACAATCTCATCCTACTCAATTAAATCTAACGGTCAATTAGGGTTAGTTACCTAATCCCGAATCACCAATAGATTAGAAATCTAAACTTAGATTAAATCTAATAGTTGACTAGGGTTAAATGTCTTAACCCTAATTATTCCATTAGATTAATCTAGGCAATTAAATCTAGTCACAATCAATATAATCCTTAATTCACCTAATTAATCTACATAACCTAATGATGAATAAATTATCAATAGGTATCAAGATCCTACCAAATCATCTAACACCTGATCATCAATTTCCAATTTCAATACATCATATACTCAAAAGCCCTACTCATACCTCAATTTCCAACTACTGTTGATGCTGGAACCAGAGGAGCTACTGGTTGTGGGCGATGCCGGACCAACAACAAGCAACCTCACAGAACACTTATGCTGAATTCGCTTCACTATCACAGATGCTAACCTTACTGGATCAATCGAATCAAAATAAGAAGATCACAATTCAACCAAGCATTCCAAATTCAAACAATCAACTCCTCTTACCTCCAATCTGAGACTTCAATCGGCAACAATGAGAAGTCCAAGATCTGATCAGAACAGAACCTCACTCTTCTTCTCCAATCCCGTAACCTCAATCTACAACAAAGAAGAGAAGATGCCAAAATCTGATCAAGAGGAAAAAGAAAGGATCCGACACTTTCCTCAATCCAAGCAAGAGGGATTTACCCGAATAAAACCCTAATCTGGCGAAATCTGTGAATCAATCAAGGATCCGGCGATGAATCAAGAGGAAAGAAGAGTTTCAATGGCTTACCCTTTGAAGCCCTAATTGCTCTTCCACACCGGCGATCGGGTGGCATGGCTCAATCCAGTGACGTCGATCGGGGAATCGCAGACCGTGCCAGGCTACAGATCGGAGAAGATCCAGAGAAAAGGAAATCAAAGCTAGCCTCGGAGCCCTAATTGCCTCCTCATTCCGGCGATCATCTCCCTTGGTGTCGGCTATCAGCTAGAGGAGACGCGACGCCGTGTCTACGACCCAGAGAGGAAGAGTGTCGGCCAGATCTGAGATCAATAGGCGTCGATGCCGGCGGAGAAGGATCGCCGGTCGCTCCCGTCGCCGTCGCCCGTCCGCGAGAGAGAACAGAGAGAGGAAGAGGGGAGATCGGGGAAGCTCGGGTTCGGGATCAGCGTTTCAAGGGAAAAGAAATAAGAAAAGGAAAGAATTTATATTAAAACTTTTCCTCTCTTAAACGGGTATCCCAAACAGGCTTTAATCCGAATCCGAAATTGATCCCCTCAAAACTCATCTTACGAGCTCAGAAAAATTCCCAGAAAATTTCTAAAAATTCCGGAAAAATTCTATAAGGCTATTTTCCAAATAACCCTATTAATTAAATTTTTCGAGATCTCACATCCTCCCCTACTAATAAAAATTTGGTCCCCAAATTTCGCCATAACTAACAGCAAACACTAAAATATAACCAAACAGTATAAATGCTGAAAGGAACTCTAACCCACATACCTCAAGTAAAAAGATGAGGGTATCGAGCTCGGATCGTATCCTCCAGCTCCCAAGTAGCCTCCTCGTCAGAATGATGCTGCCATCCGACTTTAACCAGTCGGACAGTCTTGTTCCGTAGCTGACGCTCCCTGTGGTCCAGAATCCGCACCGGAACCTCCTCGTAAGTAACATCAGGCTGAATAGGAACAGATACATCTGACAGAACATGTGCTGGATCGGATACGTATCTCCTCAGCATAGATACATGGAATACATCATGAATGCCAGCTAGAGATGGTGGTAGCGCCAGACGGTAAGCCACTGCTCCAATCCTCTCCAAGATCTGGAATGGTCCAATATATCGGGGAGCTAACTTACCTCGGAGACCAAATCTCTGCACCCCTTTCGTGGGTGAAACTCTAAGAAATACATGATCACCAATGGAGAACTCCAGGGGTCTCCGTCTCTGATCAGCATAACTTTTCTGACGGTCCTGGGCCTCTGACATCCTCCGTCTGATAGTGCGAACCAGCTCCGCATCCTGCTGAGCTCTCTGAGGTCCTACCAATTGAGCCTCCCCAACCTCTTCCCAGAGGACGGGTGTCCGACAAGGCCTACCATACAACGCCTCAAACGGTGTCATCTGGATAGCCGAATGATAGCTGTTGTTGTAGGCGAACTCCACTAATGGCAGGTGGTCCTCCCAACTGCCTCCGAAGTCCATGACACAAGACCTCAGCAAGTCCTCCAATGTCTGAATAGTCCGCTCTGACTGCCCATCTGTCTGCGGATGGAATGCCGTACTGAAACGAAGCTGTGTGCCCAAGGCCTGCTGCAGACTCTGCCAGAATCGGGACGTGAAATGTGGGTCTCTATCAGATATAATGCTCAACGGAACTCCATGCAATCTGATAATCTCTCGACAGTATAACTCAGCTAATCGATCCAGAGAATCAGTCTTCCGGATCGCTAAAAAGTGTGCGGATTTGGTTAATCGGTCAACGATTACCCAAATCGCATCATGACCTCGTCGAGTCCTAGGCAATCCTACCACAAAATCCATAGTGATATGCTCCCACTTCCACTCTGGAATAAGGATCCTCTGAAGTAAACCAGCAGGTCTCTGGTGCTCAGCCTTCACCTGCTGACAGATAAGACATCTAGCAACAAACTCCGCGATGTCCTTCTTCATACCGTTCCACCAATAGGAACGCCTCAAATCCCGATACATACGGGTCCCGCCTGGGTGGATAACAAATCTAGATCGATGAGCCTCCTGAAGTAACTCCTCCCTGACCGGGTGAGACTGAGGTACACATAATCTACCTCGGAAATAAACAATCCCCTCGTCATCTCGTGTAAACTCGGTCTGCTGTCCGGAAGCTATCTGGCTGCTAATGAACTGTAAATGCTGATCTCCGGCCTGGGCCTCTCGAATCCTCATCCTGATCGACGACTGAGCAACCATGGTAACCAGAATACCCTGCTCTGTCCGTCCCTGCTCCTCAAGGCCCAACTCGGAGAATCCCTGAATCAAGTCCGTGACTAAAACTCGGTGACAAGCTAAAGTCCCTCTGGACTTCCTACCAAGTGCATCAGCAACCACATTAGCTTTACCCGGATGGTAGCTAGTAGTACAATCATAATCCTTCAGGAACTCCATCCATCTCCTCTGTCGGAAATTGAGTTCCTTCTGGGTGAAAATATATTTGAGACTCTTATGATCAGTAAGAATCTCAAAAGTAATACCATAAAGATGATGTCGCCAAATCTTCAAAGCAAAGATAATAGCGGCTAGCTCTAAATCATGTACTGGGTAGTTCTTCTCATGCTCCTTCAACTGACGAAAAGCGTAAGAGACTACCCTATCGTGCTGCATCAATACAGCGCCCAAGCCCTGAAGAGATGCATCTGTGTAAAGTACGAATCCGTCATCACCAGAAGGTAAAACCAAGACTGGTGCTGATACTAATCTCCGCTTCAGCTCCTGGAAGCTGGTTTCACAAGCCTCTGACCACGTGAACTTCACGCCTTTCCTAGTCAGACGTGTCAACGACATAACAATGCTGGAGAAACCCTCAACGAATCGTCGGTAATATCCAACCAAGCCCAAGAAACTGCGAATCTCCTGGACTGACTAAACTGTCCTCTCGGAACAGAAACTCCGGACGCTACATGCTGAGCCTTCAGCGAATAGTTTCGACTCAAGTGCCCAGGCAGTTTGCAATAATAGCAAACTGACTGTCCCAAGGTGCATGCACAGGTGATGTGATCTCGGGATCCGCATCGGGTGCAGTGTCACCGGTGGGTTGTTTCCGGTTCTGCTTAGAAGACCGGGAACGTCCAGATGAAGATCGTCCTGACTTCCGGGGTCGTCCAGTTGACCCAGAAGTACCCTGACCTATCTGAGTGCGACTGCTCTGCTGTTGTCCCGAAATCTGTGGCTGCTGGGTTTGTCCGGAAGTCCGATCAGTCTGCTTCCTTTTCTTGTCCGCATTTACTCTCTGATGAGCTAACTCAATCATAAGAGTTCTACCAGTGCCTCTATGTATGATGAACTACCAAAACCGGCAATCTTCACCTGAAGATGCCCGTCTAGTCCCTGGACAAACTGAAGCATACGAGATCTATCCTCGACAACTAACTCAGGACAGAATCTGGCCAACCGATTAAATTCGACATTATACTCCATCACTGAGTGATTATTCTGCCGAAGACTTAGAAAATCCTACCGTCGTGTCATCTGATACGCCCGGGGAAAACACTGACTCTCGAATGCCTCTCTAAATCTCGTATATATAACATGTTGCTCGCCTATAATTGAGCACTGTGTGTCCCACCAGATCTCTACCCCGTCTCGTAAGTGGTAAGCAGCCAGCTCAGCCTTTTCCCACTCGGAGCAAGCCATGTAAAAGAATGTCCGCTCCATAGACTCTATCCAAGATTGAGCCACGCTCGGATCAGTCTCCCCGCGAAATAGTGTGAATTGACTTTTCATCAACTCCGCCAAGGCTGGGATCCATGCTCGTGCCACAACCATAGCCGTAGATATCGTTGCGGTACTGGGCAGAATCACTAGAGTTGATCTTATGGGTGGTACTGATGGATAGGTTGGAAGAGGTACCACTGGTGCTGCCACATAAACAGGGTAGGAACCACTAGTGGGACTACAGAGTAGGCATAAGTAGGGACGACTAAAGGTACGGTGGGCGGTACCGGATAAGGAGTAACCGGTACTGCTGGTGCGGGTGCCGGGTGTGCAGTAACCAGCGCAGGTATCTGGGGTACCCAGTACGTAGTAGCAGGCGCGGCTGGAGGGGCTGCCGGGTATACTGCGGGTACTACTGCTGGGGGAGGTGCTGAATATGCCGACGGTGGTACCACTGGTGGTACAGTCGAGGTAGGTACCTCGGAAGTCGGAGCTATCGGGGTCTGATAAGCACCCGTACCCACAATGACCTGAGGAGTCTGCCTCTGTGGTGGTACCGAGTACGCAGTAGGCACGGCTAGAGAAGGTGCCGAGTACCCTGTAGGTACTACTGGCGGTACAGGCGAGGTAGGTACCTCTGAAGTCGGAACCGCCAGGATCTGACAGTCTAACGTGGTCACAATACCCTGAGGAGTCTATCCCTGACGGACAGGCTCAACCCTAACAGAACTCTCTGGAGACTCTGTCTCTAGAGAATCGATCGCCCTCATACATGTGCGACCACGTTTAAGTACTAGAACACGTATCATATATGTAAAAATGTTATCCAGAAATCACTACAGGTATGAAAACTATAAAATTACCTGATTTACCTATTTGCCGTCTGGAGATATCCTGTCGTTGCATAGCCCCCAAATAGATCCAATAAAACCTCGTCAAAATGCCTCGGAATTCCGAAATGAGAAAATCGACGGAAATCCGTACAATCCGAAAATACCGAGAAAGGCTCACGAAAGTAAGCATCGTAAATCCGAAACCCGACAAGTAGGTATCGCAAAACTTTGCTCTGATACCAAAAATTGTCACGCCCCCAGGTAGTCCCTGTCCGAAGAAATTTCGGCAGCATCTCCCCTGTACGGCGGACAATATGAAGCTCAGTATACATATATCTCCATACCTCGGCCACACGCGGCCGGAATAATACAATACAAAAGAACAAGCCACGCAGTTTATATCAACATTCCACATAATTCAACATATAATCAATCACGCAGTTTAATAAGGAAAGACGATATAAAATCTCGAAAATATATGTACACATCCTACTCCACTACATCGAAGAAAACCAAATCCACGAAGTAATGAAAATATCTGCAGCGGAAAACAATAGTAGTAAACCCGAATGTTCAATGTCCACAATACAACCCACAATACAAGTATTTAAGATGCAAAAGCAGAACAAATCCGACAAAGATAATCCTCGCGACAAAGGGGCTAGCGACTGGAATCTCTCTTGACGGCCTCAACCTGAAAAAATAGTAACAACGGGGTGAGTTCAAAGAACTCAGCTGGTAAACCAATAGACATGTACAGCAATATATATCCACCAGTAAAAACCTAAGGTACAGTCTCCTAAATCATAGGATCAGTAGTACAGTTCTCTAACCATACAATCTATATAGTACAGTCTCCTAAGTATAACAGGTATGCAAGACTAAATAAACTGCAGTAACCAACAATAAGCAGGCAATACAATCTACTGCAAGAATATAAGAAGTGCATAACTGAAATAAACTGTACTCACTGCGAGGCTTGTACGAATGACTGTGAACATACTAAATACATAATGTCTCCTAGATGCATGTCAATCATATGCAATCACCAAAATGCATCAATCATAAATAATGCAATATGCATATGATGCAAATGACATGTCCCGGTCACCCCTACGCCATCAGCCGCCTCTCACACGCAATGGTGAGACCGAGTGGGTAGGGCTGTGACAACCGTGCACTCTGCCGTCACTACCCCTGATGAGTGACCGAGTGGACGGGATGTTGTCGGAGTACACCTATCCTCCTGCCTCAAACATAGTGAGGGAGCGTAACGCTCTCATCTCCCGGTACTCAATGACGGGGAGGGACCCCGGTGTGCTACCACTCTCCTGTCACGCTACCCATGAGCGCCCTAGCGGAGCACTACCGGGCAAGCTACCCTACACACCCTGAGTGCTGTGCCACTACCCATGCAGTGAACACGTTGTGTGCGGGTCCATGTAGCCGGCCGACGAGCTCAACAATAATGGAGTCGTCAATCGCCCAGCATGCAATCATGCAATATGGTGCATGCGGCTACAGTATGTCATACCTGAACATAGCCTCCTCCGTATATGTGTGTGCCCAAAAGGTAAACGCATATATATAACCATGATATAAACAGCATAAATCCAAAGACATCACATATAACAATGATGTAAGTATCATGAATCCAAGAGCATGTATCACACATGTAAAGCAACTAATCCAGTAGAGTAGAGCACTATAGATATGCATCTCTATGAACATATATACACATGGCAAGAGATAGAATATCCAATCCTGAAGTAAAGCATCTAGCAGATGAAGCATGTGATAGGTATCAAGTAGCTAAGACCAGGGAAGAAATAATCTACTTTCTACCACTAGTAAATATATATAAGCTACACATATCATAAGACATTATCAAAAGATTAGTCAAAGGGTACCCGCCTCAAATAGAAGGTACAATCCAAATCCAAAGTCGGGACGTCCGTCTCAAATCAAAGTCCTGCATCAAACAATATATATATATTTTATTTAGCTAGGTCCAAATGAATAGCTAAATAAAATCCCTAAAACTAAATTAGGGCAAAACCCTAATCAATACAATCTCATCCTACTCAATTAAATCTAACGGTCAATTAGGGTTAGTTACCTAATCCCGAATCACCAATAGATTAGAAATCTAAACTTAGATTAAATCTAATAGTTGACTAGGGTTAAATGTCTTAACCCTAATTATTCCATTAGATTAATCTAGGCAATTAAATCTAGTCACAATCAATATAATCCTTAATTCACCTAATTAATCTACATAACCTAATGATGAATAAATTATCAATAGGTATCAAGATCCTACCAAATCATCTAACACCTGATCATCAATTTCCAATTTCAATACATCATATACTCAAAAGCCCTACTCATACCTCAATTTCCAACTACTGTTGATGCTGGAACCAGAGGAGCTACTGGTTGTGGGCGATGCCGGACCAACAACAAGCAACCTCACAGAACACTTATGCTGAATTCGCTTCACTATCACAGATGCTAACCTTACTGGATCAATCGAATCAAAATAAGAAGATCACAATTCAACCAAGCATTCCAAATTCAAACAATCAACTCCTCTTACCTCCAATCTGAGACTTCAATCGGCAACAATGAGAAGTCCAAGATCTGATCCAGTAAGGTTACCACTAAAGGGTCATCAATAATAACCCATACCACTAAAGGGTCATTATTGAACTACCGCACCAATCTCATATTACAATATGGGCTCCTACTTATCATGAGTATGTTAATCTCCCTGTGTTTAAGATATCGAATGTCCGTTAATTAAATGAGTTACGACAACTCATTTAATTAACATCTGACTCCAAAAGCAGTTTCACTCAACTTTATTATCATGTCGGACTAAGTCCACCTGCAGGATTTACATGATAATCCTTATGAGCTCCTCAAGAGGACATTATCAACCTAAATAAATAGGACACAGTTTCCATTTATAATCAACAACACACCATATAAATTATACTATCTCCCAACTTATCAGACCTATTGATTTAATGAATAAATTTCACCCATTGATAAGTTAAAGAAATAAATACTAAGTATATGTGTCTATTATTATATTGGGATTAAGAGTACACACATCCATAATAACAGAGGTTCTGTTCTTTTATATAGTCAATATAAATCGAACAACCTCAAATAGTCCTGCTCAATTCACACATAGTGTACTAGTGTAATTATATTGTCAAGACAAACTAATACCAAATTACACTACAACCATTCCAATGGTTTGTCCCTATCCATCTTGGTTATGAGCTACTATTTATAATTTATAAGGAACTGATAACATGATCTTCTGTGTGACACCACACACCATATTATCTACAATATAAATTAAATGGGCAACTGCATATATATAAATATAAAATGTAAACTTTTGACCAAAGTGATTCTCATTTCAAAATATCTCAAAAATAGATGTTCATATAAAAACAAGGCTTATAGTATACATCCCAACACTCTTGAATAGCATGGACTCCCCCATCTTGGGTTTTCCGAGCCTTGCGTGGCTCGACTTTGACCATATCTACATAACACATGCGCGAAACCAATTGTTATCCTCTAACTTCCCTGGTCTGGTCTCCCACTAGGAATTTTATTTTCTGATGGGAAGTGGAGACTGTCGCTCAGAATTCATGCAAGGCAGGTCTTCCTAAAATGATGTTGTAAGAGGATGGAGAATCCACCACGATAAAGGTGCTCCTTTGAGTCCTCATCAATGATTCTATGTCCAAGGGTATGGCTAGCTTAATCTGATCCATTGGTCAAACTTCATTACCTGTGAACTCATATAAAGAGGTGGCCATGGGTTGAAGTTCACTAGCATCAATCTACATGCTATCAACACACTTTTGAACAACATGTTGACAGAGCTTTCGGCGTCGACGAAAACTCTAGCCACGCGACTGTTGGCAATGATAGCCTTGACAATGAGTGTGTCATCAAAAGGGAGCTCTACTCCCTCAAGGTCTTGCAGCTCAAAACTGATCAAGGGTCCGGCAGCCTGCTCCTGGCTACAACCTACCGGGTGTATCTCTAGGCGACGTGGGATTTTCTGGCTCTGGTGGAATCCCCATCGGTGGGTCCTCCGGAGATCATGCTGATTTCTCAAATAGCAACATTGCCTCTATTCTCTTCTTCATGGGACTCCATCAGTTCTTTGCCCCATCCTACATGCTGACTTTCCTGCCCTCTCTTCTCGGGTAGGGGTTTGCTTGATTGCCTTGCAGTAGTAGGTGGATTGTCTAGCTACCTTTGGAGTTTAGGCATGATCTCCGGCGAAGGCAGGCTGAGTTTGGCGGCCCACAGAGAATCTCGAGCAAACTGGACACAATCTCCTATGTAGTGAGTGTGGGACCTATAGTAAGTGCAGTAACGAGCCCCCACTGGCCGAGTTTGTTAGTAGGATCTTGGATGGCCTCGACTCGCTGCGCCACCCTACATTCCTGGCCGAGCGAAAAACCTAGTCGGGCTCTTTTAGTGCGGGTAGAAGGTCGAGCGATAGGTTGGGGCGACCTTCTTTCTTCCTTGTTGATAGAGCAGACGCCTTGGCTTCTTTTCTCCGGGCTATCTGGTCTTCCTCTACATTGATGTAGCTTGTTGTTTTTTTGAGCATCTCATCTAAATTTTTCATGGGCTCTCAAATGAGGGCTCGGAAGAAATCTCCCTCCAACGCTACCTTGGGAGAAGGCACTCGTCAACACTTCAGAGGTAGTGGACAGGATGTCCAGAGCTATCTGATTGAAGCACTTTATGTAGGTCCTTAGGGGCTCCGTAGGTCCCTGTTTGAGTGCAAATAAACAGTGGTTAGTCTTTTGATACCTTCTGCTGCTGGCGAAGTGATGCAGGAAGGTGTTCTTGAAATCTTGAAAAAAGTGATGGATCCGACGGACAATCCATCGAACCACCTTTGTGCCGAGCTTGATAGAGTGTTTAAGAATACTCGACACTTAATGACGTCATTGTATTGGTACAATAGTACAGCGTTCTAAAACTTGTGAAGATGATCCTTCGGGTCTTTACTGCCTTCGTATTCCCCAATAATTGGGGGCTTATATCCCTTCGGTAGTTTTTCCTTATACACCCTTTTGAGAGAAGGGTACTTGCAGTTCCTCGGGCATATCCCTGGGCTCCTCCCGGATGACTATGGCCTTTCCCATTTTTGAGTCTCTCGGTGGGAAACTTTCGGCCGTGGAGGTCTGGTATTGCCCCGTCTTGTTGTTGCTATCCTAGTCAAGATTGCGATAGAAAGCTCGAGGGAAGTCCTCTGGCTGTTTCCTCTTAGACCCCCTATATATCGGAAGTGTGGGTCATATCCTTTAGGGCCATAGGTATCTTCTGTGGCTGTGAGTCTACGATTTACCTCTTGGAGGTTGCTCGTCTCTTAGCTTCTTTGAATAACTCATATTCTCTTGCTTTCATGGTTACATTTATCTTACTGATGTCCTCCATCTTCACGTTCAAGAACAGATGGAGAAGTTGCCCACAGACGATACCAAATTGATCCTATCCAAATATGAGTCAGATGAAGGTCGGCGAAGGTGGCGTCGGCGTTGACAAAGCGGTGACTTTAACACACCCTATATGTGTGCGTCAGAAACTTAGACCTGGCATGGAACTAGAGGCCTATGATAACGAAATCGGTGGTACTTGGGTCCTGTACACACCCAGACAAGCACACAGAGCATTAGAGACCAAAAAGCAAGGAAGGGGTTCCTGGCACAGGCCCTCCAATGCTCAAGTCAGCCCTTTTTTTGGAGAAGCAATGTACGAAGGAAGGAGGAAAAAAGAACTGTTGAAGATGCGTGTGAATGTGCTCGTACCTGACCAATAAAGAGGACCTTCCTTTTTATATGATTCTGCTTGCCTTCTTAGCCTGCGCTCTGTCAGAGAATGTCAGGTGTCAGGGCGTGTTAGGTGAGGGAAGATGTCTGGCAGCCTCCCATTGGTAGGAGGAAGGTTCCCCTATTAGTATGTGGCAGAATAATGGAATATTCCCTGACTCATGACAGATATTCTCTGACAGGAGGTTGCAATTCTCTGACACTGTTATCGCTTAGTGTTATTCGTCTTGCCCAGGTTCAATCATAGACAGCTTGAGATGATTGCTCAAATGTGGTTCAAGGACTGAGCCTTGGTCAAGATGAAGAGAATGAGCTATGCAAAATTGGCCAGGAATCATCGACGACTGTAATCGAGGGCTAAACATGCATGACCTGACCGGTGTAGAGTCAGTCGGGGATTGTCTGGTATATGTGTCAGGGTTTTAGGTAGAGACAAAGTTGGGTAACCTGAGCAGTAGGTAGCTAACTAGGACTTAATCAAAAACCCTGGCCTGGGGCTCAGCCCTGAGGACCTGATCTATCTGTGATCGATCAGGAATTATACGGAGAGTGAAATGAGGAAGCTGAACCGCCACCTTTCCTTGACTGTTGATTGTCACGTCCTATTAACCATTGACTTTCTGGCATTATCAGACCCCTCATTTACGCACTGTATTAGATACCAATGTATTTTTGAAACTCTATTGATTTTGATTATATTTAAAATTTTAAAATTTAGAGATTGTATGACCACCAATGAGTAGGGACGGAGCCAAGAAAATTATATAAGGTGGTGAATTTTTTTTTAGATAATCAATTATAAAAAATATACTCATCGATATAAATATATGAAATAATAATGATTTTTATTTAGCCATATATATTCTAATTTTCAATAAAAAATAATGATGATTTTGTTGGATCGAGAAGCACTAGAGAGGGGGGGGTAAATAATGCTCGTGGCTTTCACTATTTTCGAATTCGTAAATCGTACGAGTTAAAGCAGCGGAATAAAGTAAAGAAGACAAAGCAACACACAAAGACATGAGGAGTTACTTGGTTCGGAGCCTGTGGCGACTCGTACTCCAAGGCCCGCGATCGTTGATCGCTTCCGGTGGGCAACAACTATAAGCTCGAAATAATAGTACAGAATATGAGTTACAATGAGTGCAATAATGAAAATGATACCGAACAACAGAATCTAAAATAGCGGAGCTTCAGGTCGTCGGAAACTTGAAACAGCACGTCGAGGTCGTTACGTAAGCAGCGCACAGGAGGAATAGCTCTTTTAAATTCTTGTTAAAAGGTGTTGCTCGAATCCCTTTTTTATACAGTGTTGGAGGTGCCTCTAAGCCTATCCGAGGCGCCTCCAAGCCCCGAGTCCGCTGCGGTGATAAGTGTTAATCTGGTCGCGCCTTATCCCTTTGAAGGCGCCTCCAACGCCTGGTCCAAGGCGCCTCCAGCTCCTCTAGACAGCTGGCTTCGGCTTGCACCCGAGGCGCCTCTAAGCGCCATGGAGGCGCCTCGGACACTGTTCATCCGAGGTATAAGTTGCTTCTTTGTTCCTGCAAAATATGTTAGTCCCAAACACATACCCTGCAAAACAAAGTTAGCACAGAATAGGTATACTGAATGAAATATCGACAGTCAACGGACTGTCCGGGTCTGACTTCGGATTTCCAACCGAAAACCCTAGGTCGACCCGACGCCTACTGTTACCTCTACGGGGAACGCGCCCTCACCTACTCCACTCAAGAGATTTACCTGTTGTAAGTGCGATCCTCCAGATCGACTGGACTTTTGCTCAGCGTTCGAAGCTTCCGGACTTTCTGCTGGACTTCCGCTTCCCGGCCCGTCCAGTCTTCCACCTGGTTTGTGACACCAGGACTTTCCACCTAGGGTTACCACCCCCTAGGACTTTTGCCTGAAGCTTTCGACCCGCCAAGACTTTTCGCATAGGGTGACCGCCCCCTATGACCTAGGGTTACCACCCCCTAGGGTTTTCCACCTGCCTAACCGCAACTAGGACTTTTGCTTAAGTACACTTAGAACTTTTCCTACAAGCTCATTCAAACTGTTAGATCACAAGAAGACTTAACATTGAACCCTTTGCCATTATCAAAACTTGGGTTCGATCGTTTGATGCTTCCCGCACCAACAATCTCCCCCTTTTTGATTATGGCAACTCAAATTCAAAGTTAAGTAAAACAAAATGCATAAATAAACATAAGCATGCTTTTAAATAAGAAGTTTAAGCACAAACGTAAGCATACTTAAGTAACAAGTTAAGTACAGCTAAAGAAATTTTAAACTTTATGAAAGTAAAGGTAAATTTAAAATTTTCAAAGTTAAGGATCCCCCTTAATAAGAGAACTCTTATCCTTAATTTGAATTTTTATCCTACTCTCCCCCTTTGCCATATATCAAAAAAACTTTGTAGTAAAAATGTTGAAGCCCCAAAAATAACATTTAAAACACCTGGCTTTTAAAACTTTGTAGGGAAAACTTTGTAGGGAAAAGTTTAGTAAAATTTTGCCAAGTGAAAATAGTTTAAGTGCAAAATAACTCTGTTTAGCCAAAATTTTGAAAACTTAAGCTTTTAAATAAAACACTTAGCTTTAAAGAAAGGATATTTAGCTAATTTAAAGAGCTTTTCAAACACTTAGCTTTTTATAATTAATTTTCATTGTAAAATGCTTAGCTAAATGTCTAAAGAGATAATTTTATTAATTTTGAACAAGCTTTTTGAACAATAGCTTGGAAAGAGGGAAAAATAAACTTCACTAAATTTTCAAAAGACTTTGAAAAGTATATAAAAAATATTAAGAAAGTCTAAGACTATTTTTTAAAAAAATATATATTTAAACGAATAATGAATTCCAAAATACTTAACGGCAAAGGAGGTACAATTAGTTTAAATCTTAATGTCCAAGCATGAGTCGAGTTAAATTAAGTTCTTTTAGTAAGGTATCAGAGCCCTAATGTGCAAGTTGAGTAACCCTAGAAATTAAACACTTAATTTCTTGGCCACATGTCTAACCATCTAGCTACTAGCTGATTGTCTAGAGGGCGACAGCTTTCACTTGGTTAGTCAAGTTAATTCAATAGATCCAGTTAGATTTGACTAGGGTTGGATGACTTGACTTGATTACTGTAAATTAGGTATTTAACGCTCAGACTCATATTGATGCACAGATATAAGCATTCTGGAGTCTAGGCTAAACCCTATGCATCTCACACCATTCTAAGTTTTTCAAGCACAATCAAGGTAAGCCTAGGTGTTTGTGAGATGCTCTGGCTGAATTTTAGGGGAACATGATTTCTAAGGTAGAGCCTAGGCTAAGTCCAAATTTGAAAATCTAGTAAAATTGGAATTTTGAAAACAAAATTTTTCCTAGAATTTTTAAAACACAAGATGATTTTGAAAACAAGTGAAACATTTAAGAATAAAGGTAGGAAACTGATTTGAAAATCAAAATCTATTCTGTCCAACACATTCCTAATTGTGCAGAGTTAAATAAATAAAACTGGTAAGCATAAATAAGTAGAGTTCTCTAACACTAGTACAACCAGAGTAGAAAATGGAAATGTCTGTGTAATATCCAAGGTACATGATAGTGTCAAACAGCAGGATCATCAGCTGGAGGATTGTCAGCTGGAGGTGGTGTAAGGGGTTGCTCGGGTGCAGGCTCAGGATGTCCCTAGCGACGTATCTCACCCCGGAGAGAAGCGAATCCTGCAGCTATCTCGGATCATAGAGATCGGAGGAAGCGATGGCTATCTAGCTCGTCGCGTCTGAATGGGCTGGATCTCGAACTGAGCGAGTCTGTCCTCGACGGAAAGTGGTGCCGAAGTCGAAGGTCCGGCTGATGTGGAAGGCCCGGCAGAGGTGGAAGGTAACGGATCTGCGAAAAACTCCTCTGCTAGGAAGTCGGGCCACTCCTCTCCCTCGCCCGTGCATACTCAGCCTCTGGAGCAATAGGAGCAGCAGCGACTGGCTGTGGCCGACCCTTCCAGGCTAGAATCCCCTCAGCGGTGACCTCTATACCGACTAATTGAAGACTACGCTGCCCTAACTCGTCGTATAGTGTAAGTGGGATAAGTGTCCCTATGGTCGTGTCTATCCTAGAGGTGGAGGAAATCTGAGTCAAGATATGACAGTAAGGCATGTGCACGACTCCTGATGTGACTGTACTAGATGCATGTATGATGTTATGGAACATATGCAGTGTAATATCTATGTCTAAACGCTGACTCAGGGCGTACAAAAAGAATGAGTGAGAGGATCGCATCTTCGTGATGTCATGAGATATGATCGCCAAAATGTATGCTGTCAGGACTCTGTACATAACGTATTCCTGAACCCTAAGAAGAGTTGACCAGAACTCAGTTAGGCCAAATGGTCTCTCCTCTCCAAAAAAAAGTGCGTGTAGATGGTGTCTAAGGTGATATGGGAATAGGGATCACCAAATGGTAGATCTGTTGGTTGCTACTCGGAAAACCTAGAGGTTCCACTGTACAAAAATTTTGTACAAAGGTCTGAACCTTTTCCTAGCTACCATGTGTTCTTTTAAATTAAATTTTATTGTTGGTTGCTACTCGGAAAACCTAGAGGTTCCACTGTACAAAAATTTTGTACAAAGGCCTGAACCTTTTCCTAGCTATCATGTGTTCTTTTAAATTAAATTTTGGATCGCCTGTGAAACTTAACACGTTTGATCCAAAACTTAATCTATTTGTTCTTTTAGGTTTTGACTTGGATCTCCTACGGAACTTAACACGTTTGATCCAAATCACCTAAGTTATTAATTCCATTAAATATTAATTTCCAAAATTGGTTCCCAGTACTGACGTGGCGAGGCACATGGCCTTCTTGGATATGGGAGCAACCACCACCGACTAGACAAAACCTTTTGAGGAAAGCTAATATTTAATTTCCTAAAATAACTTTAGGTCAACCGAAAAGAACAATCAAATCACAAGGAAAAGAAAAACAAAAGAACACTATATCGAAAACAAATTCGAAACACTAGAATCGTATGCCTCTTGTATTTAGTATTATTTCCAAAAATAACTAGTATGATGCGGAAAGTAAAATTACTAGTTATACCTTTTAGAAAGACCTCTTGATCTTCTACCGTATTCCTCTTCTAACCTCGGACGTTGTGTGGGCAACGATCTTCCGAGATGAGAACCACCTAGGCACCTTCTTTCTTCTTCCTTCAAGTTTCGGCCAAGCACTAGAACTTCCAAAGGATGAAGAATTTTCCACCAACCAAGCTCCAAAGGATGCATGCTTTCTCTCCTTCTTCTCCTTCCTTGATTCGGCCACATCCTCCAAGCTCCAAGAGATGATAGATTTCGGCCACAACAAGAGGAGAGAAGAGAAAGGGAAGGGTCGGCCACCACACCAAGGAAAAGAGGGAGAAAATAGAATAGAGTCCTTAGCCTTGAAGCCTCCTCTATCCCCTCTTTTATAATCCTTGGTCTTGGCAAATAAGGAAAATTTAATAAAAACTTCCTTAATTCTTTTGTCATTGAAAAGGAAAATTTATTTAATTAAAATAATTTTCTCTTTTCAAATTACAATGGTCGGCCACAACAAATAAAATCTCCAAGCAAATAAAATTTTAAACATCAATTAAAACTTCCTTATTTGCTTCCGGAAATTTATAAAAATTTCTCTAATAATTTTTATCCCTTCGTGATTGGTTTATAAAAAGGAAATTTAATAAATTAAAATCTTTCTTTTAAACATGTGGATAAAAAGAAAGTTATCTCTATAAATTAAAATCTCTTTTAATCTACAAATAAGGAAAGATATCAAATCTTTTCTTAATCTTTTGTAGAAGAGAATATTTAATTTTAAACTCTCTTTTAAATCATGAACATGATTAAAAAGGAAAGTTTTCTTAAAATTTAAAATCCTCCTTTAATCAACAAATAAGGAAAGATTTCAAATTTTAAACTCTCTTTTAAACATGTAGATGATTTACAAATAAGGAAAGTTTTTACCAAAAATTAAAATCATCCTTTTAAACTACAAATAAGGAAAGAGATTAATCTCTTCTCTTAATCTTTTGTAGAAAGCTATAAAAGGAAATTTTAAATTTTTAAACTCTCTTTTAAAATCATGATATCCACATAAGAAATAATTTTAATAAAAATCCTTTTTAATATTCTAGTGGTCGGCCACCTAAGCTTGGGACCCAAGCTTTGGTCGGCCACCTACATGGCTCATCCACTTGGTCTTGGCCGGCCCTAGCTTGGGTTCCAAGCTAGCTTGGCTGGCCCCATTAGATGGGTAAGAAGATGGGTATGTGGTGGGTATAAATCTCTATATACAAGAGGCTACGATAGGGACCGAGAGGAGGAATTGGTTTTGGTCTCCCGATGAAATTAAGCATCCCGTGTTCGCCCCGAACACACAACTTAATTTCATCAATAATAATTCATTCCACTAAAGAACTATTATTGAACCACCGCACCAATCCCAAATTACATTTTGGGCTCCTTCTTATTATGAGTGTGTCAGTCTCCCTGTGTTTAAGATAACAAATCTCCACTAATTAAGTAAGTTACTGACAACTCACTTAATTAATATCTAGCTCCAAGAGTAGTACCACTAAACTTCATCGTCATGTCGGACTAAGTCCACCTGCAGGGTTTAACATGACAATCCTTATGAGCCCCTCTTGGGGACATTCTCAACCTAGATTACTAGGACACAGTTTCCTTCTATAATCAACAACACACACTATAAATGATATCATTTCCCAACTTATCGGGCTTATTGATTTATCGAACTAAATCTCACCCATTGATAAATTAAAGAAATAAATATCAAATATATGTGCTTGTTATTATATTAGGATTAAGAGCACACACTTCCATAATAACTGAGGTCTTTGTTTCTTTATAAAGTCAGTATAAAAGAAATGACCTCTAATGGTCCTACTCAATGCACTCTTAGTGTACTAGTGTAATTATATAGTTAAGATAAACTAACACCTAATTACACTACGACCTTCCAATGGTTTGTTCCTTTCCATCATGGTCGTGGGCTACTGTTTATAATTTATAAGGTACTGATAACATGATCTTCTGTGTGTGACACCACACACCATGTTATCTACAATATAAATTAATTGAAAAACTACATTTATCACAAATGTAGACATTTGACCAATGTGATTCTTATTTCTAGATAAATGTTTTATACCAAAAGCTAGGCTTTTAGTATGCATCCTAACAATCTCCCACTTATACTAAAAGACTAAGCTGCCATATCTGCTGCCATACATCTGATTCTCATGCCTTTTAAAAAGCTCTTGCCTTAAGGACCTTAGGTTATCATCTGATGTAATCTAGGCGGCAACAACTTCTCCTCGTTTATATGATTTCTCGTATTGGGTGGTACTTGCGCTCTATTGTGTTTACTTGCCTTATAGACTTATGGTTTCTTCGAGTTTTACAATAAATTGTAATCTTTGGACAACCAGAAATCATATCTAAGTCTATCTTGAAGTTATTGAGTCATTCAGCTTTTATAACTACCTCAGAGGCTTGCCATATACTAAACTTCTATGGTGGAGTCCAGAAAAACACCTATGCTTATCACTCTTCCATAGTTATGACTTTACCTCCTAAAGTAAACACAAAACCCGAGGTTGACTTATTATTGTCCCTATCCGATTGGAAGTCAAAATCCATAGGGACCAAATTAACTATCTTATAAGCTAGCATATAATCTCTAGTGCCTCTAAGGTACTTTAATATATGCTCGATCCTTGTCTAGGGTTACTGATATCTGCTAACTATGCCCTTGGCAAAAGATTCGATCTCGCATAGCATACATTAGGTTGTCTAAGCTCAGAAAGCATAAAGCGCCTACATATCCTCAATCTCCTTTGATGTCATCAGACATCTCTTTAGATAAAGACACTCCATGCTTAAAGGTAGAAACCTTTCTAGGAGTTTTGCATGCTAAAAATGAGTAAGGATTTTTTCGATGTATTAAGCTTAGGATATATTACTTTGATCTCAAAATATATACATTCTCCCAAGTCCTTTATATCGAATTATTTGGACAACCATACCCTTACTTTTGACAACATTTTGATATTGTTTCCAACTACCAAAATGTTATCTACGATAGTACAAGAAACACTACCACGTTTCCATCACACCTTTTGTATACACAAGACTTATCTTGTTAATAAATCCATAGGTCTGGATTACTTTGATAAAATGGATGTTCCAAGACCTTGAAGCTTTGCCTCAGTCCATAGACCGATTGAGCTTGCACACAAGATGCTCTTAGCCCTTTACAATGAACCCTTCGGGTTGCTTTATATGGATGCTTTCTTCAAGACTTCCATAAGGAATACTGTCTTGACATCCACTTGCCAAATAGATAAAAGAATGGATAGACTTAAGCATGGCTACCGGTGAAAAGTTTCTTTTCATCTAGCCTTGCTTTTGAAAGTTTCTACCTTCTCTTTTCTATTATAGACCTATTTACACCCAAAGGCTTTTACACCATTTGGTGTTTCTACAAGCTTCAGATTTTATTAGAATACATATATATTCTAATTCTATTCATTACTCTTGCCAAGATGTTGCATCTTTATCTTGGAGTGCTTCGTCATATGTCCGGAGATCAGGTTCATGTCCTCCAGGGATTGAGTCCAAAAACTCTCCCAAAACATGAATCCTTTTAGGTTGCCTAACAACCCTCCCACTACGATAAGGTACTTTCTGTAATTGTGTATCATTTGTGATACGTGTTGCAGTTTCCTTGTGGTATCTCATCTTGTACAGTTGGTACTAGATTAGACATGTCTTTTATTATTTCCTTAAGAACAAATTTTCTTATGGGCACATGGTTTATTACATAGTCCTTTTCTAAAAATTGGTCATTGATGCTAACAATGACCTTCTAATTTTTAAGACTATAAACCTACTTTCATTTCTCTAAGATAACCCACAAACAAGTGAATTCCTGTCCAACTTATCATTGTCTCTCTTCTGCATATGTGCTGGACTACCCGAATCCGTATATGCTTCGAAATAGGCTTACGTCTATTCAGCAATTCTATATGAGTAGAGAGTTCTGTCTTTTGAAGGTACTATATTCATTTCCATTTCCAGAGTATATGTAACGCCTGAAAATTCTCAAACTTGCATTAGAATTATTCTACGATTTTTCTGGAATTTCTAGATATTTTTCCGGAATTTTCCGAGTAGCGGAAGTAGCAAAAATAAATATAAGCGTAAAACGGCCTAGGCGGGGATTGAACCCGAGACCTATGGTTTAGTGGACAAGGCTAGTAACCAGTGGACCCAGCAGGGCTGTGCTGAAAGGAAAGGGGAACAATCCTAGTTAAGTGGGATTTGGGCGGAACTTATCACTAAGTATAAATAGGAAACTTAAGTTGGGTTTGGGTTAATTTTGGTTCGGCAGCCATCCCCTCATAAACCCTCACCGTGACCTATCCCTCTCCCAAAAACCTGCACCGCCGCCCACACCTCTTCCTCCTCCTCCTCTCTCGGCGCCCAAACCCCAAGGGCTCTCGGATCACTTTCCGGCGACGACTCGAACACGAAAAGGGTTCTTCTCCGCGAGAGGAACGCGAAGACGTGAGCGGATCGTCGAGAGGACCATCTCCACCGGAGTTTTAGCGAATAGAATCGTAAGAAATTACGATTGGGAGGTAAGAAACCCCTCACCTACGGTATAATAGCTTCCGTTTGAGTTTTTATGCTTTAGTTGGGATGTATGCAGTTTTTTTATCGATATCTAAGGTGTATTTAACTCTCTTTTCATATTAGGGTCTTAGTTGAGCACCTTTAGATGGGCCGGGCATGTCTTCCCTCTTCAGATAGGAGGTTAGATGTTGTCGGGTGCCTAGAGGTGGTCTCCCTAATAAAAAGGAGAGTTAGGGCACGCTAGGTGTTCGATAAAATAGCTAGTTTAGTAAAAATGCACCCTAGGCATCTTTAACAGCTCAGTTAGATACATTAGAAGTATCTATGCAGTATACTCAGTTTATTACAGCTTACATGGATTAGATATCCAATGGGTGGGCTCCCATAGTCGCCTCTAGGTGCAGATAACCTAGTTCTAGGTTCAGATAACCTAGTTTCAGCAAAACAGTATTAGCTACTTCAGTATTTTACTTTCAGTTGGCACTGTACAGGATTAGATATCCATTGGGCTGGGCTCCCATAGTCGGTCCCTAGGTTTAGATAACCTAGCTAGGTTTAGATAACCTAGTTAACCCTACTAAATTCGGGACTTGCAAACCCGGGTCTAGTTAGGGATGCGCGCATAGCAAGTACAGTTGCCAGGGCCCTACAGCAGCATGTTTAGTATTTTCACTTACTATGTATTAGTTTTCAAAACTCAAGAAAAATCAGTTATACCAGTTGAGTTTGATTGCAGCTTCAGTTTAGTTTAGCTTAGCTCAGCATTATGCTTCAGTGAAATTTTCCATGTTAGATCTATGTTCAGCTTATGTTATGCCATGCTTGTATGATACTATGCCATGCCATGCTTGCATATTCAGTATGTTTTTCCAAAAGCATGTTTTAAAAGCATATTTGCATCGTATGCATGATTTAGTGAGGTAGATGGTTTCTTACTAAGCTTTTTAGCTTACAGATACTATTTTCCTTATACTGCAGATACAGGTAAAAGGAAAATGGACTAGCAGCGGAGGCTGGAGGACAATGCGAAGATGGTGTGTGTGTGTGGAACTGGAATCAAAGGTCCTTAGGGGACTTAGCAGGATGAACATTAGACTCTTTAGCATGTTTACCTTAGCACTTTACAGTTTATAGTTTAATACTTTCATCTTTATGCACCTTTAGTTTTGGAACGTACTAAACTATGAAAGAATGAATTAGATTGGTAGTAGTCATTATGGGAATGCTTGTTAATGCATGTTAGAAGTAGCTTCAATTGATTTAGAACTGCTGTGTGAGGTTGCACGCCCAAGCGTCAAATCGTAATCGGTGAACAGACTCGATCGGTCTCCACCGATCGTGGTTCTGAAGTTGTTAACGATCGGTCACCGATCCGGCCGAGATATAGATGCTATCAGATTCTCCGGATCGGCCACCACCGATCCAACTGATACAGAGCGATCCTGTGTTCAGTGCCGGATCAGCCACCGACCGATCCAGAGATACCGGACGTCCCGACCGATCCATCACGGACAATGAGCGAACCCAGAATACCGGTCCGCCGACCGATCCAGCCTCATCGGATCGGTCCCCGCACCGATCCACCAAGTGTTCGCGGTCAATGGATCGCTCCACGGACCGATCCAAAGCTCCAATTTTGCCTCCTCAGCCTAGCTATGATTATCCGGAAGGTAGTGGGACATGAAATCTCACTCACAGAGTTAACAGAGGCAACTACAATAGTTTAGTAAAATTTTATTCAGCCCGCTCCGCATTAGTAATTTAGTTGCGATAGCAAAGAAACTCAGGCCTCATTGCACTTAGCAAGAGAAGGTGGTCGTTATGAGTGGTATCGAGCCGTGTTCCATACTTCCTACACACACATCAACATTGCCGCCTTCCAAGTAAGAATACCTCTACTCTATATGTTCCTTGCTTTCTTATGTTTATATATATCCAAGCATGCTAGTATATGATAGTTTTAGACATGATATCAGTAGTTGTGAAACTATGAATGCTTTAGTTATGTTCTCTATGTCATTAGAAATGGCCCGAGGACGCCCAATAAGCGGGCACCAGCCATCGAGGCCCGGCAGGAGGCAGCGCCAGGTTCTCCAGATCTAAATAGTTGGTGGCTCGATTACAGAAAGCCAGTCGAACAAAGAACAGAAATAGCCACCTTAAAGGCTAACCAACAGAATACTCCCACACTCCGGAACCAACTTAGCAACCTCAACATTTATAGAGGTTCCACCAGTTCACCACAACACACCAATACCAGCACCAGAGTCCCAGAGTGAGCTAAGGAAAGAAGCTTACCTAATCCAGGCAGAGAGTTAAGCCGAGAATTTCTCAAACTAGCGAACCATGGGATGCTCAAGCATGGTTCAAAACACCGAGAGGATAATGGAGCCGGACGCTTAACAGAGAAGGTTAAATGCTTCCTCACCGACAGGACGCTAGCATATGGTGGAGAGAGTTAGAGCGAGTGAATCGATGTCATGGGTGACTTGAAAGAGTTCTTCGAGGAATTCTTTCACATGCGAGTTACAAACCGCCACTAACGAGTTCATTGAATTTCGCCAGGCAACCTCTCGGAGGAAGCCGTGAAGAAATTCAACAGTTAACTGCTTATGCCCGAGCTAGTCAGAGAAGGAGCGAATCCGGTTGATGCTCAAGATGCTGAGGCCGAGATAGAGTGAACGTACGGTGGCGTATAAGCCACAAACCACGAGGAGTTAGTGAGCGCCTTGACCACGTAACATTATCAAACACAAGCAAGCAAGTGTCTCCTCAGAGTCCAAAGGCCAAGGAAGCTCTCACACTCAAAAACAGCAAGGCCACAACTGGAAGGGGAACTCCAACAGCAAGCGCAAATCGGGAGTGACTCAAAAGGAGGACCATCTAGCAACGACCCATTATCCAAAGTGTGCTACTTGTGGGAAATTTTGCCGCAAGGGCACGCGAGGATGCTTTGAATGTGGACAAGAAGGGCACATGGCCAAGCATTCGAACAAGACCGGTCTTCTCACCACAAGAGATTCAAAGATGCAGTCACCAAATAGCTTATATCGATGCTGCCTAGAAGGTCCCCTTATCGCCTGTAAGGCATTAGAAGCCCTCCACTATGGCGAACGCGAGGATCTACCCACTCACCGAGAGACGTAGCAAATGCCTCGACAATCGTCACAGTCGATTAGCATCTTCAAAGATAGTGCTACTGTTCTATTTGATAATCGGGGCAACCCATTCCTATATAGCCGTGGTGTTCTCCAAAGATTAGAAATACCATCAAAAGTACTCGGTGGTCGGTTTGACACTACCTTCGGGAGAAGTTATGGCATCCACGCGGCTGCCTGGAATACCATTATAGCATGTGGAACTCTTCGTGATCCGATCCCGCTAGAAATGACCGATCACGACGCATCCGGAATGGACTTTTCGATCGATATGGTGCTTCCATAGAGTGCAGAATGAAAGTCGATTCCAACCCAAGGTATACGAAGAATACCCACGCATCAAGAGAAAAGCGAAGATTTCTCTCAATGAAGGCCCGTGGTTGATGGATTCGGATGTACGGGTACCCAGCACATGTAGTCAAGATTAGTCGTGGCAAGGACCAACAAAGCAGAGGTCCGAGTCGACGTGACTACCGCCAGCCTTCCGAGGAATTACCGTGCTTAGCACCGATGTGAGATTGAATTTGAGATAGAGCTCTTCCCGGTACTAATCCCATTTCCAAAGCGCCTTATCGCATGGCTCCAACTCAAGGAACTTCGTGAGCAACAGAGGAGCCGCCGACAAGGGTTTCATACGCCAGTCACTTACCATGGGGAGCGCCTAGTATTCGTGAAGAAGAAGGATGGAAGCATGCGACTGTGTATTACAGATCCTCGAATCAAGTCACGATCAAGAATAGGTATCCTCTTCCGAGAATCGATGATCGACCACCTAAAGGGAGCAGCAGTGTTCTCTAAGATAGATCTCAGATCGGGTTATCATCAAGTGAAAGTCAAGGAAGGGATGTACCTAAGACAAGATTCAGACTGGCGACACTACGAGTTCGTAGTCATGCCCTTTGGGGTGACCAATGCTCCAGCTACATTCATGGACCTCATGAACAGAGTATTCAGAATACTTGGACAAGTTTGTCATCGTGTTCATAGATGACATCCTTATCTATTCAAGTACTCGGAGGACCATGCAGAGCATCTCAAGACGCGATGCGATCCTTCAACAGAATCATTGTACGCCAAATTCACGAAATGTGAATTTTGGCTAGACCGGTAGCCTTTCTCGGTCACATCATCTCCAAGGATTGTGTTATGGTAGATCCCAGCAAGATAGAAGCAATAACTGGAAGAGACCTAAGAACGCCAACAAAATCAGGAGCTCGGGATTAGCAGGATATTACAGAAGTTTGTAGAGGACTTCTCCAGATAGCCTCCCGCGCCTACTCTGTGAAGAACAGAAATTTCAAGGGATGAGGATGTGAGAACGACTTTCGAGCTAAAAAGGAGGTTGACCAAGGCTCCTGCTTTGCTCTACTGCATGACACCAAGCTTTGACATCTACATGCCTCTAAGTTGGGACTGGAGCAGATCTGATGCAAACGGCAAGGTGATCGCCTATGCCTCCGACAACTCAAGGGATGAGAAGAACTACCCTACTCATGACCTTTGCAGCAGTGGTGTTCGCTCTCAAGATTTGAAGACATTACTTATATGGAGCTCACAGGTAGTATATCGATCATTCGATAGTACTTCTTCACCGTAGGATCCGAATGCGACAACAACAGTGGCTAGAGCTGGTCAAAGATTACGACATAGACATCCTCTACCACCCAGGGAAAGCCAACAAGGTAGCAGATGCACTCAGCAAAAATCCAGCGCTACCTTGTTATCTCTAGCAACCATGTCACCACCCCTACGAAGGAGATCGCGGATTTTGGTCTCGAACTCATCGTCGACAGCTCTCTACTATGACCTTAGAGTCTACCTTGCTTGGTGATATTCACCAGGACCGGACCCCAAATTAAAATCAAGCAAGGCCACAGTAATCGTAGAGAGAATTGTGGTGTCCGATAGCAGGGGTCATTTTGGAGCAGGCAGACTCAAATCGAGGAGCTAAGACAGATTTTAGATGAGACTCACAAGACTCTATACGCATCGTTCCACAAAATGTACCAAGACGTGAAGAAACATTTTGGTGGCACAGGATGAAGCGAGACATCGCCTGAGAAGGGCACAGAGGGTCAAGGCGGAACATCAGCGACAGGAATACAGATTCGGAATGGAAGTGGAGGATATCTCTATGGATTTTATAGTGGGACCGCCCGGAACCACGAATGGTTTCGATGCCATCCGGGTAATAGTCGTTGACCAAATCAGCCCACTTTTAGCTATCAAGATATCCTACTCCATGGAGAAGCTAGCTCAGTTGTAGAGATCGTCAGAGTACATGGAGTCCCACGAACCATCATTTCGGACAGAGAGCAGATTCACATCACACTTCCGGGAGTGTGTAACAAGATTGGGTACAAAGCTAAAGTTCAGCACAGCATTCCATCCTCAGAAAGATGGATAGTCGTCAGGTACTCGAAGATATGCTCCGAGCTTGTGCCCTAGACTTTAAGGAAGTTGGTGCAAATATCCGAGCTTAGCAGAGTTTGCATACAACAACTATCAAGCCACTATCGGCATGGCACCTTACGAAGCTCTCTGGGCGGAGGTGTAGATCTCAATCTGGTGGTATGAAAGTGGAACTTCAGAGAGATCTAGTAGCAGATACCACAGCCTATACAGCAGATCCGCCAGAGGATGAGATGTCAGCCGCCGTAAGAGCTATCTTGAGACCCTTAGAGTTTTCGCCTGGGATTGGTGTTCCTCGAGTAGCTCCCATGAGGGAGTAATGCGTTTTGGGAAGAAGGGCAAGCTAAGTCCCGATATGTGGGACCATACCTTATCGATCGAAGAGTGGGCAAGGTAGCCTATGAGCTAGAGCTACCTCGGGAGATGTCAACGTCCACAATGTATTTCATGTCTCTATGAAGAAGCATACCCAGATGCCACCGGTGATTGGTACAGATCCGCGAAGACCTCGGCTATGATAGTCGGCCTATTCGGATAATAGACCGAGCAGTTAAGAAATTGCGGAACAAGGAAGTACCATTAGTCAAAGTTATTTGGCACAATCACACAACAGATGAGGCAACTTGGGAGACGAAGCCAGCATGAGACAGAAGTACCCAGAATTGTTCTAAGTTCGAGGACTTTTAATAAGGTATGGAGTGTAACGCCTGAAAATTCTCAAACTTGCATTAGAATTATTCTACAATTTTTCTGGAATTTCTAGATATTTTTCCGGAATTTTCCGAGTAGCGGAAGTAGCAAAAATAAATATAAGCGTAAAATGGCCTAGGCGGGGATTGAACCCGAGACCTATGGTTTAGTGGACAAGGCTAGTAACCAGTGGACCCAGCAGGGCTGTGCTGAAAGGAAAGGGGAACAATCCTAGTTAAGTGGGATTTGGGCGGAACTTATCACTAAGTATAAATAGGAAACTTAAGTTGGGTTTGGGTTAATTTTGGTTCGGCAGCCATCCCCTCATAAACCCTCACCGTGACCTATCCCTCTCCCAAAAACCTGCATCGCCGCCCACACCTCTCCCTCCTCCTCCTCTCTCGGCGCCCAAGCCCCAAGGGCTCTCGGATCACTTTCCGGCGACGACTCCAACACGAAAAGGGTTCTTCTCCGCGAGAGGAACGCGAAGACGTGAGCGGATCGTCGAGAGGACCATCTCCACCGGAGTTTTAGCGAATAGAATCGTAAGAAATTACGATTAGGAGGTAAGAAACCCCTCACCTGCGGTATAATAGCTTCCATTTGAGTTTTTATGCTTTAGTTAGGATGTATGCAGTTTTTATCGATATCTAAGGTGTATTTAACTCTCTTTTCAGATTAGGGTCTTAGTTGAACACCTTTAGATGGGCCGGGCATGTCTTCCCTCTTCAGATAGGAGGTTAGATGTTGTCGGGTGCCTAGAGGTGGTCTCCCTAATAGAAAGGAGAGTTAGGGCACGCTAGGTGTTCGATAAAATAGCTAGTTTAGTAAAAATGCACCCTAGGCATCTTTAATGCTCAGTTAGATACATTAGAAGTATCTATGCAGTATACTCGGTTTATTACAGCTTATATGGATTAGATATCCAATGGGTGGGCTCCCATAGTCGCCTCTAGGTGCAGATAACCTAGTTCTAGGTTCAGATAACCTAGTTAGAGCAAGATAAGCTACTTCAGTATTTTACTTTCAGTTGGCACTGTACAGGATTAGATATCCATTGGGCTGGACTCCCATAGTCGGTCCCTAGGTTTAGATAACCTAGCTAGGTTTAGATAACCTAGCTAGGTTTAGATAACCTAGTTAACCCTACTAAATTCGGGACTTGCAAACCCGGGTCTAGTTAGGGATGCGCGCATAGCAAGTACAGTTGCCAGGGCCCTACAGCAGCATGTTTAGTATTTTCACTTACTATGTATTAGTTTTCAAAACTCAAGAAAAATCAGTTATACCAGTTGAGTTTGATTGTAGCTTCAGTTTAGTTTAACTTAGCTCAGCATTATGCTTCAGTGAAATTTTCCATGTTAGATCTATGTTCAGCTTATGTTATGCCATGCTTGTATGATACTATGTCATGCCATGCTTGCATATTCAGTATGTTTTTTCCAAAAGCATGTTTTAAAAGCATATTTGCATCGTATGCATGATTTAGTGAGGTAGATGGTTTCTTACTAAGCTTTTTAGCTTACAGATACTATTTTCCTTATACTGCAGATACAGGTAAAAGGAAAATGGACTAGCAGCGGAGGCTGGAGGACAATGCGAAGATGGTGTGTGTGTGTGGAACTGGAATCAAAGGTCCTTAGGGGACTTAGCAGGATAAACATTAGACTCTTTAGCATGTTTACCTTAGCACTTTACAGTTTATAGTTTAATACTTTCATCTTTATGCACCTTTAGTTTTGGAACGTACTAAACTATGAAAGAATGAATTAGATTGGTAGTAGTCATTATGGGAATGCTTGTTAATGCATGTTAGAAGTAGCTTCAATTGATTTAGAACTGCAGTGAGGTTTTGGCCCAAGTTCAAATCGAACTTCCGTGAAATCGGACTGACGGCTCCCGCCGATCAGTGGTCTCGAGTCAAGCGCATCGATCGGCCACCACCGATCCAATGAGATATAGATGCTCTGTATCCTCTCGGATCGGTCGGTGACCGATCCAGCCGTGATCGATAGAGCGATCCTGGTATTCAGGTGCTCGATCGGTGCCGACCGATCCATCATGGGACGATGGCGAACCCAGATACGGACGGTTCTCAGCCGATCGATTCCATCGGATCGGTCCCCGCACCGATCCGGCCGTGTCGCGGTCAATGATGGATCGTTCCACGGACCGATCCAAAGCTCCAATTTTGCCTCCTCAGCCTAGCTATGATTATCTGGAAGGTAGTGGGACATGAAATCTCATTCTCACAGAGTTAACAGAGGCAACTACAATAGTTTAGTAAAATTTTTATTCAGCCCAGTTTTCCGCATTAGTAATTTAGCTGCAGTTAGCAAAGAAACTGTAGCGGTCCGCGAAGGTACTATATTCAGTTGCGTTTCCAGAATATATCCTTAAAATGATTTTGGTAATATTCTAAATAACTCATCAATCTACTTATTTCCATAAGAGTCCTATACCTTCCTTTTTCTACACCATTCTGTTGGGGTGTACCAGGTGCAGTTAGTTGGGATTGAATCCCTACTTCTGATAAGTGACTCCTAAATTCTCCCAAGAAGTACTTGCCACTACGATTTTACCATAGTGACTTTTACTTTAACATTTCTCCGCATCAGCCTTGTACTCTTTGAATTAATCAAAGTACTTAGTCTTGCGGTACATTAAGTAAATTTATTTGTATCTTGAATAGTTGTCTATAAAATAGACGAAATATTCAATACTACCTCTTGTCTGGATAGTCATAGGATCACACAAATCAGAATGAACCAATTTCAACATATCTTTGACTCCATACCCCTTAGACTTAAAAGCTTCTTGGTTATTTTTCCTTCCAAGTAAGACTCGCAGGTTGGAAAGATTTCCACTACTAATGAACTCAAAAGTTCATCAGCTACCAATGAATCCTACTCAAGTTAATATAACCTAGCCTTAGATGCCAAAGATATAATTGGTTCATTTCCGAAGGTTACTTTCTCTTAAAGTAAGAAGATGTGTTACTAATTTCCATTTGTTGCATCATGAGAGTTATTGGATTTATAAATTGCCAACCAACGTACCAGAACAGATAACTTCCCTCTTTTTCTTAATAACAACTTTGTTATTAAAAGAGACAGAATATCAAGTTCTTTGAATAGTTTAGAAACTGAAAACTAGTTCTTTCTAAACTTGGTGCTTAAAGACAATTACTTAAAAATCCATGTTTTATTCTTATCAAAAGATAAACATCTCCCACTACAACAGCTACCAATTTTTACAGTAGTGCCCATGTGGACGGTGTTTTAATTTTCATTTAGTTGTCGGGTTTCCTGGAACCCTGCAATGAATTGCGGACATGATTAATGGCATCTGTATCTACACTCCAGGTTCTGGTAGATAACACCACTAAACATGTTTCAACTAATGAATTAAATACACCTATATTGTTCTTAATTCTAAGAAGACAGTCTACCTTAATGTCCAAGTCCTATTTCCAATCATTACAATTGGGACTACTAAGTCTTTTCTATAGTATGACTACTAGGGGATTGACAAATATTTTAAATCCTAAGAATCACAAAAATATTTGGTCAAGATCAACTCCTTAAAATCCCCATGAATTTTGTATGCCACGATAGTGTGAACGTATACAAAATCGAAGAGGAGATTTTATTCATTAATTTTATTATCTCGTCAACTTTACTTTATGACGAATAAAATTAATAGTTGATCTGTCTTTGATCAAATATTTGGTCAAAACTTTTTGAATTTAAAATAACATTGATTCCTCAAATAATATTATTTAAATTCACCAACACCTCAAACACCGTGAATTTTGCATGCCACGATAGTGTGGACGTATACAAAATTAAACATTTGTAAGAGGAGGGGTTTACCCATTAATTACCTTGTCAATAAATCTTTATGACAAATAAAATTACCTCAAACACTGTGAATTTTATATGCCACGATAGTGTGGACGTATACAAAATCAAACATTCGTAAGAGGGGTTTTTAATTTTATTATCTTGTCAACCTATTTATTCGACAAATTAATAGTTGGTTTTCTTCGGTCACACAAATAATAGCAGTGACTCCGATGGGGAGGATACTATTAGACGTGCCTAAGTGTATACCATTACTTGACACTAAGTCCATTAATAAGATTATGCCCCTTCCGATGGGGAAGATCACACGCTCTTAATTAACTTCCTATAGTCATCCAAAATGGAAGTTTAATCTAGTGATCTACAAACAAGCTCATCCGATATGGAGGAAGGCACTCAGAGTCAACGCGCAAGCTTGTTGTATCACTTATAAACCAGTAATGGAGACCGTGGAATTTATTTAAAAATAAATCCCTCTCCCACTTAGTTATTTAAAGTGAGGAATTTTGCCTATGCTAGTCTACCTAACATGCATACTAACAAGCACACACAACACAACATAAAAAGCAATAAATAGAAAAAATAATTTTCAACTATTATGGATTTTATCTATTGCTGTCCTCCGTGTGTCGCCAACCCTAGCTGCTGCCATCTTTGGCCACCGCCACCGGGTCTAGTTGTCGTATCCATCTTGCTCCTTGTTCCGCTGCGCCTCTGGTCCTCAAAAAGGTTCCACGCCTTGCAAGATTCGATCCGCGACATAAATAGAATTTTACATTTTCGGATCCTATATTCCTCGAAGGAATGTACATGTAAACTAGATCAAAAAATAAAATCCTAATAAAACTAAATACAGCTCCTGATGTATTTTATAATACAATCATGCACACACAATAAATGCCCTTGACATGTCCAAGGGTCCAATCACACACATAATAACTATAAGTCATAATAGTTGGATCCTGCATCCACAAAGTTAGCACATCCTACTATTATCCTGCCTAAATTATGTATGACATGTGCATAATTAAACTAATACCAAATACACAGAGGCAAAACCCTAGCTCTGATACCAATTGTTGGTTGCTACTCGGAAAACCTAGAGGTTCCACTGTACAAAAATTTTGTACAAAGGTCTAAACCTTTTCCTAGCTACCATGTGTTCTTTTAAATTAAATTTTATTATTGGTTCTACTCGGAAAACCTAGAGGTTCCACTGTACAAAAAATTTGTACAAAGGTCTAAACCTTTTCCTAGCTACCATGTGTTCTTTTAAATTAAATTTTGGATCGCCTGCGGAACTTAACACATTTGATCCAAAACTTAATCTATTTGTTCTTTTAGGTTTTGACTTAGATCTCCTGTGGAACTTAACACGTTTGATCCAAATCACCTAAGTTATTAATTCCATTAAATATTAATTTCCAAAATTAGTTCCCAGTACTGATGTGGCGAGGCACATGGCCTTCTTGGATATGGGAGCAACCACCACCGACTAGACAAAACCTTTTAAGGAAAGCTAATATTTAATTTCCTAAAATAACTTTAGGTCAACCGAAAAGAACAATCAAATCACAAGGAAAAGAAAAACAAAAGAACACTATATCAAAAATAAATTCGAAACACTAGAATCGTATGCCTCTTGTATTTAGTATTATTTCCAAAAATAACTAGTATGATACGGAAAGAAAAATTACTAGTTATACATTTTAGAAAGACCTCTTGATCTTCTACCGTATTCCTCTTTTAACCTCGGACGTTGTGTGGGCAACGATCCTCCGAGATGAGAACCACCTAGGCACCTTCTTTCTTCTTCCTTCAAGTTTCGGCCAAGCACAAGAACTTCCAAAGGATGAAGAATTTTCCACCAACCAAGCTCCAAAGGATGCATGCTTTCTCTCCTTCTTCTCCTTCCTTGATTCGGCCACATCCTCCAAGCTCCAAGAGATGATAGATTTCGGCCACAACAAGAGGGGAGAAGAGAAAGGGAAGGGTCGGCCACCACACCAAGGAAAAGAGGGAGAAAAATAGAATAGAGTCCTTAGCCTTGAAGCCTCCTCTACCCCCTCTTTTATAATCCTTGGTCTTGGCAAATAAGGAAAATTTAATAAAAACTTCCCTAATTCTTTTGCCATTGAAAAGGAAAATTTATTTAATTAAAATAATTTTCTCTTTTCAAATTACAATGGCCGGCCACAACAAATAAAATCTCCAAGCAAATAAAATTTTAAACACCAATTAAAACTTCCTTATTTGCTTCCGGAAATTTATAAAAATTTCTCTAATAATTTTTATCCCTTCATGATTGGTTTATAAAAAGGAAATTTAATAAATTAAAATCTTTCTTTTAAACATGTGGATAAAAAGAAAGTTATCTCTATAAATTAAAATCTCTTTTAATTTACAAATAAGGAAAGATATCAAATCTTTTCTTAATCTTTTATAGAAGAGAATATTTAATTTTAAACTCTCTTTTAAATCATGAACATGATTAAAAAGGAAAGTTTTCTTAAAATTTAAAATCCTCCTTTAATCAACAAATAAGGAAAGATTTCAAATTTTAAATTCTCTTTTAAACATGTAGATGATTTAAAAATAAGGAAAGTTTTTACCAAAAATTAAAACCATCCTTTTAAACTACATATAAGGAAAGAGATTAATCTCTTCTCTTAATCTTTTGTAGAAAGCTATAAAAGAAAATTTTTAATTTTTAAACTCTCTTTTAAAATCATGATATCCACATAAGAAATAATTTTAATAAAAATCCTTTTTAATATTCTAGTGGTCGGCCACCTAAGCTTGGGACCCAAGCTTTGGCCGGCCACCTACATGGCTCATCCACTTGGTCTTGGCCGGCCCTAGCTTGGGTTCCAAGCTAGCTTGGCCGGCCCCATTGGATGGGTAAGAAGATGGGTATGTGGTGGGTATAAATCTCTATATACAAGAGGCTACGATAGGGACCGAGAGGAGGAATTAGTTTTGGTCTCCCGATGAAATTAAGCATCCCGTGTTCGCCCCGAACATACAACTTAATTTCATCAATAATAATTCATTCCACTAAAGAACTGTCACGCCCCAGAGGAGTCCCTGTCCGAAGAAATTTCGGCAGCATCTCTCCTGTACGGGTGACAATCTGAAACATTACTACATACAAAATATACATCAGCCACACTCGGTTGGAATATCTATACCATAGAAAATGGAAACAACACAACCACGCAGTTTAATATACTCAGCCTACTCGGCTGGACAAAAAATAAAATAAGCACAGCGGAAAGAAAACGAAGAGAAAACCCACAAATTGCAAAGTTATCAAAGCATCACAAATACCAAGTCCACACAACAAGTATCAAAACATAGTTCTCACAACACCAAATCCAACGAATACGAAATGCAAGTAAAGATAAACAGAACCAAAATCAATTTTCGAATATGACGCGGGACCCAGGATTGGCAGCCGGCCTCTCTCCAAGCATCCATGACTCATCTATCTGTTACCTGGCGAAAGAAAACCATTTTACGGGGTGGTGAGTATTGGAACTCAGCGGGTCTAGAAAAGATAGTGCATGAACATAATCAACCAATAAAGAATACCCAAAAGGAATACAGTCTCATAAGAGAATAGCAGATACCAAAAATAAAATCATGATAAAGGTTCATACCTGGAACGATAACCTAGGCTAGATATAGAAAGTCAGAAATGGTATTAATCTGCTACAGTACTGCTCATAACTACAGAGGTAATGGGTAAGGTATATAAACATTTGCAATTACTAAACCAAGGTTTAACCACCTACAACGTGAGCATATCTTAACATAAGACAGCATGTCAGCATAAGTGAACAACAGCAAGAATCAACGACAACATAACTATACCACAGCAGCATAAGTAAACA
Source organism: Zingiber officinale (assembly GCF_018446385.1). Taxonomy (NCBI): domain Eukaryota; kingdom Viridiplantae; phylum Streptophyta; class Magnoliopsida; order Zingiberales; family Zingiberaceae; genus Zingiber; species Zingiber officinale. The sequence goes on along the minus strand of NC_055998.1, from coordinate 91,041,486 downwards.
ATAACAACATAAGTAAACAGCAGCAGCCAAAGCAGGCATAATAACAGCGTATGCACGGATGGTCACCCCGCCCACCTCTCTGCACCAGGACCCCTGTATGGTCGAGAGGCCGGATCAATGACAACTGTACCACCCAAAGGTTGCCACTCCCGCGAGTGATCGGATGGACAGGTGCTGAGTAGCTAACTAGCTACACAGCGAAGGGGTCCCTGCTGCTCGCAACTCCAGCTACCACTACCCACGCGTGGCCGAGTGCGGCACGACAGGACAAGCGGCATTAACTCCAGCTACCACTCTCTTGAGTGGCCAAGGATGCGGCATACATGCAATGACATGATGCGAACAATGCAACAGTCATCATATATATATATAAGCAGAAACAGGTATGCTACATGAAGCCAGCATGCTCAATATTGTACATAAACAAACAACAGTTAAAGCATACAAATATGATATCTAGTATCTGCTACGGATCATGGACAACAAAAGAGACTGTATAGATATGGAAACGAATATCTCAAAGATAACGTGGGAGTATCAAGCACCGGAAAAATAAGAGTGGAGTCAAGGTAAACAGTCCTTATCCAAAACAATTCATGCACCAAGGTCAAAGTACTAAAAAAAACAAGACAAGAAATACCCGCCTTTATACGTAGATTGTGTCAACCGTCTTCAATCAACGTCCTGCAAATCACGTGATGTACAATTTAGCTAACTTCATAAGCAACATCTAGCTAAACCCAACCCTAACTTAATTAGGGAAAAACCCTAATCCATCTATAAACCTCGATTCACCCACTGTCAAAAATTAATGATCTAAACATCACATTCCTAACCACAACCTCCAGATCTAGTAGAAATAACATAGGATCAAACCATCGTTCAGAAACAAATCAATATCAACGAACCCTTACCTAACGAATCTGTCCCAAAAATCTAGTGCCAAAAGAAAACAAGAACACTGAAACCCGACATTTATAAGACCAAGCAAAGTCTTTCATTAAATCCAAAAGAGTCCAGCGACTGAGACACAAACTATCGGAAACGAAAGACAACAAAACTTATGGTTCACCGACTCCCAAATTAGAATCAAAACTTTCCCAAATTCTGTTCTAGAAATTCTGTTAGCAAGAGAAACTGAGCCCAACATCGAATCCACATCCTCAACTTCCAAATCTGTCGAAGATACAATCTAATCCATCATGAAGGCACAAGACCTGTAGCAATAGGTAAGAACATATCCAATACAAGACACAATGAAATCATCTAAACCTGATATCATCTCTTGTAACAAACAAAAATCAACAAACTCTCACCAGGAACTAGGAAAAACAACTAAATCTCTATCCGAAACTACTTAAGGGAGTACACATTAATGCTTACAAGAGGGATTATACTTGCTGGATCAATTAGGGCACGCTCCACGTGAGGAAGAGGGGTCGGTTGCCCTGGGCTCGGCGGCTGGTGCCCGCGTGAGGAGGAGGGTTGCTGGCTGCTGTGGTGTTTGCGCGCAAGGAGAGGAAGAGGCTCGGCTGTGGCTCGGGAGAGAAAAGAGGCCGCGAGTGGGGGATGTTGTCGGCCGACGGGGAGGCGGCGATGGCACGGCGCACAACGCCGCCGGCGTGTGCGAGTGTGAGAGGGAGGGAGGAGAGAAATCACCGGCTGTTGGGCTGCTCCCGTGCAAGGAAGAAAGGAGACTGGTGGCAATGGCTCGGCAGAATAGAGGAGAGCCGGCGGTGGGTTTTGGGGAGCCGAGGGTCGTGAGCGGGAGAGGGATGGTGGCGCGTCGGGCTTAGGGCACGGGAACGTGGAGAGCTCGGCGGGGATGAGAGGAAAATAAAAACTTAGGGTTTTTACTTAGCACTTAGGTTAATTGGGCGTTAATGACCGTTATTAACTCCTACTTAAAGGGTAATCTAAACAGGCTTTTTTCTCGAGCCCATAAATGCATCCACTCTAAATATGTCATACAAGCTCCAATTAAATCCCAGAAAATTTCTAAAAATTCCTAAAAATTTCAATAAGAGGCTACGATAGGGACCGAGAGGAGGAATTGGTTTTGGTCTCCCGATGAAATTAAGCATCCCGTGTTCGCCCCGAACACACAACTTAATTTCATCAATAATAATTCATTCCACTAAAGAACTATTATTGAACTACCGCACCGATCCCAAATTACATTTTGGGCTCCTTATTATGAGTGTGTCAATCTCCCTGTGTTTAAGATAACAAATCTCCACTAATTAAGTAAGTTACTGACAACTCACTTAATTAATATCTAGCTCCAAGAGTAGTACCACTCAACTTCATCGTCATGTCGGACTAAGTCCACCTGCAGGGTTTAACATGACAATCCTTATGAGCTCCTCTTGGGGACATTCTCAACCTAGATTACTAGGACATAGTTTCCTTCTATAATCAATAACACACACTATAAATGATATCATTTCCCAATTTATCGGGCTTATTGATTTATCGAACTAAATCTCACCCATTGATAAATTAAAGAAATAAATATCAAATATATGTGCTTGTTATTATATTAGGATTAAGAGCACACACTTCCATAATAACTGAGGCCTTTGTTTCTTTATAAAGTCAGTATAAAAGAAACGACCTCTAATGGTCCTACTCAATACACTCTTAGTGTACTAGTGTAATTATATAGTTAAGATAAACTAATACCTAATTACACTACGATCTTCCAATGGTTTGTTCCTTTCCATCATGGTCGTGAGCTACTGTTTATAATTTATAAGGTACTGATAACATGATCTTCTGTGTGTGACACCACACACCATGTTATCTACAATATAAATTAATTGAACAACTACATTTATCACACATGTAGACATTTGACCAATGTGATTCTTATTTCTAGATAAATATTTTATACCAAAAGCTAGGCTTTTAGTATACATCCTAACAAGATCTCTACCTGGGTAGTATAGGAATGTACATGTAGACTCCCTAAGCTCTAAGCTAGTGCGAATCAGGGAGGGAGTAAACTGGATGTCAGTTCCACCAACTCTAGTGGAATACGTACTATCATCAACCTTTTCGAGGTTGTGATAGAACTGTGCACACAAGTCCTAGTTTACTGTATTGTTGCAGTAAACCAGTTTCCCTAATTGATAGTAATCTATCATCCGGACGGCGGGGTGACAGAACTGGGTAAAAAATGTCCTACCTACATACCTAGGTTTAATAGACTCAAATGTAAACCTAGCAAAATCTACCCTATGCTGCTCTGAGGGGAATCTAGGATCCGTAGAAGGGCCCTAGTCGGTGTAGGATCAACAATACGACGTTTCCTATTTTATGCAAGATATAACAAAGAAAATGTATAAAAAATCATGTAAGGACATTAGGATGGTTGAAGATATGTTGGACCCCGTGGTAGTTTTGATGTGATCAACCAAGTTGGTTAGGTCCTGCTGTGTTTGATCCCTGTGTCTGAGTGTGCAGGAACTTAGGAACACAGGAAGTTGAGCAGAAGACGTAGCTAGCGAGAAGGACGGCACGGGAAGGGAGCCGACGGGCTCGGTGCGTCCGAAGGACGAGAGAGCTGCGGAAGAGTACTCCGGTGGGCGTGAAGAGCGTGCACGGCATTCGAGGGGCGTTAAGCCGGGACGGAAGGCTGCTCGAGGAAGGCCGGAAATTGAGTTCGGGTGAGCCCTATTTCGGTTGGCCGAAATCACCCAAACAAACGGAGCTTCGGAAGACAAAGTGAAGAAGAAAAGGAGTCAAAAGAGGCTGGAAGTTACTGTAGCAGAAATTACTGTAGCAGGAACCTTGAAGGCACCTTAAACACATTGAAGGCGCCTTGAATGGATTGTTTAAGGCGCCTTGAATGGATTATTTAAGGCGCCTTGAGCAGGCCAGTTTGACCGTTTGCGATGCGGATAAAGTTTTATCCGCAGATCGAGTTGGAGGCGCCTTGAACCCTGTTGGAGGCGCCTTGGACTCTCGGGATAAGATTTTCAGGGCCTATATAAAGGCCCCTAGAGCTAGGAATTCAATAACAACTCAAGCAATCAACTGTGTAGTGTTTCCTAGCAATAGTTCTGAGCTTCTAAAGTGTAAAAGGCTTCTCCGCCTTTAGAGAAGGAGAATTTTTCTACTGCGCTTTTTCTACTGCCCTGGATTAACAACCTTCTTGGTTGTAACCAGGTTAAAATCCTGATCTTCTCTGTATTTCTTTATTTAGTTTTTATTGCTTTATTAAGTTATCACTATTACACTAATTGAGTTGAAAGTACGAGGAGGGTATAGTTTAATTTTTTTTCAGCAATTCACCCCCCTCTTGCCGGCCTCCGCTGCACCAACAAGTGGTATCAGAGCCAGACCACCTCAAAAGGACTAACCACCAACTGAAGCATGAAGATCTAGACGATGGTCGGAGCCAGTGACTACCCACCTGCATTCGAGGGGGAGTTTGCTTCATGGAAGCAAAAAATGGAGGTATACCTTAAGTCTGATTTTGGTATTTATTTAATAATGAAATCTGGTTATGAAGCACCAAAGAAAGTAAACGGAGAAGAGCTCGAAAAATACCTCTGGAACGAGAAGCAACGTGATGAGTCGATGGCAAATGCGCAGGCTGAATTTCATCTTCTAACCACAATACCAAATGAAGATCTCGACAAAGTTGGAGAGTACAATAGCGCAAAAGAACTTTGGGAAAAGTTCTTAAAGATCTATGAAGAGTCCGAATCCAAGGTAAATGCCGCAACAGCCCCAACAGCCGAAATCCATCCTGAAGCCACAGAAAGCTCATCCCAGATGAGCATCGATGAAGGGGAAGAGACTTCGGAAGAAAGCAACTCGACAGGGGGAGAATCAACAGCTGACAAGGTAAGTCAGGTATGGTCTCCACCTTCTGAACAATTAATTACATTAATCGAGAAGGTACCTGAAAATTTTTACGAATTAAAAATTAAATCTTTGAAAGAATTTTCTGGATTAGAAAAAATTTTGTCAAACGGATCTTTCCAATTAAAAACACCATCGAAATATTTTTTACCAACTATTTTGTTGAAAGGATTTCTGAAACTAAAAACATTGTCAAAAGATTCTTGTGAGTTACAAAATAATTTGTCGAACGAATTATCAAAAGATCTTTTATCAATTATTTTGTCAAAACAATTTTTCGCATACTTAATATTGTTTTCCTTAAATCTAAAAAATTATGATAAACTAAAGTGGAAATTTAGATATCATAATAAGGTTAAAGAAATGGCAATAACTTGAGAATGAATTTTGTTTTAATTATAATAATAATAATAAATTATTATTTTCGCCTAAGTTAAAAGCCTTTTCTATAATTCTAAAAAGTAATTTAACTTAGAATTTTTTTTAAATATTCTTCTGAAAAATTCAAAAATTCATTTTACTAAAATTTTTGGAAAATTTTTTAACTTGAAAATTTTTTTGTGGAAACTTTTTGACTTGCAAAATTTTACCTAGAAAATTTTTCAAAATTTCATTCTTACTTGGAATATTTTTGAACCATTTATTTTACCTAACATATTGTTGGATAATTCTCTCTATTTTTATTAACCCCATTTTTGCTGTGATCAAAGGGGGAGAGAAAAGTACAAGTTTAGGGGGAGTTAGAAAAAATTTAAAATTTAAATTTCTTTTTCTATTTTTTGTTGCAATTTTACTAATTGCAAAAATTATACTTAACTTGTTAGTTTAGTAATTTTTCTTTAAAATTACTTTTTATGTCTATTTTAACCCTAACTTGAACTTGGGTTGATGCATATCAAAAAGGGGGAGATTGTTGGACCCCGTGGTAGTTTTGATGTGATCAACCAAATTGGTTAGGTCCTGCTGTGTTTAATCCCTGTGTCTGAGTGTGCAGGAGCTTAGGAACACAGGAAGTCGAGCGGAAGACGCAGCTAGCGAGAAGGACGGCACAGGAAGGGTGCCGACGGGCTCGGTGCGTCCGAAGGACGAGAGAGCTACGGAAGAGTACTCCGGTGGGCGTGAAGAGCGTGCACGACGTTCGAGGGACGTTAAGCTGGGACGGAAGGCTGCTCGAGGAAGGCCGGAAATTGGGTTCGGGTGAGCCCTATTTCGGTTGGCCGAAATCACCCAAACAAACGGAGCTTCGGAAGACAAAGTGAAGAAGAAAAGGAGTCAAAAGAGGATGGAAGTTACTGTAGCAGAAATTACTGTAGCGGGAACCTTGAAGGTGCCTTAAACACATTAAAGGCGCCTTAAACACATTGAAGGCGCCTTGAATGGATTGTTTAAGGTGCCTTGAGCAGGCCAGTTTGACCGTTTGCGATGCGGATAAAGTTTTATCCGCAGATCGAGTTGGAGGCACCTTGAACCCTGTTGGAGGCGCCTTGGACTCTCGGGATAAGATTTCCAGGACATATATAAAGGCCCCTAGAGCTAGGAATTCAATAACAACTCAAGCAATCAACTGTGTAGTGTTTCCTAGCAATAATTCTGAGCTTCCAAAGTGTAAAAGGCTTCTCCACCTTCAGAGAAGGAGAATTTTTCTACTGCGCTTTTTCTACTGCCCTGGATTAACAACCTTTTTGGTTGTAACCAGGTTAAAATCCTGATCTTCTCTGTATTTCTTTATTTAGTTTTTATTGCTTTATTAATTTATCACTATTGCACTAATTGAGTTGAAAGTACGAGGAGGGTATAGTTTACTTTTTTTACTTTTAGCAATTCACCCCCCTCTTGCCGGCCTTCGCTACACCAACAAGATATACCTAAGAGGCATTATAGGATGAGGGAAGGAGTTGGAAGGAGTTGAAGGCGCCTTAGAGGGAAGAAATCGCCGGTTTTTTGGAGAAAGGTCTCGTGGAGAAAGCGATCCATGAATGAACAGAAAGGTTCTGTTCGCTTCTGAAATTTGGGATTGAAGGCGCCTTAAGGCTTAAGGCGCCTTAAGTGAGTTGTTAGAGGTGCCTCGGAGAGCATCCGAGGCGCCTTTAGTGAAGGCGGCGGGAAATTTCCCGCCTCTGTTTAGGGTGCCTCCCTTGAATGGGAGGCGCCTCCGAGAGACGCCACATGTGTGTTTTTTTTTTTTGAATTATTAATTATGCTTTTAAATTTTAATTTTGAAGGAATTATTTAAGTTAGTTAAGCTTTTGAAAAAGATTAATTAATGAAATTTTAAAAAATATATTTAAGTTAATTAAATTTTGAAAAATATTTAAGTTAATTAAATTTAAAAAATATATTAAGTTAATTAAATTTTGAAAAATATTAAAATTAGTTAAAAATATTAAGTTAGTTAAATTTTGAAAAATACTTAGGTTAATTAAATTTTGAAAAATATTAAGTTAGTTAAATTTTGAAAAATACTTAGGTTAATTAAATTATGAAAAATACTTAGGTTAATTAAATTTTGAAAAATATTAAGTTAGTTAAATTTTGAAAAATACTTAGGTTACTTAAATTTTTTAAAAATATTAAGTTTTGAAAAGTTATTAATTTTTGAAAGAGTATTAAATTGATTAAGTTTTGAAAAGTGTTTAAGTTAATTAAATTAATTAAAGTTTTGAAAAGTGTTTAAGTTGATTAATATTTTGAAAAAGTATTAATTAAAGTTTTGAAAAAGTATTAATTAAGTTTTTGAAAAATATTTAGGTTAATTAAATTTGAAAATGTTTAAGTTAATTTTAATTTTTTTAAAAAAAATATTTAAGTTAATTTAAAAAATTTAAGTGAATTAAATTTTAAAAAATATTTAAGTTAAGTTAATTTAATTTTAAAAAAGATATTTAAGTTAAGTTAATTTAATTTTAATTTTGATTTATAATTTATTTTTATTTTAATTTTGATTCATAATTTATTTAAATTTTAATTTTGATTTATAATTTATTTTAATTTTTAATTTATTTAATTTAATTTTGATTTAATTTTAATTTGTCCTTAGTCATCTCACCCGATCTAAATTTTCAATCAGGGAATCCTATAATATTGTGAGATGAATTAGGTTCAATTTTAGGGTTTGGTTTAACTTTGTGTTAGATTCAGGTTTAGCTTTGGGTTCAACAAATAGGCATTCTTTGAATAAACTTCTGGGCTATGGTGAGTCACAAGGACATTATTAAAGTAACCATGCCTTCGAGGTTTTCCAAATAGTCCTACCCATTGAACTTAGTACAAAACCTTGGTCTAACTGGTTAGGATCCATAAAGGGTAGCTTCGGTCAATTTCACTTAGCCAAATGCACCAGGTCGAAGCCATATCTTTCTAGACATGCGATGACTAAGCTTCTCCAACGTACTATCATCCAATACTTCACCAATACCGTGAATCAAGTTAACTCTAACTCTTTTTATTCTAACCTTAATTACCCTCCCAGGTAGTCTACTCTTGGTTACCCTTGTCGGGTGGATTAAGTTTGGAGGTGCCAGCTATTCTGGAGCCTTCCCTTGGATTTTTAAGATTTTGTAAGAATTTAATTTCTAAATTTGATTTGAATTTTGAATTAATTTGAATTTTAGATTGAATTTTAATTTAAATTTTAAATTGAATTTTAATTTTAATTTGATTTTTTTATTTAATTTGAATTTTAATTTGAATTTTAAATTGAATTATAATTTTAATTTGATTTTTGATTTAATTTGAATTTTAAATTAAATTTTAATTTTAATTTTAATTTTAATTTTAATTTTATTTAATTAAAAATTTTTTATTAATATAGTTTTTCTACTAGCTCTCCCTAAATCATAGCATCGATATGGTCTATCGAGGTAATGTATTTGATCCTTGGGGATCCAATATTGACCAAGTCCAGCTTGATTGATCAGGTTGGACTTGGGTACCCATGCTTGGACTGATTTACTATTAGGCATGTTTACTAAGGATAGATAAGATCTATATTTTCTTTTGGTTTTATATCCTAGCCTAGTTTTGTTGTAAACGACTCTTTGTGTCTCAAGAATTAGGTTAAGGTTCTTGGAGCCCAAAGAGAACCATTCTAAAGTTTTCTCCAAATCCTTGACCTGACTTTCAGACTAGAATTTTCTTCCTCAAGTTTTTGGACTTGAGTTGAACTTCCAGTCTGAACTGGGTCAGGCAAGGTCTTGGAGTTAGTCACTTCTTTAAGGACTGCTACTTCCTTTAGAAGTGACTTGACCCTAAGGTTTGATTTTGCTAATTTACGTAATAAATAATTAACTAAATTATTTAACCGAGGAATACTTACAACGGTGTCAGGCCCTTCGGAAACGGATACGGATCTGTGGCTTCGTTCGGACTCGGCTTCCGATTTGCTCTCGCTCTCGGACACAACGATCTGGTCCCGGGCCATCAGTGCGAGGAGGCTCGTCTGATCGAGTTCGTCGTCGGTATCTTCTTTTGAGGATTTGTACCATGTTGCCTTCAGCACCTTCTTTTTCCTCTGCTTCTTTGCATCCTTCTGATTTGGGCAGTTGGCCTTGATGTGACCTTTCTGGTTGCACCCGTAGCAAGTTACCTCGAACTTGACTTTTGAGCTTGGTTGACTCTCCTTGGATTGGACTACTTTCTTTAAGTCTCTCTTGTTGAAGCCCTTCTTCTTCTTGTAGAGCTTCTTCACAAGATTCACGAGTTCAGAGGTCAATTCGTCGTCTTCATGGTCTGAGTCAGGTTCGTCTTCCGACTCTGGTTCAGTTTTTCACCGTGTTCTTGGTTCACGTGTTCGACTGGTACCTGCAACCAAAGTAATACCCTTCTTGGTTGGCTGTGTATTAGTCTGTTCATGCAGTTCGAATTCAGAAAATAATTCATCTAGTCTAATGGAAGATAAGTTCTTGGAGACTTTGTAGGCATCTACCATTGATGCCCACAATGTACTCCTTGGAAAAGCATTTAGAGCGTACCTTATAATATCCCGATTTTCAACTTTCTGCCCGATCACATGGAGGGAGTTTAAAATGTTTTATATGCGAGCATGGAGTTGACTTGCTGTCACTCCTTCCTGCATCTTTAGATTATATAATTTATTAAATAACAAATCCCTCTTACTAACCTTGGTGTCGGAGGTGCCCTCGTGGAGTTCGATCAGCTTCTCCCATAGCTCTTTTGCGCTGGAGAATGGTCCAACTCTGTTGAGCTCTTCCTTGGTCAGTTCGCACTGGAGGGTGCAGGTCGCTCTGGCATCGGCTTCCACCTTCTTGATTAGGGTCGGTTCCCATTTTTCGCAGGGTGTAGGCTTGCTGTCTTCGTCGGTTGGTAGTTGCAATCCCGTCTTGACGATCATCCACGTCTCGAACTGAATTTTGAGGAAGGTTTCCATTCGTCCCTTCCAGTACCCAAAATCTTCTCCGGTGAAGAGCGGGGACGAACGGTGCTGAAACCCTCTTGTTGGGACATTGATAGTATGCAAACAAAAGAAAAAAGAAACGTCCCAAGACTAGGTCTTGGATTAGCAGTGCGGGAAATAAAGTTAAGATTACGAGCTCGAGTGGTGTTGCACCAACTTCGAACTAAAACCGATTCAAAAAAAAGAATTAGAATGTAGCTATTAAGCTAGATTCTAATTGACTCAGTAAAATCGAAAACACCACGAAAAAGTTTGCATGATTGATGGTTGAACCAAATCAATGCGACCCCGCTCTGATACAAATTGTTGGATCGAGAAGCGTTAGAGGGGGTGAATAGCGCTCGTGGCTTTCACTATTTTCGAATTCGTAAATCGTACGAGTTAAAGCAGCGGAATAAAGTAAAGAAGACAAAGCAACACACAAAGACATGAGGAGTTACTTAGTTCGGAGTCTGTGGCGACTCATACTCCAAGGCCCGCGATCGTTGATCGCTTCCGGTGGGCAACAACTATAAGCTCGAAACAATAGTACAAAATATGAGTTACAATGAGTGCAATAATGAAAATGATACCGAATGACAGAATCTAAAATAGCGGAGCTTTGGGTCATCGGAAACTTGGAATAGCACGTCGAGGTCGTTACGTAAGCAGCACACAGGAGGAATGGCTCTTTTTAATTCTTGTTAAAAGGTGCTGCTCAAATCCCTCTTTTATACAGTGTTGGAGGCGCCTCCAAGCCTGTTCGAGGCACCTCCAAGCCCCGAGTCCACCGCGGTGATAAGCGCTGATCCGGTGGCACCTTATCCCTTTGAAGGCGCCTCCAAGCTGCTCCAAGGCGCCTCCAACACCTGGTCCAAGGCGCCTCTAGCTCCTCTGGACAGTTGGCTTCGGCTTGCACCCGAGGCACCTCCAAGCTCCATGGAGGCGCCTCGGACACTGTTCATCCGAGGTACAAGTTGCTTCTTTGTTCCTGCAAAATGTGTTAGTCCCAAACACATACCCTGCAAAACAAAGTTAGCACAGAATATGTATACTGAATGAAATATCGACAGTCAACGGACTATCCGGGTCTGACTTCGGATTTCCAATCGGAAACCCTAAGTCGACCCGACGCCTACTATTCCCTCTACGGGGAACGCGTCTTCACCTACTCCACTCAGGAGATTTACCTATTGCCAGTGCGATCCTCCAGATCGACTGGACTTTTGCTCAGTGTTTAAAGCTTCCGGACTTTCTGCTGGACTTCCGCTTTCCGGCCCGTCCAGTCTTCCACCTGGTTCGCGACACCAGGACTTTTCACCTAGGGTTACCACCCCTAGGACTTTTGCCTGAAGTTTTCGATCCGCCAAGACTTTCCGCATAGGGTTATCACCCCCTATGACCTAGGGTTACCACCCCATAGGATTTTCCACCTGCCTAACTGCAGCTAGGCCTTTTGCCTAAGTACACTTAGGACTTTTCCTACAAGCTCATTTAAACTATTAGATCACAAGACGACTTAACTTTGAACCCTTTGTCATTATCAAAACTTGGGTTCGATCGTCTAATGCTTCCCGCACCAATAGATTTAACTTAGTACAATTAAAGATATTAAAATAAAACTATAATATAAAACAACTTATAAAAAATAGAGTAACAAATACGATTCCAAAATAAAGCTGTAATTTACAATAACTTATACAAAAGAGGAGCAACATGTATCATATCAAAATTTTTTATTTTTCAACCATAGCATCTTTGATAGAAATAAAACCAAAAATGACAAAAAAAAACTACTTAAATCATTATAATATAATTAGTAAGATAAAAAATAGATATAAAACATAAATAGAGAAATAGAGACTATGAACAATTATATTGATAAAAACATAAAATCTACTGCCAAACTTATGTAGAATCCAAGATGAAGGCAGTATTGAATTGCAACACCAAGAATTTGAGAAACAGAGATGAAAATTTTGATTTAAGGCTTCTAACATCCTTGTCTCATTATGTTCTTCAATCTATCGAACTTTTAAATTGTAATGGTAAGAATTTGAGAAATAGAGATGAAATTTGAGCGGAGAAATTTGATTTAGGGTTTCCAATTTTTTGTATTCCTCACCATTTCAGACGAAGCTTCAATCGCTGCTTGGGGCTTCAGCGTTTCAGACGAAATTTCAATCGCTACTTGGGGTTCCGGTGTTTCGGACGAAGGCTTGAGGCTTCGGCGTTTCGGACGAAGTTTCAAAGTTCAATCGCCACTGGTGCTTGGGGTTTTGACATTGGATGGGCTGGCGTTTCCAACTTTGGTTTAGTCTCATCCTTTTTATTTAAAAAAAAAATATTTAAAATGTATATTAAAAATGTAAGGGAGTAAATAATTTGGTATTTAAAAAATTAAAGGATGAAGAGGTGCAATGGGTGGCTAAGGGGATGGTGGCCTCCATCCCTCGTCTCGTTTTTGCTAGTGAATTTTGACCAAAACTTATTAATGGTCATAGTCACATCTAAGTCAACTCAAACCATGACTAATACGTTTATAAGAACCTCTTGAGTTTCACCATGCTGTCCATCCTTGATTTCATACTTTTGATTTGTGTGAGTTTCTATAATTTATATAATTTTGAATAAACTTAGTACAAAGTCATTATTGAACTTAAACATGTCATATTCGCTCAACAACTATACGAGTATGTTCTAGACTCTCTAACTTTGACCATGTTTAAAATTTCAAAATGTGATGTACAATTATAAGTGAGTTTTGAACCAAATTTAACTTTATGAACATCAGAATCAATTCAAAGTAGGGCCAAGGCACTCATATGAGCCTCTTTAGACTCATTATGTCATTAAACTTTAATTTCACAGCTTAGATAACCTAATACGAGTTTTAAAATTTAGACAATTTTATATAATCTTGGGACAAGGTCATAGTTGAATTTAAACATATCGTATTCACTCGACAACAATACCAATATATATTTCTGAAATAATCTTAAAATTTTAAAATTTGGACACTATATGACCATCCATGAGTTTGGGATAAACTCACTCGTATAAACTCCAGAATTTAAAATTGTGAGCATGGTGAGAATCAGGAGGCTCGTAGAAGTGTATTAGTGATGGTTGGAGTTAATTCTGATATGGCTAGAGCTACAAATGAGAGAGATTCCTACAAGTTATTGGAAAAATTCTGATATGGCTAAGGCTACAAATGAGATAGATTTCTACAAGTCTCAAAAACATATTATAATATTATTATTAAATGAATATGATAGACTTAGATCTGAGTTTACTAAATTTATAAACTCATGTATGTTATTTAGGCACGGTGAGAGAGATTCCTAAAAGGTTCTGGTTTTGTTTGGTTGGCTAAGATTATCAGATAGTTTGGACTGAAATCATTTTACTCTTTCATAATGTAATTATATTCTTCATTACAACTCCATATTTAGCATGGTATGAGGTTATATATATTTTTTTTTTTTTGAGAAAACTTTTTAAATTGATCTATTTTTTTTTATTATTTTAGATGTGCTTTTAATGATTTAGATGGGGTTAATAGGCGGGTGTGGAAAGAGGTATTGATAAATATAAAAATATATTTATTTAATAAGTATTATTATAATTCTCTTTTGTTCCATATCTTAGAACTAGTAATATTGTAAATAAAAAACTTTTATAAATTTCTTGAGCCGGTAATATTAAAAAATATATATATTTTTGTTCTTTTGATTAAGATCATCCTAATATTTAATATAAAAATTAAATTAATATTTAATATAAAAATTAAATTAATTTTTTAAAAGAATAGTTATTATTGTTATCGTCAAGTAATAATTTATTCAAATAATTGTTTGATTTGTTTGTTTACAAAAGCCAAGTAGTAAAACGTCGAAAAAAATTGCAAAAAAAAATTAAATGCACCTCAAATGGAGATCAGATTTTCTGGTAAAAAAAATTGGATCAGGATCCATTTTTAATTATGACCAGATCAAAATTATGTTTGATCGTAATTGGTTACGATTTTCTTTTTATTGATTTATCGTTCTCATCATATTATAGTTTGGGTCAGAACGGACGACGGTCAAAGGTCACCCGGAGGCTACCCCTGCTCAGCGCCCAACAACCTAGACACTTGTCCACTTCCGATGACTTCCGAACGACTTCTAATCATTCGTTCCGACTCAAATTATAATATGATGGGGACGATAAATTCATGAAAAAATCATAATCAATTACGATCGAATCATAATTATGAAATAACTGTAATTAACAGTGGACCATCCACTGATTTTTGTTTAGACAAACAGATCTCTCCCTTAAATGCCACCAAACCAGCGAAAAATTGATAGGTAAATGATGCTAAAAATTAATTATTACAATAAAGGTGATAATTCTCACCAGACCTCTGCTATGCAATTCAGAAGAAAAGTAAAATCTAATTAGCCTTATTAATTAGGTTTTAGAGTCATCAATGTCCCCAAAAATATTTTTAGCAGACATCAGGATAATTCAAGAAATGCATACGATGAACAATTCAAAAACATAACATCCTTTGATTGTACGTCTTATTTAGAAGAAAAATTTCTATAAATACATTATGATTGAGAATTGAACCGTGAATAAATCAGAGATAATCCGAATATTTTACTACAGCATCATAACTCCAGAGACAAACCGGAAGAAAAGTAACTCCAGAACATATTGGTTTTTTCCTAATTTGCTTTAATATATAAGATAGTTATTGGAATCGCAGGGTGACATACTTCATCTTTTACATAATAGAAAAAAAAGGAAATTAGCCTTCATGAGATGGTCAGTAAATAGATATTTATTATTTGAGATCGGGATAGCAGCTCCAAGAAACTCCCCGTCGGGACATAACCGAATTGGTTATTAAAATTTCATCGACGGTCAAATGACCCGAGACATATTTCGCATAGAATCCATTTCATCGTCTATTACAGCAATGCCACCATAATAATCAGCGCCACCTTAATGCACCAAACCAGCGAAAAGTTAACATGCAAATGGCGACAGAAAGTCATTATGATTTCATTCCTTATATATTAAATCATATTTAAAGCGAAGAGCTTTCCCCCACCCGCCCTCTTAACCACCATGCGATCATTCGCGGCCATGTTTTGTTTTTTTTTGTTCTTTCTCTTTCAAGTGTTTGCATGAATTGGTTATGAATTTATTTCCCATACAAAAATGTTTCGGGCTTCACCAATACCAGGTTTTAAAAAGAGGGGGTGTAAAATCATAAAGATAAATAAAAAAGTTGGAACTATGGGACGTAAAATTTGAGATTTTTAATTTAAAAGTACTAGTGAAATTTTTTTAAAAAAAAATCTCTTGAAATTAACCATAATACTTTTACATATTGAAAACCTACATTGAAAAAAAACTCATTTAAAACTCTCTTTTTCATCCCTTTTTAAGGATATACATCGTTTTCCCTTTACGTCAATTCCTTTGGCATTTATTGACTCGCAACACCCTCTTTGCCATGACTCTCGATTCATTTCCTTCTCTTCCAATGCATTGTTCCTTGGCACCGGAAGACACTTCCTTGAGACCGTAATGGAGTCGCCGCGAGTTTACGAGGGGAAGGTGGAGGCCAAGGGGCTGACCGACGACCAAGACATGAGGAACCAACATAGAGAGGAGGAGGAGGAGGAGGAGGAGGAGGAGGAGAAAGTGCTTCTAATGAAATCTTTAGTTCAGGCACGAGATCCAGCTGCTAAGGTGATTAATTTTCTCAAAATTCACATTTTATTTATTTATTTATTTATTCTATTTGTTAGTTTTTTTAATTGGTGCTTAGCGAAAAGAATTGAGAGATTAGAAGAGTAAAAAGCACAAGCATAGGAAGAGAGCAATATAATGGAGGACAAAAACACATTATTTTTTCAAAGTTTTACAATCTGTTTACTTCGAGAGATGGAAGGAGTAACAAAAGGATTCACGGTGGAAAAAAATTCATAGGGAATGATAAAAGAAAGGAAAAACAAATTGAGGGAAAGGGAAAAGAAAGACAGAAGAAGGCATGCAGAAAAAAACCCCCAACTCGCGTGGAGCTGCCGGCTGTGACCACAGTGGTGTTGGATTGTCATTCGCTCCATGTGAGATCTACTTGGCGACTTGGGAGAGGGAATGACTTTCCCTCTGATTTGAGCGGATGAAAAATTGATCCACGGAGGAATTAGTAAATCCATCCGTCCATATGGTTAACAACAGAAAGGAATTAGCTCGCTTACGCCACTCCATTTAGCAACTGATAAATGTTGTTCGCCATTAACAAATGCAGGAAGTCGACAATTTGACACTGAGAAGATTTCTCAAGGCGCGCGATTTGGATATCGAGAAGGCTTCTTCCCAATTCCTCAAATACCTCAAGTGGAAGAGAACAGCAGTGCCAAATGGATTCATCGCAAAGGAAGAAGTCGAGAACGAGCTTTCTCAGAAGAAGATCTTCGTGCAAGGAGTCGATAAGGCTCGCCGTCCAATAGCCGTCCTCTTCGCTGCCAAACACTTCTACTCGATGCGGCACATGGATGAGTTCAAACGTAAGTGACTCTCTTCCATATCTGTCATCGGTGAGCGAACGCCGTTACTGACATCGGCGATTACTTGGAGTGACAGGTTTTGTTGTATACACTCTCGACGGACTATGTTCCAGGTAAACAACTTAGCATAATACGCCTAGACAAGATTGTTGTCTTCTCGCCTAATAGTATTATAAATGTGTTCCTGTAGAATGCCGGCAGGTCAGGAGATGTTTACTTGCATTGGAGATCTTAAAGGTTGGGGCTATTCGAATAGCGACCTGAGGGCGTACCTAGCAGCTCTAGACATCATGCAGGTTTGTATCTTATATATTCGCGCATGACTTGATTCATTGTATTGCGGCGATAACATCGATTGATTGATGCGAATGCAGAACTACTACCCTGAGAGACTGGGCAAAGTCTTTTTGATCCATGTGCCGTATGTTTTCATGACGGTCTGGAAGATCATATACCCGTTTATCGATCAGAAAACCAAGAAGAAGGTTTGCTCACAACACCGCCCTAGTCTTTCTCCTTTGGATCATTTTTTTATTGTCGTCTCGCTTAGACCCTTCTCTGTTTTTCTCTGGTTTTTGCAATGTAGTTCGTCTTTGTCGAGGATAAGAACTTGAAAGCCACACTGTTGGAGGACATCGATGAAGGCCAACTCCCTGAGATATATGGCGGAAAGTT
The DNA here is from genome assembly GCF_018446385.1 of Zingiber officinale. Lineage (NCBI taxonomy): Eukaryota > Viridiplantae > Streptophyta > Magnoliopsida > Zingiberales > Zingiberaceae > Zingiber > Zingiber officinale. Next base: position 91,023,966 of record NC_055998.1, on the reverse strand, counting down.
GCAGTTGGTACCGATCGATGAATCCACCGAATCGTAACTGTAAAACAAGGAGAAGATATTAAGATGGCAGATGTTGCCTTGTTCTGTACTTGAAATGACATAGGTCTTATCTGATTATGCATTTTCAGACTTTTACCTCGTAAAATATTTGTGGCATTTGTATTTTCAAGAATTTAATTATCCCTATTAAATGGGATTATTTGTAAGATGCATACGTGAATATAATCTGAACCTTTTAAAGTAGTCTAATTTATATCTAATGGGATTCGGATAATTAGATATAAATCTCATATGTGTAAAACCTATAGTCCCGCATCTATTATCATCTATTTATTGATAATAGATGTTCAGTATATATATATATATATGGACTTATAGTCTCACATCTATAATTGTCGATGGGCTGATAATAGATGTTTACTATATATAGGGTTGGTCCCTGATCCTGTCCGATAGTCGAGGTGACGGAAGCTGGGGATGTGGCGCTCCGGTTGATTGTGTGCTGGCTCCTCGCAACCCTGCAATCACAACTACGTCAGTGCCGAGCCAAGGAAAAACTGTTTTTTGCGTTGCGGAAACCCTGAAGTTCTTAGCCACTGGATCCGTGCGAAGATAAAAATTTTCGTGTACTTAGTTTTCTACTTTAGATCTACTTTAGATCTACATGTTAAGGAGTATACCTTTGAAGCGAAGCCCTTCGCAAATCCCGCTCGTCCAAGGTTCTTCGGATCTCAAGTGTGTTCAAGTGTACACACCTCTAGAAGTATCCACATGAATAAAAGATGGAGAGAACAACTAAGAGTGTGCTAGCACCCTTAGAAGTCACGGCAAGGATGAGAGGGAGAGAAGAGAGGAAGAGAGGAGGAAGAAGAAGAAATCAATTAGCACACAATTGCACTTATTCCCTCCTCTTAAGTGGTCGGCCACTTCAATGTGAGTTTGTTATCTCCATGGAATATCAAGAGTCAAGGCTCTTGGTTTCCCTCATGAGGTGGCATATCATGAAGTTGCCTTGATGATGTGGCACATCATCATTGGTCGGCCCTATGCCAAGTCACAATGACATGGCATTTGGTCAAGTCAAGGTCAAGTCAAACTTGACTCTTCATCTTCCCTCTCATGTCAAGTCAAACTTGACTTAAATCCCCCATGGTTGATCAAATCTAACCATAGATTTAAGTCAATTTGATTTAATGAATCTCTATTCATTAAATTAAATTGATTCAATGAGTCATAATCTAAATTAGACTCATTCAACACATGAATCAAGTTGAGTCAAACTCAATTAGTCTAATTTGGATTACTCTTAATCCAATTTGGTTCATCACATAAACCTAATCCTCTTGGTTCATCATATGAACCTATTCTTCATCTAATTGCCCTTTGTGTGTGACCCTATAGGTTCTTGTAATGTTGGCAATGCTCCTAAACCCATTTAGAAACATAAGTAATGAGCGGTATCTAGCAACACATCATTACTACCCAAGTTACAAGAATGTTGAGATCGAACATCACCTTGTGACTACTAATTGTGACCCTCACAATATATGATAATATTCTTCTATCCTTGACATCTAGATTGATTAAATTGAGGCATAGACCGTATCATCCTCTAATCAATCTATATCTTGAACTCCAAGTAGACTCACTCCAAACAAATGAGCTCAATATCTCATATTGACTCATTTGGGCATGGTCATGCACTTAGTGGTCTCACTCTATCAAGAATGATGATGTCACCCCTGTCATATAGGAGGGATAGATCCCATCTACATTACTCACATCCCTCCGCATAATTTGTTACATACCCAATAATTGCCTTTATAGTCTACTTAGTTACGGGTGACGTTTGACGAAGCCAAAGTATGCAACTCCTTATGTAGGGAACCATGATGACTCCAGGTCCAATAACTCATAGTCATATTAATAATCACATGAAAAAGTATATGATACTCATATAACAATTCATGATACTTTCTCATGGCGGGTCATTCAGTATACATTCTCCAATGCATACCCATGTGTCAACTTGATATCTCTATATCCATGACTTGTCAGATCAAGTCATCGAGTTGATCTACATGCTAGCCTCGTCGCATTAACATTGTCCTTGAATGTTAATACTTGACTAGGAATAATTAAGAGTAGTGTTCTCTATATCATCTCATTATCGATTCAACCAATCGATTGATATAGATAAGAACCTTCTATACAAGGACGTTATTATACTTAGTTATTTGGCACCAATACAAGTAAGTATAATAACCATAAAGAAATACTTTTATAAATATATAGGAATATGATACATCGAGTCCATACAGCAATCATCATATGATTGACTTTAGGGCTCTAACTAACACTTGACTCTGACCTCCACCATGACAGCGGGGTGGGGCCTCCCCCCTTATCACCGCATCACAAGCATACCCTTCAAGTCTAGTCGAAGGAGATTGTAGTCCGATTGACTGGACCAGTGTGCGCCGATCGACCTTCATCATTGTATAGACTTTGATCCAGATGTACCTGAATTTCATCGATCAACCTTCTGAAATTAGTTGCTCGGTCAAGCATGCTCTTTTGATCCGGTCGGGAAAGCAAAGGCTTACACTTAGAAGACTTCTTCCTCCGTTTATCCTGGGCGAACGCAGATAGGATGACGTCATCCCAATTTCTTGGGAAGCATGCAAATCTTTTTTCATTAAGGCAGAGCGGGTTCCCATGCCGCTCTTAATTGTCGTCAAGTGATAGCATGCCAAGTGTCAAACCCGCAGCCACCGCATGCCTGACGCGACAAGCATTGATGGCGACATTTGGCGGTTTAAATTCAACGGTCGGATCTTCACATAGGTTTTCGCGACCTAGATCGGATGGCTCCGGTCGGTCGAGCCCGGGGTATATGAGCTCACTGTCTCACCGCCTTCTTCACCTTCGTGCTTTTGCGCTTGTGTTCTCCAATGATTCTGTGCGTGTTCTTCGGCAACCTTCTACGCATTGTCGGCCACTTCTCCTTTTCTGCTCCGACGATCCTCATCCCGTAAGCTTCCCTCTCTTATTCGCTTTCGGTCTCCGGCCTCTCCTTGTTCCTGTTGTCTTTCCAGTGACCTTTTTGCTTCTTCGTTCGTGTTTTCTTCCGTCGTTTTTGCTTCTTTTGCAATGGTCAGTTCTTCTCCGCAGTTGGACCCCCCTCCCGGACTCTAGTACACCATCATGGAGACCAGGTTCGATGAGGGCGACGCTGAGAGCCTCAGGAATTCTTTTGAGATTCCCCCTGATCACGAGATCATTTTAGCTTCCGCACCCGATCGGCCAAATGATCCGTCAACCGGCACCATCTGTCTATTCAGGGACCAATTTATGGTCGGTCTTCGCTTCCCTTCATCCCTTCATTATTGAAGTCTGTAATTATTTCCGTGTTCCCGTTCCTCAACTTGTACTAAATTCCTTTCGCCTTCTGTACGGCGTCATCGTGTTGTTCCGGCTGCACGGCATCCCTCTGACTCCTCGAGCTTTCCACTACTTCTATTACCTCAAACAGTCCAAACTGGGTGCCTTTCTATTTCAGTCTTGGATCGGGCTGATGTTTTTTAACAAAATGTCGACTCCAATAAACATTGGAAGGAATATTTCTTTTTTGTACGCCTCCCCGAACGGCCGAGCTTCCGGACCCGCTGGCAAGTCGGCTTACCACCTCAACCCGATCTGAAGAAATATAAGAGAGTCGCTCGGGCTACTTTCATGCCGCCTCCATGCTAGTCGGCTAGAAGTATGACATCCACAAGCTACTGCTTGAGGGTGTGCTGTATATTTTTGGCTTGAGTCCGATCCGCACTGGGCTCCCGACTAGCTTAGGTAAAAGATTCCATATATATTTCTCTTTTGATTCTAACTGATTCTTCTGCTTCTTTTACAGCCGAAGTCATGCTGCGTGCTTGGATGTCCAACCTTGTGAAGCTTTAGAACATCGAGATCGAGGTGGTTGCTATTGAGGAATTGGTGAACTGCGGCCTACAGCCGGTCGACTCTCAAGATGAGAGTGCAGCGACTCCCACCCTGCGAGTATGGGGGCAGCTAGCCAAGCCCCTAGTGTTGAGGTTGTTGGCGGCTCGAAGCAACCATCCGAGCAAGTGCCTATCGTCCGATCGGAGAGTTCAGGCTCCTCTGGCGAGCCGTTGTTAAGGCGCAAGAGGCGTCGAACAGAGTCTTCGTGCTCTGTTGCGTCGCGGTGGGCTCCGCCGAAAGGGTCTAGATTGGCACCTCGAATCCCTCCGTGGTTCCTGAGACCTTGCCTGAGATATCCTCCGACCGGACTCCTTCGGTGGCAGAGCTGTCGTAGCAGCCTATTGCCGCAGAGCCCCTGGCTTCCATGCCACCATCACATCCATCAAGAGTTCGGCGATCAGCCATCCTCCCGGCATCTACGTCCCAATCAACCACTCTAGAAGCCTCAGCCCACTCGGCCCCGGGCGACCAAAATCAATTATGGTGATTCTCCATCTGCCAACGGAGGAGTACAGCGAGCCGAGCGCCCGGTCGAGCACTCCTGAGTATCAAGTCATCAAACGGGGTCCGCTCGCCTAAGTCTGGGAAGAAGCCCGAGCCCGAGCCGCGATGATGCCTCCTAGCGAGCTCGCCAACAACCATACCCAAATGTCAACTGGGGTAAGCTCTTTGTTGTTATTATCTTTCTTCTGATCGGTTCTAACCTCGTTCATTGTTTTGCAGTATTGGGTAGAGAATCTGGCCATGTGCCACAGGCTAGCTTATCTGGAGGATGAGTTCAAGAAACTAAGAGTCTCAAGCAGCCAGCCCCCCGCCGATCCGCAGGAGATGGCCAAGCTGAAGGCCGACCTGGAGAAGATGACCAAGCTCCTTGAGGTCGAACGGGCTAAATCCTCTGGCCATGAGGAGATGTTGGGCTGACTCAAGAAGTAGGTCAACAACTTTGATAAAAAGATCGAGTCGGCCACTGCTAGGAAGAATCGGGCCATCGAGGACCTGGAGCTGATGAACAAGGAGGCTCGAGACCTCGCCAGCAAGCTCAAGGAGGCTGAAGATTTTATGGTGACCGAACAAGCGAGCCGATAGCCGCGGGAAACTGAGCTCCATGGATAGCTCTCCGCTAAGGACGCAACACTGAAGCTGGCCCAAGATGAGCTAAGGAAGGTGAAGACCGAGCTGGAGGGTTCCCGAGCAGCGATGAAGATTTATCAGGACGTCGAGCTGAGCCGATTTGCAGCTATGAGACAGAATTATATCCGCTCGGACACCTTCAATGATAAAGTCGTCGCCCGTTATCTTCAGCTCTGCAACCTTGCAATAGATGAGACAATCAACCAGCTCAAGGCGTGCGACCACCTTCCCGAGACCTTAAAGGATAGCATTATCAGTCGGGATAAGATGACTGAGTCATTACCCGATGACGCTCTTGATTATCTTGAGTTAGGTTGAACGTTGTAAATTTTTGAAGTCCTAATGTAAGCTCACCCATTCGACGAAGCTCTTATCTTTAGCTGGCCACTGTAATCTTGATATGTAATTTTGGAAATTTTGGTTTAAATATATGTGCGCCCATCCGACGAAGCATTTCCTTTCATAGCGTTGTCTTTGACTATAAATGCTCTTGATCTTGTGTCTACAAGTAACCGCTTGACCGTAAGAGTAAGCTCAGATTTAAGGTCGTCGTTCGACCATTAGTGAGGGCACGCGTTTAACGTCGTCATTCGACAATTTGGTGAAGACTCGGGTTTAAGGTCGCCGCTCGACCATTGGTGGGGGCATACGTTTAACGTCACCGCTCGACGATTCGGTGAAGACTCGGGTTTAAGGTCACCGCTTGACCGTTGGTGGGAACATGTGTTTAGCATCGCCGCTCGACAATTTGGTGAAGACTTGGGTTTAAGGTCGCCGCTTGACCATTGATGGGGACTCGAGTTTAAGGTCGTCGCTCGACCGTTGGTGTAGACTAGGGTTTAAGGTCACCGCTCATCGTTAATGGAGACTCGAGTTTAAGGTCGCCGCTCGACCGTTGGTGTAGACTAAGGTTTAAGGTCGCCGCTCGACCGCTGATTGAGACACGTATTTTACGTCGCCGCTCAACGATTTGGTGAAGATCAGAGTTTAACGTCGTCGCTCGACGGTTTGGTGAAGACCAGAGTTTAACATCGTCACTTGACGATTTGACAAAGACTAGAGTTTAACATCGTCACTCGACGATTTGACAAAGACTAGAGTTTAACATCACCGCTCAACGATTTGTCGAAGACTAGAGTTTAACATCGCCGCTTGACGGTTTGGTGAAGACCAGAGTTTAACATCGCCGCTCAATGATTTGACGAAGACTAGAGTTTAACGTCACTGCTCGACGGTTTGATGTAATCATTTGGTATGTAGCCTAGAAATCTTTTATTTTGACCCTGCATTCAGAGAGGATGTACAAAAATGTATAAATACACTTCCTACACTTGCGCACCTCTCATCCTGCCCGATAGGGTTGGAGATGGTTTGCGCTCCACGGTCGTTCGAGCTGCCTCCCCGTATTGTCCTCCAGATAATAAGCACCCGAGCGGAGCTTTTCTACGATCTTGAAAGGCCCTACCCATGGAGCTTCTAGCTTGGTCGCATCCCCAACTGGTTTGACTTTCTTCCAAACAAGGTTGCTAACCTGGAAGAACCTTGGGATCACCCTTCGATTGTAGGTTTGCTTCATCCGCTATCGATACGCCATAAGCCAAATGGCTACTTTGGCACGCACTTCGTCCACCAAGTCCAGCTCTAAAAACCTCTGCTCGGTGTTGCTTGCATCATAATGTTGCACCCGATCGGACTCTACTCCAACCTCGACGAGGATGACCGCTTTGCCGCCATACACCAGGTGAAAGGGGGTCAAGTCGGTCCCTTTGGTATCGTGCGGAGGGCCCACAGCACGCTCGGGAGCTCATCGACCCAGCTACCTCTCATATGGTCGAGTTGAGCGCACAAGACTCGGAGGATTTCCCGATTGGTGATTTCTGCTTGCCCGTTGCTCTGTAGATAGGCCACAAAAGTGAAGAGCTATTGGATACCATATCCTTCGCACCACTCCCTGAGCCTTTGACCGGCGAACTGTCTTCCATTATTCGAGACGAGCCGGCGAGGGATGCCGAGCCGGCGAGGGATGTTCTGCCATACGAACTTCATGACCATTTGCTCAGTTATCTTGGCTAGGGGCTCGGCTTCGACCCATTTGGAGAAGTAGTCCACCGCGACGAGCATAAATTTTCGCTGGCCGGTTGACATAGGGAAAGGTCCCACGATATCCATGTCCCATTGATCGAATGTGCACGCTATCGTGGACGCTTTTATTTCCTCAGTCGGTCGGTGTGGCATGTTGTGGTATTTCTGGCAAGATAAGCAGGTGGCCACTGTCCGAGCGGCGTCCTCCTGGTGTTAGAGTGTATACTAAAAGCCTAGCTTTTGTAAATATTTATTTTTGAAATAAAAGAATCACATTGTTCAAATTGCAACATTTATTTGTTAAGTGTAGTTATTATCAGTTCTTTATAAATTATAAACAGTTGCTCACGACTAAGATGGAAAGAAACAAACCATTGGAATAGTCGTAGTGTAATTAGGTATTAGTTTATCTTGACTAATAAATTACACTAGTACACTCTAAGTGTATTGAGTCGGATCATTTTAGGTAAGTTCTTTTTATACTGACTTAATAAAAGAACTAGACCTTAATTATTATGGAAGTGTGTGCTCTTAATCCTAATATAATAACAAGCATATATATTTAATATTTATTTCTTTAACTTATCAAAGGGTGAGATTTAGCTCGATAAATCAATAGGCCCGATAAGTTGGGAAATGATATTACTTATAGTGTGGTTGTTGATTATAGAGGGAAACTATGTCCTAGTTATCTAGGTTGAGAATGTCCCCAAGAGGTGCTCATAAGGATTGTCATGTTAAACCCTGCAGGTGGATTTAGTCCAACATGACGATAAGGTTGAGTGGTATTACTCTTGGACTAAGACATTAATTAAAGTGAGTTGTCAGTAACTCAATTAAATTAATGGGCATTCAATATCTTAAACACAGGGAGACTAACACACTCATAATAAGAAGGAGCCCATAATGTAATTTGGGATTGGTGCGGTAGTGCAATAATAACTCTTTAGTGGAATGAATTATTATTGATGAACTTGAGTTGTGTGTTCGGGGCGAACACGGGATACTCAAGCTCGTCGGAAAGTCAAAATCAATTTCTCCTCTAGGTCCCTATCGTAGCCTCAATGAAGCCTTAAATCCACTCATGAAAAGTACATCTTGGTGTTCAAGAGGGAGTCGGCCCATAGCTTGGTGACCAAGTCATAGGGGGCGGCCACTTACTTCTCAAAGGGGGTCGACCCTTTGCTTGGTACCCAAGCAAGAAGTAGCCGACCAATAAAATTCAAACTAAGAGGGGTGTTTTGAATTTTTAAAATCTTCTCTTTGTAGATATCTACAAGTTTTAAAAGAGAGATTTTAAAATATAAAACTTTCCTTATTTGAATTAGGCCACATGGTTTAAAAGAAAGTTTAACAGTTTTAAAACATTCTTTTTTTAACCATCCTCATGGTTTTTAGAAAAAAGGAAGAGAAGTTTTAAATTTGAAACTTTCTATTTTTGTAACCATGTTAAAAAAGGAAATTTTAGAAGAGAAGTTTTAAATTTTAAAACTTGGTTTTAATTTTTAAAACTTTCCTTTTTTAACATCCATGTTAGGAAATTAAAAGAGAGTTTGTAAAATTTTATAAAAGTTTTTCTACTTTGCTTATAAAATTTTTACAAAAGATTTTATTTCTTTCCTCTTAGGGCCGGCCACCCTTGCTTGGTGCCCAAGCAAGGGGCCGGCCAATCAATTTAATCAATGATTGATGATTGAATCAATCAAGAGGAAGGAAAAGGAAAAATAAAAGGAGAAAAGGAAAAACAAGAGGAAGATTTTAATTTTTTAAAAAATCTTTTCCTTATTTGCCTTGGGCAAGTAATATAAAAGAAGGGGAGGGGAGGCTTCATGAATTATCAATTCTTATTCTCTTGTTGGAGCTCTTTATTGTGGTCGGCCCCTCTCTTCTTTCTTTTCCCCTTGCTCTCTTTTGTTCCTTGGTGGTGGTGGTGGTAGCTGAATACTAGAGAAGGAGGAGGAGCTTTGGATGGTGTTCATCTTGGAGGATCGTCGCCCACACGACGTCCAAGATGAGGCGAGGAATACGACAGAAGATCTCGAGGTTATTATCATACAAAGAAGAGGCATAACTAGTAATTATTTTCCAGATCATACTAGTTCTTCTTTGTTAGAATTCCAAACACAAGAGGCATATGATTCTAGAATTTCGGATTTGTTTTGAAGTTGTGTTTTTTTTATTTTTCGAATATGTGATTCAATTGTTCTTTTCGGTTAAACCTAGTGTTATTTTAGGAAATTAAATATTGAATTTCTATTAAAGGCTTTGTCGAGGCAGTGGTGGATGATCTCATACCTAAAAGGCCTAGTGTCTCGCCATGTTTGACCTGGGAGCCGATTTTAAAAATAAATATTTAATTAACTTTATAACATAGGTGGATTTGGATCAATAGTGTTAAGTTTCGCTTGCGATCCAAATCTAAACCATCAAGAACAGATAAGTTAAATTTGGAATCAATAATGTTAAGTTTCATTTACAATTCCTAATTTAATTTATAAAGAACACAATAGGTTGTTTAGGAAAGGTTCGACACTTGTACAAAATTTTTGTACAGTGGACCCGGTACGATCTTCCTAGGACCAACCAACAATTGGTATCAGAGCTAGGGTTTGCCTTTGTGTGTTTGATTTTCAAATTAATTATGCACATGTCATACATAATTTAGGCAGGATAATGGTAGGATGTGCTAACTCTTTGGTTGCAGGCTCCAACTATTATGACTTATAGATGTTGTATGTGATTGAACCCTTGGACATGTCAAGGGCATTATTTTTATGAGTGCATGATTGTATGTAACTAATACAGCAGGAGCTGTATTAGCCCTAGGATTTTAGAATTTTATTTTCGATCTAGATTACATGTACATTCCTTCGTGGAATATAGGATCGATATATGTAAAATTCTATTTTTATCGCGGATCGTATCTTTGCGAGGCGTGGTGCTATTGGAGGACCAGAGGCGCAGCGGAATAAGAAGCAAGATAGATGCGACAAGTGGACCCAATAGCGATGGCTAAAGATGGCAGCAGCTAGGGTTGGAGCACACGGAGAATAGTGATGGAAAAGACCATAATAGTTGAAAAATTAATTTCTAAATTTATTGCTTTTATTTACTGTGATGTGTGTATATGCATGTGATGTATGCTTGCATAAGTTAAAATTCCTCACCTTAAATAACTAAGTGGGAGAAAGATTTTTAAATAAATTTCACGGTCTCCATTACTGGTTTGTATGTGATGCAAACAAACTTGCGCGTTGACTTTGAGTGTCTTCCTCCATATCGGATGAGTTTGTTTGCAGATCACTAGATCAAACTTTCATTTTGGATGACTATAGAAAATTAATCAAGAACATGTGATCTTCCTCATCGGAAGGGGCACAATCTTATTAATGGACTAACTGTCAAGTAATGATAAATACTTAGGCACGTCTAATAATATCCTCCCCATCCTTACTACAAGAGGGCAAACGATAAGCTCCTTGACTGCCAAAAAACGAGGGTGACAATATATTTGACACAACAAACGAGAATTTCATCACAAATTATAATGTTGTTCTTTTCATTATATCCTATGCAAATATAGTCTTGTTCTTCACAATCAACATAAACATAGCATTCTTTACATTCTATTCAACATAAGCAACTACTAGAAAACTGAATAAAAGGAGCTATTGGCACTCACATATAACGTGAAAGCAACAGCCAATATCATTACCGATATTCCCAAGTTATGTGAGAAATCATCCATCAGTTTTCTGGCAACAAATGCACAGAACATGGAGACAGGTGCCACAATGAGGAAAATGGTGAGAAATAGCGATCTTGCATCAGGTCCAAAAATAACCCTTCCTTCTCGAAGAAATATCTGCAACAAGTATAGGAATAGCAAATCAATCAAAAGAACATAAATGCAAAAAAAAAAAAACATAATTTTTACAACAATATTTATTGATAGATTGTTAGGGAATTAGGTATGAATATGTGGAGGCTAAGTAAGAGTTAAGTGTTGAGTTTTGTGTATTTAATTTAAATTATTTTTTTTATTTTGGTAATGTATATGTGTATGTATTTAGTTTTACATTGCTAAGTCAAGATGGTTGGAAGAGCTTATATATGGAGCTCTTCCATCCTTGCTTAGTAATGTTAAGAGGACCTGTACGCATGCGCGGGCCGAGCCCAAATCAGGTGGTTTCGGGGGGTTCGAGTCGGAAATCCATAAACCGGGCGCGATGCACGCGATCATCGCGCGCAGGGGGGTGCCTTTGGGTTGGTTTTAGCCCGCAAATGAGGGTTTAGGGAACCAACGCGTTCTGTCCCCCGTGAACCAACGCGAGGCAAAGCAGTGCTTCACTTCGGGGTGAATAAATACCTGCGCACTCAAGCAGTATTTTTTATTCTCTCTCGAGCAATCTGCTCTCTCCTCCTTCCCTCTCTACGTGCTCTAGTTTCCTTGTCCTGAGACTTGGTTTTTAGCGATATGAGGTTGGGTCCGAGTGCGACGTTCATCTTGGAGTGTACCTACGGAGGACGCGAGTGATTGTCGGATCTTGGGAGAATTTTGTCGGAGAGCCTCTGCACCGTGGGCGACAATAAATTCTCTAAAGACAGTCGGCACGCCGACGTTTTAACCGAAAGATACAAATTTCTGAATCTTACTCTTTTATTTACCTATTTATTACATACTTATTATTTTAATATAATTTACTACTGTTTAATACTCTCCGTACAACAACATTAAGGTGCTAGTTGTCATATCCCATATTCATCAAGAACACATAAAAAGGTAGAGAGTCATTTCCTCAACATAGTATTAGTGTAATTTCCACTCTAACCTGTCTCCTATTCATGCAGGTCCCATCCACGTGAGAATCATCCATGGCGCTTCATCACTCGACTGTTGCTGCCTCAAAATCACGCGATTGGAAGTTCCAACGATCATTCGCGAGAGAGGAAACCCTAACTAGAGTTACATTGTTTGAAGGGAATCAATCAATTTGAGCTTAGAAGATAGGATGAAGGACATACAAGGAATGTTTGGATGCCCGATGGCATCGGGTTTCATCAAGTTGCATTCAATAGAAAATTATTGTAAATTTAAGAATAATAAACTTCTTCATAGTATATGATCAAATGAGGGTAAATAAACTTCAAAAGAAAATCTACACACAAAAAAGCATAAATTCCAATGATGCCCCCATTAAAAATTTTAGGGAAAAAAACATATTTTGGTTAACTAACTTATTCGATAGGTTAATGACTAAGAAGACATTAAATAAACAACAAGAAAATTTGGTAGATGAGTCATGTCATGATGTCAAAAAGGTGAATACGTTCATCTCCAGCGCCCCCGCTAAATGAGTCATGTCATGAACTATAAGGAAGGATGGTTGATATTGTTGGAGTGTATACTAAAAGCCTAACTTTTGTAAACATTTATTTTGAAATAAAAGAATCACATTGGTCAATATCTATATTTATTTGTTAAATGTAATTGTTCAATTAATTTATATACTAAAAAATGTGGAACCGCCACATCAGCGACCCCCCTAGAGCCGGTCCCACGGATATGGAGGGAGGTAAATGCAGGTACACAGGTGGAAAGTGCATAGCGGAGACGTTAACCCCAGGCAGTGACACCCCGGGGATCGACCCCTGGACCATTCAGCCGCAGAACCATGCACTCCCCATCTGTGCTACGCCCTGGGGACAATTAATTTATATACTAGATAACATGGTGTGTGGTGTCAAACACAGAAGATCATATTGACGGTTCTTTATAAATTATAAACAGTTGCTCACGACTAAGATGGAAAGGAACAAACCATCGGAATAGTCGTAGTGTAATTAAGTATTAGTTTATCTTGATTAATAAATTACACTGGTACACTCTAAGTGTATTGAGTAGGATCATTTAGGTAAGTTCATTTTGTACTGACTTAGTAAAAGAACCAAACCTTAGTTATTATGAAAGTGTCTGTTCTTAATCCTAATATAATAACAAGCACATATATTTAATATTTATTTCTTTGACTTATCAAAGGGTGAGGTTTAGCTCGATAAATCAATATGCCCGATAAGTTGGGAAATGATATTACTTATAGTGTGTGTTGTTGATTATAGAAGGAATCTGTGTCCTAGTTATCTAGGTTGAGAATGTCCCCAAGAGGAGCTCATAAGGATTGTCATGTTAAACCGTGCATGTGGACTTAGTCCGACATGACAATGAAGTTGAGTGGTACTACTCTTGGAGCTAGATATTAATTAAGTGAGTTGTCAGTAACTTACTTAATTAGTGGGCATTCGTTATCTTAAACACAGGGAGACTAACACACTCATAATAAGAAGGAGCTCATAATGTAATTTGGGATTGGTGCGGTAGTTCGATAATAACTCTTTAGTGGAATGAGTTATTATCGATGAACTTGAGTTGTGTGTTCGGGGCGAACACGGGATACTCAAGCTCATCGGAAGGTCAAAACCAATTTCTCCTCTAGATCCCTGTCGTAGGCTCATTGTAGCCTCAAGTCCATCCAAATGAAAGGTCCATCTTGGTGTCCAAGAAGGGGGCGGCCTAATGCTTGGTGACCAAGCAAGGGCCGACCACATCCTCTTTATAGGGGCCGGCCCTATTGCTTGGTGACCAAGCATGTAGGGGTCGGCCAAGATTAATTCAAATTGGAGGGGTATTTTGAATTTTTAAAATCTTCTCTTTGAAGAAAACTACAAGTTTTAAAAGAGAGATTTTAAATTTAAAAACTTTCCTTATTTGAATTAGGCCACATGTTTTAAAAGAGAATTTAAAAAGTTTTAAAACTTTCCTTTTTTAACCACCTTCATGGTTGAGAAAAAAAGGAAGAGAAGTTTTAAAATTTAAATTTTCTATCATCATGTTAAAAAGGAAATTTTATAAGAGAAGTTTTAAATTTTAAAATATGGCTTTAATTTTTAGAACTTTCCTTTTTTAACTCCTACTTTAGAAAAGAGATCTTGTAAATTTTATAAGAGGATTTTTTCTTGTAAAATTTTTTTTAAAAAAAATATATTTCCTTTTCTCTTGATGAGGTGGTCGGCCACCTTGCTTGGTGCCCAAGCAAGGGGTCGGCCATAATTAAAATAAATAAAATCATCATCAATTAATTTTGGTGATTGATTCAATTAAGAGGAAAGAAAAGGAAAAATTAAAAGGGAAAAGGAAAATTAAAGGAAGATTTTAATTTTTGTAAAAATTCTTCCCTTATTTGCCTTGAGCAACTAATATAAAAGAAGGGGTGAGGGGGCTTCATGAGACACAATTCTTATTCTCTTGCTTGGAGACTCTCTTGATGTGGTCGGCCCTCTCCCTTCTCTTTTCCCTTTTGTTCTCTTCTCCTTGATGGTGGTGATGGTCGGATAAGATGAAGAAGCTTTTGGGTGGTGATCATCTTGGAAGATCGTCGCTCACACGACGTCTAAGGCGAGGCGAGGAATACGGCAGAAGATCTCGAGGTCATTAGCATACAAAGAGAAGGTATAACTAGTAGTTTTCTTCTGTATCATATTAGTTATTTTCTTTGTAAGAATTCTAAATACAAGAGACAATTAGATCTAGTTTTTCGAATTTATTTTTCGAGTTTGTGTTTTCTTCTTTTTCGAATTTGTGATTCGATTGTTCTTTTTGGTTAACCTAGAATTATTTAAGGAAATTAAATATTAGCTTTCCTTAAAAGACTTTGTCTAGGCGGTGGTGGCTGCTCCCATATCCAAGAAGGTCATATGTCTCGCCATGCAGTCCTGAAAGTTAATTTTGGAAATTAATATTTAATGAAATTAATAACATAGGTGGATTTGAATCAATAATGTTAAGTTCCGCTTGCGATTCAAATCTAAATCATTAAGAACAGATAAGTTAAATTTGGAATCAATGATGTTAAGATCCGTCTGCGATTCCTAATTTAACTTCTAAAGAATACAATAGGTTATTTAAGGAAATGTTCGACACTTGTACAAAAATTTTTATACAGTGGAATCGGTACGTTTTCCTAGGACTAACCAACAATTGGTATCAGAGCTAGGGTTTGCCTCTGTGTGTTTAGAATTCAAATAAGTTATGCACATGTCATACATAATTTAGGCAGAATAATAGTAGGATGTGCTAACTCTTTGGTTACATGCTCCAACTATTATGACATTTAGATATTGTGTGTGATTGGACCCTTGGACATGTCAAGGGCATTATATTGTGTGCATGATTGTATGTATCAAATACAGCAGAAGCTGTATTATTTTTAAAATTTTATTTTTGTTCGATCTAGAATACATGTACATTCCTTTATGGAATATAGGATCGATATTTGTAAAATTCTATATTTGTCGCAGATCGTATCTTTGCAAGGCGTGGTGCTATTGGAGGACCAGAGGCGCAGCGGAATAAGAAGTAAGATAGATGCGACAACTCGACCCGATGGCGGTGGCTAAAGATAGCAACAGCTAGGGTCGGAGCATACTGAAGACAGTGAAGGAAAATGTCATAATAGTTGGAAAATTAATTTCCAAATTTATTGCTTTTATTTACTGTGATGTACATGTTATGTATGCTAGCATAGGTTAAAATCCTCATTTTTAAATAACTAAGTGGGAGAGGGATTTTAATAAACCTCATGGTCTCCATTACTGGTTTGTAAGTGATGCAACAAGCTTGCGTGTTGGCTCTGAGTGCCTCCCTCCACAACGGATGGGTTTATTGCGGATCACTAGATCAAATTTCCTTAATGGATGGTTATAGGAAATTATTTAGGAGCGTGTGATCTTCTCCAACTGAAGGGGCGCAATCCTATTTAATGGACTTAGTATCAAGTAATGTTATACACTTAGACGCATTCAATAGTATACTCCCCAACGGAGTCACTGCTATTGTTTTGTGTGACCAAAGTGAAACCAACTATTAATTTTATTTGTTATAAAGTTAGGATGACAAGATAATAAAATTAATGGGGCACACCCTCTTCTTACAAATGTTGAATTTGTATACGTCCACACTAACGTGGCATGCAATATTCACGGTGATTTGAGGTATTGGTTAATTTAAAATAGTATTGTTTGAGGAATCAATATTATTCTAAATTTAGAGTCTTGACCAAAGTTTATTTTTGTGATTCTTAGGATGACTTTCAACCCACTGGTCATTATACTGAAAGAAAACAAACTTACTGGTCCCAACTATATTGATTGGAAAAGAAACTTGGACATTGTTCTTACTCCTGAAAGCTATAAGTTTGTACTGACTGAGGCTTGCCCTGATGCACCTGACGGTGACTCTACCCCAGAGGAGATTGAGTATCATAAAAAATGGGTAAAAGCTGATGAGATAGCGCGGTGTTACATTTTGGCATCAATGTCAAATGTATTGCAACATCAGCATCAAGATTTACCAACAGCTTATGATATAATGAACAATTTCAAAGAATTCTTTGGGCACCAGAGTCGGATTGCTAGGCAAGAGGCAATAAGAAAATTAATGACAGCCACCATGTCTGAGGGGACACCCGTAAGGGATCATATCCTCAAAATGATGGCTTATTTGAATGAAATACAAATCCTTGGAGGAGAAATCGATGGGGAAACTCAGGTCGATATAATTCTCCAAACGCTACCCAGTTTTGGCGATTCACCGAACAAAGAGAGTATCGTCATAGGAACTTCCGGCTGTAACTACAAGCGCAGAAGGAATATTTTGTCACAGCTTCTGATTCACTATCCGAAAATGGTTCTACTTAAGTCGAAGGCAAGAAGAAAAGAAACAGTCATTTCAAAGAAAGAAGGTGAATAAACCTCGGGGTACAGGACAAAATGAAGAAGCCGAAGGGCAAGTGCTTCATCCGCAAGAAGTCTGGACATTGGAAGGTTGACTGTCCTCATAGAACCGTAACAATAAAGGTATATCTCATACCTAGTAGTTGAAACATGTTTAGCGGTGTTATCTACCAAGACCGGTGTGTGATCGAGTCACCGATCGGTGCAATTTTTTGCAGGGGTTCCAGGAAACCCGGCGACTATTTGATGGAGAAATAACTGTCTACATGGGCAATGCTACTAAGGTGGCGGATGTTGCAGTGGGAGACATCTACTTATTTTTTAATAGGAATAGAAATTTGATTTTAAGAAATTGTCATTATGTACCAAGTTTTAAAAAGAATTTAATTTCAGTTTCTAAACTGTATTTGGATGGATATTCAATTGCCTTTAGTAACAATGTGGTTATAAAGAGAAATAAAGTGATTATCTGTTCTGATGCATTGGTTGGCAATTTATATACTTTAAATCCAATTTCTCCCACAAAGCAAAATATGGAAATTAATAACGCATCTTCTAACTCTAATAAGATAAAAGAATCTTCGGAAATGAACCAAACGTATTTTTGGCATCTAAGGCTTGGTCATATTAACTTAAGTAGGACTCAAAGGCTTGTAGCCGATGGACTCTTGGGTTCATTAGAGTTGGAAAACTTTCCAACATGTGAATCCTGCTTGGAAGGTAAAATGACCAAGAGACCTTTTAAGGCCAAGGGGTATAAAGCCAAAGATGCGTTAGAACTGGTTCATTCTGATTTGTATGATCCTATATCAATCCAGGCAAGAGGTGATTATGAATATTTCGTCTCCTTTATAGACGATTATTCAAGATACGGATACATTTACCTGATGCGCCGTAAATCTGAATTATTTGACAAGTTCAAATAATATAGGGCTGATGTGGAGAAACGTCTTGGTAAAAGTATCAAGACACTACGGTTTGACCGTGGTGGCGAATACCTCTTTGGAGAGTTTAGGAGTTACTTATCAGAAGTCACACATGGTACACCCCAACAGAATAGTGTGGCAGAACGAAGGAATAGGACTCTTATGGAAATGGTTAGATCGATGATGAGTTATTCGGAATTATCAAATTCGTTTTGGGGATATGCTCTGGAAACGGCATACAGTGTATATTTTAACATTGGTACCTTCTAAAGCAGTTCCTTCTACTCCCACTGAATTATGGAATGGGCGTAAGCCCAGTCTAAGAAATATTCGGATATGGGGTAGTCCAGCACATGTGCTGAAGGGAGATCTTGACAAGTTGGAATCACGTATAGAAGTTTACATGTTTGTGGGATATCCTAAGGAGCGAAAGGTGGTTTATTTTATAATCCTAAAAATCAGAAAATCATTGTTAGCACCAATGCTCGATTTTTAGAAGAAGATTATGTAATAAACCATAAGCCCATGAGTGAAATAGTTCTAGAAGAAATTAGAGAGGACACATCTACTTTAATACCAACAATACAAGATGAAGTACCACAAGAAACTGCAATACGTGTCACACATGATACACAGCCAGAGACACTGTCTCGTCGTAGTGAGAGGGTTGTGAGGCAACCTGAGATATTCATGTTTTTGAGAGAGTCTTCGGACTTGATCCCAGGTAAACATGAACCTGATCCCCGAACATATGACGAAGCACTCCAAGATATAGATGCAGTATCTTGGCAAAAGGCAATGAATTCCGAAATATAATCTATGTATTCAAATAAGGTCTGGGAGCTTGTAGAACCACCTGATGGTGTAAAAGTCATTGGATGCAAGTGGATCTACAAAAGGAAAAGAGGGATAGATGGGAAGGTAGAAACCTTCAAAGCAAGGCTTGTTGCGAAAAGGTATACTCAGAAAAAGATAATCGATTATGAGGAGACTTTTTCACCGGTAGTCATGCTTAAGTCTATCCGGATACTCTTATCCATTGTTGCTCATATGGATTATGAGATTTGGTAAATGGATGTCAAGACAACTTTCCTTAATGGAAGTCTTGAAGAAAACATCCATATGAAGCAACCAGAAAGGTTCATTGAAAACGGCAAAGAGCATCTAGTGTGCAAGCTTAATCGGTCCATTTATGGACTGAAGCAAGCTTCAAGATCTTGGAACATCCGGTTTAACGAAGTAATCCAGTCATATGGATTTATTCAGTGTCCGGATGAGTCTTGTGTGTACAAGAAGTGTAATGGAAACGTGGTGGTATTTCTTGTACTATACGTAGATGATATTTTATTAATTGGCAACAATGTTAAGGTATTATCGGACGTAAGGGTATGGTTGTTCAAACAATTTGATATGAAGGACTTAGGAGAATGTGCACACATTCTTGGGATCAAAGTTATAAGGGATCGCAAGAAAAGAATGTTGTGCATATCCCAAGCTTTATATATAGATACAATCCTTGCTCGTTTTAGCATGCAAAACTCCAAGAAAAGTTTCTTACCTTTTAGACATGAAGTAGCTTTATCTAAAGAGATGTCTCGGAAGACATCAAAGGAGATAGAGGACATGAAGGCAGTTCCTTATGTTTCGGCTGTAGAAAGCCTTATGTATGCAATGCTGTGTATGAGACCTGATATCTGTTTTGTCGTGGGCATGGTTAGCAGATATCAGAGTAACCCTGGACAAGGACATTAGACTGCTGTGAAACATATATTAAAGTACCTGAGAAGGACTAGAGATTATATGCTAGTCTACCAAGCAGACGATTTGCTTCCTGTAGGTTACACGGATTCGGACTTCCAATCAGATAGGGACAATAGTAAGTCTACATCAGGCTATGTGTTTACTCTGGGAGGTGGAGCCATTGCATGGAGGAGTGTTAAACTGTGTGGCCCAAGAACTTTCTAAATGGACTTAGATGTGATTCCTGATTTGCCCAAGATCATTACAATTTATTGTGATAATAGCGGTGCAGTTGCAGACTCGAAGGAACCACGAGCCCATAAGGCAAGTAAACATATAGAGCGCAAGTACCACCTGATACGAGACATCGTCAAGCGAGGAGAAGTTGTCGTCGTCAAGATTGCATCAGCAGATAACCTGGCAGATCCTTCACAAAGGCCCTTCCGGCGAAAGCTTTTGATCGACATGTGGAGGGGATAGGAATCAGATGTATGGCAACAGATATGGCAGCTTAGTCTTTTAGTATAAGTGGGAGATTGTTGGAGTGTATACTAAAAGTCTAGCTTTTGTAAACATTTATTTTGAAATAAAAGAATCACATTGGTCAATATCTACATTTATTTGTTAAATGTAATTGTTCAATTAATTTATATAGTAGATAACATGGTGTGTGGTGTCACACACAGAAGATCATGTTGACAGTTCTTTATAAATTATAAACAATTGCTCACGACTAAGATGGAAAGGAACAAACCATCGGAATAGTCGTAGTGTAATTAAGGATTAGTTTATCTTGATTAATAAATTACACTGGTACACTCTAAGTGTATTGAGTAGGATCATTTAGGTAAGTTCTTTTTGTACTAACTTAGTAAAAGAACTAAACCTTAGTTATTATGGAAGTGTGTGTTCTTAATCCTAATATAATAACAAGCACATATATTTAATATTTATTTCTTTGACTTATCAAAGGGTGAGGTTTAGCTCGATAAATCAATATGTCCGATAAGTTGGAAAATGATATTACTTACAGTGTGTATTGTTGATTATAGAAGGAATCTGTGTCCTAGTTATCTAGGTTGAGAATGTCCCCAAGAGGAGCTCATAAGGAATGTCATGTTAAACTTTGCAGGTGGACTTAGTCCGACACGACAATGAAGTTGAGTGGTACTACTCTTGGAGCTAGATATTAATTAAGTGAGTTGTCAGTAACTTACTTAATTAGTGGGCATTCGTTATCTTAAACACAGGGAGACTAACATACTCATAATAAGAAGGAGCTCATAATGTAATTTGGGATTGGTGCGGTAGTGCGATAATAACTCTCTAGTGGAATGAGTTATTATCGATGAACTTGAATTGTGTGTTCGGGGCGAACACGGGATACTCAAGCTCATCGGAAGGTCAAAATCAATTTCTCCTCTAGGTCCCTGTCGTAGGCTCATTATAGCCTCAAGTCCATCCAAATGAAAGGCCCATCTTGGTGTCCAAGAAGGGGGTCGGCCCAATGCTTGGTGACCAAGCAAGGGCCGGCCACATCCTCTTTATAGGGACCGGCCCTATTGCTTGGTGACCAAGCATGTAGGGGCCGGCCAAGATTAATACAAATAGGAGGGGTATTTTGAATTTTTTTAAATCTTCTCTTTGAAGAAAACTACAAGTTTTAAAAGAGAAATTTTAAATTTAAAAACTTTCCTTATTTAAATTAAGTCACATGCATGTTTTAAAAGAGAATTTAAACTTTTTTAAAACTTTTCATTTTTAACCATCTTCATGGTTGAGAAAAAAAAAAGAAGAGAAGTTTTAAAATTTAAATTTTCTATCATCATGTTAAAAAAGGAAATTTTATAAGAGAAGTTTTAAATTTTAAAACATGATTTTAATTTTTAGACCTTTCCTTTTTTAACTCCTACTTTAGGAAAGAGAACTTGCAAAATTTTATAAGAGGATTTCTTCTTGTAAAATTTTTTTTAAAAAAAATATATTTCCTTTTCTCTTGATGAGGTGGTCGGCCACCTTGCTTGGTGCCCAAGGAAGGGGCCGCCCATAATTAAAATAAATAAAATCATCATCAATTAATTTTGGTGATTAATTCAATCAAGAGGAAAGGAAAGGAAAAAATTAAAAGGGAAAAAAAAATTAAAGGAAGATTTTAATTTTTGTAAAAATTCTTCCCTTATTTGCCTTGGCCAACTAAAATAAAAGAAGGGGTAAGGAGGCTTCATAAGACACAATTCTTATTCTGTTGCTTGGAGACTCTCTTGGTGTGGCCGGCCCTCTCCCTTCTCTTTTCCCTTTTGCTCTCTTCTCCTTGGTGGTGGTGGTGGCCGGATTTTAGAAGAAGAGGAAGAAGTTTTTAGGTGGTGATCATCTTAGAGGATCGTCGTTCACACGACGTCCAAGGCGAGGCGAGGAATACGGCAAAAGATCTTGAGGTCATTAGCTTACAAAGAGAAGGTATAACTAGTAGTTTTCTTCCGCATCATACTAGTTTTTTTTTTTTTGTAAGAATTCTAAATACAAGAGGCAATTAGATCTAGTTTTTCGAATTTATTTTTCGAGTTTGTGTTTTCTTCTTTTTCGAATTTGTGATTTGATTATTCTTTTTGGTTAACCTAGAGTTATTTAAGGAAATTAAATATTAGCTTTCCTTAAAAGGTTTTGTCTAGGCGGTGGTGGTTGCTCTCATATCCAAGAAGGTCATGTGCCTCGCCATGCAGTCTTGGAAGCCAATTTTGAAAATTAATATTTAATAGAATTAATAACATAGGTGGATTTGAATCAATAGTGTTAAGTTCCGCTTGCGATTCAAATATAAATCATTAAAAACAGATAAGTTAAATTTGGAATCAATGATGTTAAGATCCATCTGCGATTCCTAATTTAACTTCTAAAGAACACAATAGGTTATTTAAGAAAATGTTCGATACTTGTACAAAAATTTTTGTACAGTGGAACCGGTACGTTTTCCTAGGACTAATCAACAGATATAGCGATAACAAGTGATAAAAAATATCTAAATCAATTTGGTCATATGCTTAGAATATCGACTATAAATGATATTTATTAAACAAGATAACTAGTGGGAAATCACCAACAAAAAGAGAAAGAAAGATGACTATGAATTATGATAAAGTTTCAAGACAACCATTGTAATGGGTTTTATGAGAAATATCTATTAATTCTATAGGTGTGATAATAGATGTGCCCTGTAATAACAAAGCTAACAACCTTAGAGTTATTATAAGTCGAACACATGATCTTTTACATAAATATATATTCATATCAAGTATTAGCATTATGCCCTTAAATATATCTTTCACATTGGTATTAGAGAAACTTGAGAGATCAAAGGTTTTACATTGAGTAGAACTAAAAGTGAATATATGGAATAAAATTTCAATAGTAAGAAAAAGAATGAGATGATGATTAAGTTGTTTAGATACTTGGATCACTTATCGAACAAGAACAAGCCATTCGCATCTTACATCCAATGAAATTAAAGGATGCATCAATCTCCATCAGAAGATAAAAGTATGTGGTACTGTAAAGTCACTCCGTATTAACACTACCAGTCCTATCGTCTCTAAGGGCCAATTTCATAGGAGCTTAGCTGATAGTCATTGCTTTCAAAACTAGGAGAACCATTTCCAAACACCAGTTCATTGATGAGAAGAAGAACAGAAATCAGGGAACCCCTAAACAGAAAATCCCTCAATTTTACATTAGATAAGGCGATAATTGCACAACAAAATTTTAAAAAAGAAAAAAAGGGCAAAAAAAAAAAACTGATCTTGTAACTTAGTGAGACATGCCAACTATTACTGATAGTTAGAGAGGGATCCACTTACGTTGTTGCCCTTCCAGACCTGGTAAACCCTGGGAGCGTCTGGGTCGTCGATTTCGGCGAAGGCCACCGTGTCGGAGGGCTGAGAAGCGGTGCTGGCGTGCATCATTGGCCGTCGACGCCCTCACCTCCAAGCAGAACAACGCGGATCTGCAGGGCAATCGCCACGGGAGGCCTGATGCGGAAGAAAACAAGGTGTCACCGCTAGGGCTCGGGCTTCCACTACGCCATTGCCGGCAGCCACCGCCCGGCTCGCATCAGATCTCCCCGCCGTCGTCACCTCCGACGGCGAATTCCAACCTTTCAGATTTTGGACAAGGGAGTGGGTGGGATGGCAAAATGTATTCGGAAGGACAGTTTGATACTTACCCTTTTCTACTCGTCCGATCAATGGACAGAACTAGGTGGTGCCTAGCTACCATGCGACTGCTGTTCGTAGCGCAGGTGCTGTAGGTACAAAATAACGATCTGTCCCTGAGTTGTTGGATTCTCCTCTCGCATTATCCGTCCGATCAAGAACATAACGTATCACGACCGTTCATCCATATTAATTCGATGTGTCAACAAAACGGAAACCTCTCCCTTTCAAATCCTCTATTCCGCAATATATGGTCTCCTGCTCCATTTCAATCATGGTCACAATATGATCAAAATTAATTACAATAATCAAAATTAATTACAATCTTCTTTAATTCATCTTTCCATTTAGGTCTTTAGATTCATTCGATGTTGCCACCAATGAAATCTAGGGTTTGAATCTCGACAAAACCAAGGTAAATATCTCTCTTATGTGCTAGTCACTATTCCAAAGGCTATTAGTCGCCCATGATTTACCTCCTCTGTGTTTGCCCTGGGACGGATTGGCGGGGGTGCTGGGGGCGAGCGTATTCGCCTTTTGCCACCAGTCTTTCCATTTAGGTTAAAATTTAGGTTGAGTTAAGTGGCCAAAGGCGGGAGGCTGTGGATAGATTGTGTGACGTCGAAGAAGGGGGCTGCATGTCCATCGTTGGCAGTCTCCAGTCGCTTAGCTCGACTTAAACTATAACTTGAGTGGGAAGGTGAATCTAAGAGAGATTACAACAATTTTTGACGTGATTCCAACAGTGATCCGACAAGCAAATTACGAAAGAGATCGGGAAAGGACCAAGGATTACGGATAGCGCTGTCAGACGAGTCAACCCGTGGCGGAATGAGTCGGCCCGTGGCGGGCTAACCATTTGGCGGGGCGAGACGGGCCAACCCGCCAACTTGGTGGGTTGGGAAATTTCCAACTCAACTCATTCTAAGGCGGGTTGCTAGTTTGGCGGGCCAACCCACGGGCCCATAAAAAAATTTTAAAAAAATTAAAAAATATTTTATATCTTCAACATTTTATTTCGAAAAAGTTTTCTACAATTAAATGTATACATAAACATGTATTTTAAATATAAATGAACACAAATGAGTACTTATGTTGGATGAAAAGTACTATTTTTATTTCAAAATTATAACAAAAAAAGATAATAAATTGGCCTAAAACTTAGCTTACATGTGTTTTTCAACCCGCGGGACAACCCAAGCCCGAGCGGGTCGACCCACGCGAGTCGCGGGCCTAGGCGGGTCGTCCCACGGCGGACTTGGGTTGATAAAATTCCAACCCAACCCGCTTTAATTGTTTGGCGGGACGGGCCAACCCAACGGACCCAATCCAAATTGACGGCTCTAATTTACGGATAAAATGATTTGAAGTCCAATTTCTCCAAACTAACTATCACTGCATGCTCTTGTTAGAAAATAAAACAATGATAAATCCAGCTAGCCCTGGGTGGTCGGCCCGGCTCCAAGGAATTTTTCCATCGGCCACCAGGATAAATCGAAAAATGCTTGCGACGAGCGGTCAAAAAGTCAAACATCCTTTAGTTGCGCGCCCCATTTAGAGAAAAAAATTCAATAAATTTATCATAGCTGGGGATCAAACTATAAATATCTGGATGACAACCTGAATACCCTACTGTTACACCATAACCCCGGAGGCCACATGCGCATGTGAGGTTTATAGCATGTGATTTATGCTATAAACCTCTCATTATAAATTCCTCCCCCACTACATAGTTGAGGTTTATAATTTTTTTATATACCTATCCTAAAATCTTATGACCAGATTTATAAAAAAAATTAATAGAGAGAGGATTTTAAAATAATTAAGGTTTTTTAAAAGAGAAAAATTTTATGATAATAGAGAAATTTTTAAGAAGAATAAGCATAAATCTCTTGAAGAGATTTACGATTACGTGTTATCTAAAACTATTCGTTACACCCCTCTCAATTCCATTTTTCTGAAATAAACCTTGTATTGTGCATTAAAAAAATACATAATTACCTACATTAAATAGATAAGAATTGGCTTTTACCACATGTATTGTGCATCCAAATTCATAATTGCATACATTAAATAGATAAGAATTGTTTGAATGCCATAGTCAT
This sequence comes from Zingiber officinale, assembly GCF_018446385.1. Taxonomy (NCBI): domain Eukaryota; kingdom Viridiplantae; phylum Streptophyta; class Magnoliopsida; order Zingiberales; family Zingiberaceae; genus Zingiber; species Zingiber officinale. The sequence goes on along the minus strand of NC_055998.1, from coordinate 90,997,989 downwards.
AGATTTTGTAAAGCAAGAAACACCAAAATAAATAAATAAATACTTGGTGTTAAAAAAGGATGAATACTTGGTGCTTAAATATAGTCGTTACGGTTCCATCTCATACTAAGAGCTATAGAATCATAACTGATGTAACTATATGACAATTTAATTATAGTAACTATAGATTCGTCAAATATTGAACTAGGTAACAATAGATATGGGTTCGTAGTTCTGTAATATATTGATTTAGATGGAAAAACATAGGAAAGATAATCATAAAAATAAGTTGTTATCGTGGAAAGTAATGGGGTAATAATGGTAGGATAATACTAAATGGTCAAAATCTGACCCATTAGAATTCATATATGCATAGATGTATAAAAATATTTTAGTAATATCATATATATATATATATATATATATATATATATATATATATATATTACCAACAAGATTTACTCAATAATGATACTTGAGAATGAAACACTTTTTTAATTCAAAATCAAAATAAAAATGATTTTTTTAAAAAAAGGCCTTTTAACTTTTGTAACTTATTGGATCCACATTGACAGCACATTATTGGCAGGATACCGAATTATTTTTTATTAATTAATATTAATTATAACAAACCAAGTGAAACGTCAAGGTTTGCGACTTATCTTCAACCGGACAAAAACACATTGAAGCCATGAATAAATGCGCAACTAAAAAGCTTGTTCAGAGGAAACAGAAAGAGAGTTGAAATAACAAAGCGATCAATTAATGAGAAGAAATACGCAGAGACATTATTAACCTTAATCTTCATCCTCTTTCCTCTCTTTATATCTGCACACAGAGAGAGCTCTTCTGAACCATGAATGATCCTCCTCCTCCTATTAATCTCTTGCTGTAATTCATCTTCTTGATCTTTTAGAGGTGCTAATGAGCGATCCTCTTGTGGTTGTGGATCATGAGTAGCTCAGAGATTCCAGGAGCAAAGGGCGTCTGTTACCGAGTCTACGACAGAGGTTGACGGCGTGCAGCAGTGGAGATTCACCTCTCTGTTCTGATCGATGCGTCTGATGATGGGGAAGGTGGAGAGCAAGGCGAAGGGGTTGGTGCGGAAGACGCTGGAGCGGTGGCGGAGCAAGAGCCGGAGGCGGGGGGCGGCGGTGCCGCCTGAGGGGTGGTTGGCGGTGCGCGTTGGCGCGGCGAAGGAGCGGTTTGCGGTGCGCGCCGAGTGGCTGAACCACCCGCTGTTCAGAGGGCTGCTGGCTGAGGCGGAGACGGAGTTCGGCTACGCCGCCACCGCGGGGCCGCTGGAGCTCCCCTGCGGCGTCGAGCTGTTTCGCGAGGTACTGCGGGAGTTGGAGCGGGAGGAGGCGGAGGAGCGACTGTGGTCTCCCCGGTGCAGCTTCGCCGTCGGCCACGCGGCTAGAGAATTCTTCCTCCTGAGCCCGGCCCGGCCCGACCCGTGAACCGGATTGTTTGAATTATGTGGTTACAATTTTTGTGGTGTCTTTTCTTTTATCTTAGCCAGGATTGAATGAGAGCATCCAAATATGAATCACTAATATTTTAAGGGTTGATCTTTAAATATGCAAAAAAAATTGTACTTCCAATTTACTCGAGGTGAACCACGAGAAAATCGTCTACCTTTCAATTTAGTTTTAATCAAAATATATCCTCTTTTTACGTACTAATTATTATTCCAAAAATTAATAATTATTCATTATTTATCTTTTCCGTATTAATTTTGAGAATTGACAGCGACTTAAAAACGCATTCACCCTTTTACCACCATTTAATCAAAATATCTGAATTATTAAAAAATAAAAGGATGCCCTCTGTATTTTGTTATTATTCTAAAAGATCTTTTTTCTCAAAAAGATTTTATTTTAAACTACTATAAGATATAATAATTTAATCAAAATTGTTATATTAGTATTGAAATAATTTTAATCATTTTTTAAAAAATATTTTTAATATAAGGTATTTTATGTGCAATAATTTTGAAGTAAATTTAATCAAAGTTGTTCTAATAGTATTAAAATAAAAATATATTTAAATGAAAAATAAAATTGAACAGTGTGTTAATATTTTCATGACAGAGTCATCAACAATGGTAGTTTTTGTTTTTTAAAATAAAATTTAAAATCAATTAAATAGAAAAACAACTCCTCGTTAGGCTATTTTTTATTTTCAAAAATACCTATAAATATATCTTCAATAATTCATTTATTCAAAGGAGTTGTTAGAATGTCTAAAAATCTATATCGATATAACAAATCTATGATTTGTAAATTCCGAAGAGATGAATTAACGGAAAATAGAGATGATATAGATGAATAAATAATACTTCGGCTACTAATGGTTCATCAAAGATTTTAAAATTCTTCCAATTAAATATCGAGAAAAAGGTATTTGAATCAAGATGGTTAAACTAGACTACTCATCTTTTCAATAATTATTTTTCTAATGAGTTAATATATCCTGATAATGTATTCCGACGCCGATTCCAGATACAAAAAAAGGTTATTTCTTCACATATGCAATGTCTTGAAAAATTATTCTAAATATTTTCAATGGAGCATCGATGCCACGAGAAATAAAGGTTTATTGTCACTTCAGAAATGCACGACGGTTATCCGTCAATTGACGTACAAAGTCTTGTTGATCATTACGATGAGTACATACGAGTTATTGAAACAATTGCAATTGAATACTTATTCAACTTATGTCGATGTGTAATTCAAATAATTAGAATCTAATATTTAAGAAGACCAAGCACTGTTGACATCCAACATTTGCTTGAAATGCATTAGCAGACACATCTTTACATGTTGGGTAAGTCTTGATTAAATGCATTGAATAGAAAAATTACTTCATCGCTTGGAAAGGCCAATTTACTCAGGAAGATCATGACGTCTTGATAATTTTGTTTGAAGCAGTTGCATCTATGAACTTGCATATCTGACATACCTTTTTTAGAGGATTACGTAATGATATCAATGTACTTACGAATCACCTTTATTCAATAATATCTTTAAGGAAATACAGGAAAGGTTAATTTTACAATTAAACAATACACAATATACAAAAAGATACTATTTAACTGCTGAGATATATTTAGAATGGGCTATTTTCATCAGAAGCTTTTAGTGCTTCTATGATCGAAGAGAAAAATTTTTAAGAACAATAAGAGACTACGAGAAAGGATATCAAGCAGACGTTTAGGGTGCTTCAATTTCAATCAATAATGATCAGAAGTTTAGGATGATTTTAGTACAAAAATGACTTGAAAAACATCATGTACACATGCATTATTTTGCACAACATCGCCCTAGCGAGCTGATAGATCGCCTACTGTGAGCGCTTCCCGATTTACACTGGTGGTTGTTCAAAAATTATTTAGGGGTCGGGCTGATCCCCCCCCCCCCCCCCCCCGAATTAGTCAGCGTAAAATGAATACCTAGTGTCAACTAAAATAAAAAAAAATATTTTGCACAACATGATTATTGAGAATGAGGGATGTAGCAATCAATTAGTTCGATGATGAAGGAGATCCTCCGTCACAAAATATTTCAGGACTCCGCTTAAGAATATCTCCAGAGAAATTGTAAGCTATGTGATAGTCAACTATATCATCATTTCAAGCCGACTTGGTTGAGCATAACTATAAGTACCCCGGGTGAGTTTTAATGTGGTCAACTGGATTAAGTTAGGCTTTGTGATTTTGATGTCTTGTGTCTAAGTATTCAGGGACATAGTACATACCCCATGATAATTTTGATATGGTCAACCAAGTTAAGTTAGGTCTTGTTTGTATTTGATGCCTTGTGTCCAAGTGTGTAGAAGCTTAGGAGCACAAAAAATTGAGTAGAAGATGTAGCAGACGAGAAGGATGGCACGGGAAGGGAGTTGACGAGCTTGGTACATCTGAGGGATGAGATGCTGCGAAAAAGTACATCGGTGGATAAGAAGGATGTGCATGACGTTCGAGGAACGAGAAGCTGGGGAAGAAGTCTGCTTGAAGAGAAGGTCGGAGTTGGGTTTGGGTGAGCTTTGTAGGACCCTTGGCGATTGGCTAGAGGGGGGTGAATAATCTTGCAAAGAAAAATGAACCTTCTTCGAACTTTATAGCTTTATTAAACTGACACTTGCATAAAATAAGTTTAAGAAGTAAACTAAGAGTAGAGGCACGAAGGTATTACTTGGTTACAACTGGGAAGGTTGTTAATCTAAGAAGTTGAAAGCCTAGTAAATAGTCTCCTTCAGGTGGAGAAGCCTCTTACAGCGTTGATGGCTTATAAACAAATAGTAAAATAAACTAGTAGCATTTACAAGTATTGTTTTGAACTATTTGAACTAGGGTTGTATTTATAGTTTTGGTCGGGGAGTCTGAAAGGGTTTCAGGCACCTCCAGGAGATAAAACTTTATCCCCGTCGCAACAAAACTTGTCAAACACGATCTGGATAAAATTCATGGCCTGGCCGCCTGAACCAAGTCCGAGTTCTTGCTCCGGTTCCACTCGCTTGGGTCCAGGTCTTCCTCTCCAGCTCTGCTTGCTTCGGTACGGGTCTTCTACTTCGGCTCTTTCCGCTTGGGTGATCTCGGCTATCCGGAATAGGGCTCACCCGAACCCAACTTCCGTCCTTCTCGAGCAATCTTCTACTCCGGCTTCTCGTCCCTCGGAAACGTCGTGTGCCTCCTTCTCGTCCGCCTACGTACTCTTCCGTAACACCTCGTACCTCAGACGCACCGAGCTCATCGACTCTCTCCCATGTCGTCATTCTCGCTAACTGCATCTTTCACTCGACTTCTTATGCTCCTAAGTTCATGCACACTTAGACACAGATGTTAAATATTAACAGAACCTAACTTAACTTGGTTGATCACATCAAAACCACCACGGGGTACTTACAATCTCCCCCTTTTTGATGTGAGCAAACCCAAGTTAAGTTAGGGTAAATCATAAAAATAACAGTTATAAAATATTTGCTAGTACAAAAATTTAAAAATTGTAAATTGTACTACCCTCCCCCTAGACTTAATCTTTACTACTTCCCCTTTTGATCACATTAAAAATAGAGTATATTAAAAAAATTCTACTTAACAACAATAAAAAGTCTTAAGGGAAAAAATATTAAAGTTTAAGCCTTAAAAAAATTTAACATATTTAAGGCAAAAAAAAATCATATAAAGTTTATCATTTAAAAAAAATTAAAAAAAAATTAACATTCAGAAAATTTTAACATTTGAAAATTTTCTTATAGTTAAGTGATAAAGTTCTCATAGAAGTTAACTTTCAAATAATTTCTAACAAAATTTTTGACAAAACAATTGAAATCATTTTTATAACAACTAATTGTTTAACAGTTAGTCAATTAAATATTTATTTCAATAATTGACTTCCAAGCTGTGGCGAGGAACTACGCCTTCTTGGATATTGGAGCAACAACCACTTTCTAGACAAAGTATTTTAAAAAATTAAATATTTAACTTTCTTTCTGAAAGTCCTAAGTCTAAAAAAAAATAGTCAATCTAAATATGATTTTAGAACCCAATATAGGTTCCTTCATACTAGATTAATTAAAAATTTCTGAGGAATATATTTTCTAGATAATTTTCTAATTTCCCCCTTCTACTATCTAAATTACTAATTTAATCCTTTATAGTTCCTTAAAGTAGAAGCAGACAAATTTAAACATGAAAAAAATTTTAAGTTTTCTATTTGATCCTTTAAATTTGCATTCTCAATTTTCAATTTTTAGTTTTAACTTTATCGAAATCTTCTAATAGACAAAAACCAGCTAAGGTTGTTTTTAACTCCTTATTTTCTTTTTCTAACTTACAATAATTTTTCGATAATAGTTTTATAAACTGAAATGACTTGTCAGGAGGAAGAGACTATACCTAAATTACCTTGTCGATCCCGCAATCTGAAGCTCCCCCTGAAATGCTGCTTTCTTCTGATGTCGCTCCCCCTTCATCGATGCTCTCGATGCTCATTTCAGACGAGCTTGCTTCGTCTTCATCTTCTTGGTGACTTGCCACTAGCGTAAGTCTGGCGAGGGCTTCTATCTCTGATTCGAATGACGTTTCGTCCCAAGTCACTTTGAGAGTTTTATGCTTGTCGGTTTGAGCTAACTTCTTGTTCTTTTCCTTGTCCTTGCTTGTGTTCTTATTCTTTAATTTTGGGCAGTTATCTTTCACGTGCCCTTCTTCATTGCAGTGGTAGCACTTTACCTTTTTTTTCTTTCTTCTACACTGCACTTGATTAAATTTATTAGATTTAAATAATTTTTTAAATCTCCTTACCATTAACGTTGTTTCATCATCGTCAAGTAATGTCTCGGAATTTGGTTCGTCCATCTTGGCTTTTAAGGTAATGTTTTGCCTTCACTCCTTTCTTAGACATGCACATTTTGACTCATGAATTTCAAAAGTTGAAAAAAGTTCTTCTAAAGTGCTTACCTCTAAATCCTTAGAGATGAAATATACATCTACTAAGTTTGACCATTCCAGAGTCCTAGGAAATGCATTAAGTGCGTACCTTAGTGAATCTCGATTGGTTACCTTTTTTCGGAGATTCGTGAGTCTGGTGATGAGCTCCTTGATTCTTGAGTGGAGGTGTGCAATGGTTTCTCCTTCTTCTAATAGGAGGTTGTTGATCTGGTTCCAAAGCAGGACCCGTCTCGCTAGTTTTCCCTCCAAGGTCCCTTCATGTAGTTCCAGGAATTTCTCCCAGAGCTCCTTAGCTAACTCCTAGGCTCCGATACGACTGACTTCTTAAGGTGGCAAAACGCTAAGCAGATGAAACTCTGCTTTGTCGTTTGCCACGAAGTCAGCTTGCTCCTTCTTCGTCCATTGATATTCTTCTTTGTCTTTTAGGGCTACAAAACCATATTTTATAATGATTAATAATTCAAAATTTATTTTTAAAAATACCTCCATCTTTTTCTTCCAGCTCGCGAATTCTCCCTCGAACTTCGGTGGATTGATGCTCGGTCCGGCCATCTCGTATGCTTCGTTCGACGGTTAGTCCTCCTGAAGCGAACCCGCTCTGATACCACTTGTAGGACCCTTGGTGGCCGGCTAAAGGGGAGTGAATAGCCCTGCAAAGAAAAACAAACTTTCCTCGAACTTTATAGCTTTATTAAACTAACACTTGCATAAAATAAGTTTAAGAAGTAAGAGTAGAGGCACGAAGGGATTACTTGGAAAGCTTAATAAATAGTTTCCTTCAGGTGGAGAAGCCTCATATAACGTTGATGGCTTACAAACAAATAATAGAATAAACTAGAAGCATTTACAAGTATTGTTCTGAATCATTTGAACCAAGGTTGTATTTATAGCCCTAGTCGGGGCGCCTGGAAGGGTTCCGGGCGCCTCTAGGGGGATAAAACGTTATCTCCATTGCAACGGATCGCATCAAATGTGATCTGGATAAAATTCATGGTCTGAGCGCTTGGACTAAGTCTGGGCGCCTAGACTCAGTCCATGTGCCCAAACCTAAATTAACATAATGTTAACTGTTTGGTCTGGGTTCGTGCTCCGGCTCCGCTCGCTTGGGTCCGGGTCTTCCATTCTAGCTCCAGCTCCGCTTGCTTGGGTCTGGGTCTTTCGGTCCAACTCCTTTCGCTTGGGTGATCTCGCTCATCCGGAATAAGGCTCATCCGAACCCAACTTCTGGCCTTCTCGAGTAATCTTCCACTTCCGCTTCTTGTCCCTCAGAAACGTCGCGCGCCTCCTTCTCGTCTGCTCGCGTACTCTTCTGCAGCACCTCGTACCTCAAACGCACTGAGCCCGTCGGCTCTCTTCTGTGTCGTCCCTCTCGCTAGCTGTGTCTTTCGCTCGACTTCCTGTACTCCTAAGTTCCTACACACTTAAACACGGGGGGTTAAATACCAACATGACCTAATTTGAATTGGTTGATCACATCAAAACCACCACGACAACAGGAAAACGATCACAAGTTAATACAACCCAAACTATATCACCAATGTAAAAAAAACCTGACGTTGATGCCGATCTGTCCTAATTTTGTATTCAGTGTTGCTTTCTTGAATAGCTTGCTTAACCTGCTCATGAATAACTCGAAGATGCTCGGCCATCTCCTCAGCCTTAGGGTTAGTTTGTTCGGGATGCGAAATAGGGACTAAATCCAGTACCCCTGATGGGTTTCATCCGTAAACAACTTCGAAAGGACTACAACCAGTGGTCATGTTCTTTGATCTATTGTATGCAAATTCTGCTTGAGGTAAAACTAGATCTCATTGCTTCCGTTTGGTTCCTGTGAGACATCTCAGAAGATTTCCTAAGCTCCGATTCACTACCTCGGTCTGATCATCAGTCTGAGGGTGATAGGCGCTGCTAAAGTTGAGTTTTGTCCCTAGCTTTTCCCATAAAGTTTTCCAAAATTGACTAACAAATTTAGTATCACAATCTAAAGTAATAGTTTGAGGAATATCGTGTAAACGCACAATCTCTTTGAAGAAGAGGGTGGCAATCCGAACAGCATCCATGGTTTTTTTGCATGCCACAAAGTGAGTCATCTTAGAGAATTGGTCCACCACAACTAGAATAGAGTCTGCATTGGCGAGGGTTCCCTTAGATTGCTGACAAACAAAGCAACGATTTATGAAATGAGCTACGTCACTAGTTAGCTTGGTCCAATAGAAGTCGGAAGAAATGAGGGCTAATGTCTTATCTCGGTCAAAGTGTCCTTCGTTATGCAATTCACTGATAATGTATTGTATATCTACGAAAGATCAAAAGCTGACAACCTTAATGCTCATGGTAGTAAGTAGGGAAGAATGACAGCTTAGAGCATCTACAACACAATTAAGACTCTTGGATTGATGCTTCAGCGTGAATGTGGTAATGGCTCTACTATCAATACACATGCACCACGAACCGTCTTTCTTTGGCATGAGTAGGGAAGGGACTGCACAAGGGCTCATACTCTCATGAGTATAAACTTGTCTCAATAGCTCCACAATTTGTCATTGTAGTTTTTCAGCATCCTTAGGGTTAACATGGTATGTCGACCGGTTAGGTAAGCTTGACCCCAGAACAAAGTCAATCTAGTATTGAATGTCTCTCTTAGAGGAAAGTCCTAGAGGAAGGTCTTCAACCATCAAATTAGCAAAGTCGGATAGGAGTTGTTGCACCTCAGCTGGTAGATCCAAGTCTAGGTTTTATCGCGTTTGTAAGGAAGAAAAGTATAGATCCAAGTCAAAAGGATGAGTTCTTTTCAACCTAGGGTGTCTGATACAGAAGCATCTAGTGACACAATCATCTCGTACCATCCAACATAACTATGTTCCCCTTGGAGTTGTTACAAGAAGAAAATAAAGCTACTAACTTTCCTTTTGAATCTAGAAGAAGGATGATCGAGACTACTTACAAGGAAGATGATGAGTTCATGGTCTTCTGACGTGGTTGCACCGTATTCAGAGTCTGGATGAGATGGAATCCCTTCAGATTTAGTAATTAATAACTCTACACTACTTTCTATGTCCAGATTTTTTAACAAGATGAAGCAGGAAGACATGATCTATACTTTTCTTCCTTACAAAAGTGATAAAATAGACCTAGACTTGGATCTACTAGCTGAGGTGCAACAACTCCTATCCGACTTTGCTAATTTGATGGCTGAAGACCTTCCTCTAGGACTTTCCTCTAGGAGAGACATTCAATACTAGATTGACCTTATTCCGGGGTCAAGCTTACCTAACCGACCGGCATACCGTGTTAGCCCTAAGGATGCTGAAAAACTACAATGACAAGTTGTGGAGATATTGAGATAAGGTTATACTCGTGAGAGTATGAGCCCTTGTGCAGTCCCTTCCCTACTCGTGCCAAAGAAAGACAGTTCGTGGTGCATGTGTATTGATAGTAGAGTCATTACCACAATCACGGTGAAGTATATATTTCCGATTCCTCGCTTAGATAACATGTTGAATCTGTTGGAATCCCAAGGTTGTTTTGGTGTGATCAACAAGTTAAGTTAGGTCCTGTGTTGTTTTAACCTTGTGTCTAAGTGTGCAGGAGCTTAGGAGCACAGGTACTCGAGCGGAAGACGCAGCTAGCGAGAAGGACGGCATGCGGTGCATTCGAGAGACGAGGTGCTACGGAAAAGTACCCCGGTGGACGAGAAGGAAGCGTGCGGTGGTTCTGAGGGACGAAAGCCGGAGCGGAAGATTGCTCGGGGAGCAAGAGACGCAGCTAGCAAGAAGGTCGGCACGGGGTGCGACCGAGGGACGAAGACTACGGATAAATACGCTGGTGGACGAAAAGAAAACACGCAGCGATTCCGAGGGATGAGAAGCCGAAGCGGAAGGCTGCTCGAGAAGACCGGAAGTTGGGTTCGGGTGAGCCTTTTTTCGGATGGCAGAGATCACTCAAGCGAGCAGATCCGGAGTAGAAGACCCGGACCGAGCCGAACCGAATCAGAGCAGTGGTCCCGGATGAAAAAGTCAACACGGGTTGACTTTGATGGTCCGGGGCGCCCGGAATAGTCCGGGGCGCCCGCACCAGCCCGGGGCGCCCGGACCAACCCAGGGCGCCCGGAACCCCTTCGGGCGCCCGGACCTGGAATTTGACCAGATCGAGTCAAAACTCGATCTGAATGTTGGGGATAAAGTTTTATCCCCCAGGGCACCCGGAACCCCTTCGGGGTGCCCCAACCAAGACTATAAATATAGCCTTGGTCCAGAAACTTTTTAACGAACTCATTACTTGTAATTTCTACGCTTGTGTGCTGTAGAGTTGTAGTTAAGCTTCTATTTCTGCGCTTAAACGTTGTAAGAGGCTTCTCCGCCTGAAGGAGATTGATAGTGGGCTTTATCTTCCTTGGATTAACAACCACATCGGTTGTAACCAAGTAAATACTTGTGCCTCGTCTTTTAATGTTCTATTTACTTTCTGCTTATTATTTATGCAAGTGTTAGCTTAAAGAGTTCGAGGAAGGGTTGTTTGTTCTTTTTTATTTTACGGGACTATCCAACAACCCCCTCCTAGCCGGTCACAACAGTCCTACAAGTGGTATCAGAGTCGAGACGCCTCAAAAGGACTAACCACCGTCTGAAGCAACAAAACGATGGCCGGAGCTAGCGAATATCCACCAGCATTCGAGGGGGAGTTTTCTTTATGGAAGAAACAAATGGAGGTATATCTTAATTCTGATTTTGGTATTTCTTTAATATTGAAATGTGGCTATGAAGAACCAAAGACAACGAATGGAGAAGAACTCGATCTATGCCTCTGGAACAAGAAGCAACATGACGAATCGATGGCAAACCGACGGGCAGAATTTCATCTTTTAACCATAATACCAAATGAAGATCTAGACAGAATCGACGAATACAAAAGCGCAAAAGAACTTTGGGAAAAGTTCTTAAAGCTCTACGAAGAACCTTTGGAAGCCGACGACTCAATAGATACCGAACCACCGACAGAACCAACAGCCGAAGTACATCTCGAGAACACAAAAAACCCTTCTTCACTAAGCATCGATGAAGGGGGAGAATCTTCGGAAGAAAATAATTCAACAGGGGGAGAACCAACAGTCGACGAGGTAAGTAAGGTATGACCTCTACCCTCTGAACAATTGGTTCAATTAATCGAAAAATTACTTGAAGATTTTTGCGAATTAAAAATTGAATCATCGAAAAAAATTCGGCTTAGAAATATTTTAATTATTGATGACGAATACTTAGAAATTTTTTTAAAAGTTATTTTTGACTTAGAAAATTTTCTTAACTTAGAAATACTTTCCAGAAAATCTTTGAAATAGATCTTTATAAATTTTCTAAGTGCCAACCCTTAGATTTTTCTTGCAACCCCAATTTTTTATGTGATCAAAGGGGGAGAAGAAAAAATATAAGTCTAGGGGGAGGTAGAAAATTAAAAAATTTGAAATTTAATGTTTCTATCTTGAAATTTAATGTTTTTATCTTGTTGCACGTTAGTGCAAAATAAACTGTTAATTTTCATATCTATTATTAACCCTAGCTTAACTTGGGTTGATCACATCAAAAAGGAGGAGATTGTTGGAACCCCAAGGTTGTTTTGGTGTGATCAACAAGTTAAGTTAGGTCCTGTGTTGTTTTAACCTTGTGTCTAAGTGTGCAGGAGCTTAGGAGCACAAGTACTCGAGCGGAAGACGCAACTAGCGAGAAGGACGACACGCGGTGCGTCCGAGGGACGAGGTGCTGCGGAAAAGTACCCCGGTGGACGAGAAGGAAGCGTGCGGTGGTTCCGAGGGACGAAAGCCGAAGCGGAAGATTGCTCGGGGAGCAAGAGATGCAACTAGCGAGAAGGTCGGCACGGGGTGCGACTGAGGGACGAAGATTGCATATGAGTACGTTGGTGGACGAGAAGGAAACACGCAGCGATTCCGAGGGACAAGAAGCCGGAGCGGAAGGCTGCTCGAGAAGACCGGAAGTTGGGTTCGGGTGAGCCCTTTTCCGGATGGCAGAGATCACCCAAGCGAGCGGATCCGGAGTAGAAGACCTGGACCGAGCCGAACCGAACTAGAGCAGTGGTACCGGATGAAAAAGTCAACATGAGTTGACTTTGCTGGTCCGGGGCGCCCAAAACAGTCCGGGGCGCCCGGACCTGGAATTTGACCAGATCAAGTCAAAACTCGATCTGAACGTTGGGGATAAAGTTTTATTCCCCCAGGGCACCCGGAACCCCTTCGGGGCGCTCCGACCAAGGCTATAAATATAGCCTTGGTCCAGAAACTTTTTAACGAACTCATTACTTGTAATTCCTACGCTTGTGTGTTGTGGAGTTGTAGTTAAGCTTCTGTTTCTGCACTTCAATGTTGTAAGAGACTTCTCCGCCTGAAGGAGATTGATAGTGGGCTTTATCTTCCTTGGATTAACAACCACATCGGTTGTAACCAAGTAAATACTTGCGCCTCATCTTTTAATGTTCTATTTACTTTCTGCTTATTATTTATGCAAGTGTTAGCTTAAAGAGTTCGAGGAAGAGTTGTTTTTTTTTTTATTTTACAGGACTATCCAACAACCCCCTCCTAACCGGCCGCAACGGTCCTACAGGATCAACTTTCCAGTTCAAAGATCTTCTCCAAGATTGATCTTAGGAGTGGATACCACCAGATTCGAATCAAGCCCGGAGATAAACAGAAGACCGCCTTCAAGACACAACATGGGTTGTGCGAGTGGATGATCATGCCTTTCGGACTATCTAATGCACCCAACATGTTCATGAGATTCATACATCAAGTCTTACGACCTTTCATGGGAAGATTCGTAGTTGTATACTTGGACGGTATCCTCATTTATAGCCCGACACGAGCTTTGCACTTTAATTACCTTCGCACTATTTTTGAGAAGCTAAAGGCGGAACACTTGTTCATCAACAACATAAAGTGTTCTTTCTTCACAACCTCAGTTTTGTTTCTTGGATTTATAATGTCTACCTATGGTGTTCGTGTAGATTCATCAAAGATAGATGCAGTTTTAGAGTGGTCATAGCCAAAAACCATTCACGACATCTGAAATTTTCATGGACTGACCTCTTTCTATCGTCGATTCATCCAGAATTTCAGCACCTTAATTACTCTTATCACTAAGTATCTTAAGGGGCATGGGTTCAAGTGGACTGAAGCGGCTACAACTAGTTTTCAACTGGTGAAGGAAAAGATGACCGAAGTATCCGTTCTAGCACTTCCAGAGTTCACATTCATACTGAAGCATTAATCCAGGAGTCTTAATTATGTTGCAAATGCTCTAAGCTATCATTCTTCCCTGCTTACTACCATAAGCATTAAGGATATTAGCTTTGGATCTTTCTTAGATATACAACACATTATCAGTGAATTGTATAATGAAGGGCACTTTGATTGAGATAAGACATTAGCTCTCATCTCTTCCAACTTCTATTGGACCAAGCTAACCAGTGGCATACTCATTTTGTGGATCGTTGCTTGGTTTGTTAGCAGTCTAAGGGAACCCTCACCAATGCAGACTCTATTCTAGTTGTGGTGGACTGATTCTCCAAGATAGCTCACTTTGTGGCATGCAAAAAACCATGGATACTGTTCGTGTTCGGATTGCCACCTTCTTCTTCAAAGAGATTGTGTGTTTACACGATATTCCTCAAACTATTACTTTAGATCGTGATACTAAATTTGTCAGTCAATTTTGGAAAACTTTATGAGAAAAGCTAGGGACAAAGCTCAACTTCAGCAGCACCTATCACCCTTAGACAGATGATCAAACCGAGGTAGTGAATCGGAGCTTAGGAAATCTTTTAAGATGTCTCACAGGAACCAAATCGAAGCAATGGGATCTAGTTTTAACTCAAGCAGAATTTTCATACAATAGATCAAAGAACAGGGCCACTGGTTTAAGTCCTTTCGAAGTTGTTTATGGATGAAACTCATCCGGGGTATTGGATTTAGTCTCTATTTCGCGTCCCACACAAACTAACCCCAAGGTTGAGGAGATGGTTGAGCATCTTCAAGTTATTCATGAGCAGGTTAAGCAAACTATTCAAGAAAGCAACACCGAATACAACATCAGGGTAGATCAGCATCGACGCCAGGTTCTTTTTAACATTGGTGATATGGTTTGGGTTGTATTAACTCGTGACCATTTCCTTGTTGGTGAATACAACAAGCTCAAAGATCAAAAGATTAGACCTCGTGAGATACTAGAAAAGATTAATGACAATGCCTATAGATTGCGAATTCCTAGCCATTTAAAAATTTCTGATGTTTTTAATGAAAAACACCTAAGTCACTGTGCTCTGGAGTCGGATACACCTACCCTAAACTCGAGGACAAGTTCTCTTCAACTCCAGGCGACTGATGCAAGAGAGAATCCAAAATTGAAGTTTTTTTAAGTAGTTATCTGTTAATTAAGTTTAGTTTATTTTTATATTTAATTTTGTCCTAAATCTTAGGAATCGAGTCTTGATAGTTAATTTATCCTAAATCTTAGGGAATAAGTCTAGTTGGTTATTTTTCTGTTTAGATTTTTTTTAGGGTTTTGAGAGCTATATAAACCTATGCTTAGATGATGTTTGGGAACAAGTTATTTTGATGTTGAATAAATTGGTTTCGCTTAAGTCATGTTACGACTACATCTTTTTTGTTCTTTATTTCCCACTCTTATTTTCTCAAGAAGTTTTTTTTTTTAAACTTATCTTGAGCTACTTCTTATTTCGTTATTTCTCTCTTGTTTCTTCTCAATCCCTCTATAACTTCACGCCCCAGAATAATCTATATTCATGCTTACAAGCTCAACTCCGATTAACCGGAGCATCACCTTCGCGAACAAGATCAGCTTGGAGGTCGATCACCTTCATGGAAGGAGCCTCTAAGAGGCTTGGAGGCACCCTCGCGCCTTCGTCTGGAAAGATGATATGATTCATGGAAGGCACCTCCAATAGCTTGGGAGGCACCTTGCATGAGCAGTACGAAGGCGCCTTCGAGCTCATTGAAGACGCCTTCAACCGAGCATATCCATTAGTAGCGAGCGTTGAGTTGAGGATAGAAGTTTAGGTGGCGTTTGGTTTAGATGTTTGGAAATGAGAGAATGAATTCATTCCCAAATCTTATGTTTGGTTGATGCGAATGGAATCAAGATTTTGGAATGAAATCCAAAAATTTGGGTATGGATGAAACTTGAAACCCACCCCCTCCTCCCTTGGGTTTTGATGGAATTAGAATAAGAATTAAGTTTTGGACGAAAATACCCTTAGTATATTTGTTCAAATTTTCTTTCATTTCACTCTCTCTCCTTGTTCTCTCTAATCATACTTTCTCTCTCCTCATTCTATCATCATATTTTTTTCTCTCAACATACTTTCTCTCTCCTCCTTCTCTCTCATCATATATTCTCTATCATTTTCTCTCTATATTCTCTCTCATCACACAGTCTCTCTCATTATTTTCTCTCTTCATTCTCTCCTCAATTTTTTATCATATTTTCTCTCTCATCATACTTTCTCTCTCCTCAATCTCTCCTACCATACTCTCTTCCATATTTTATCTCATCACACTTTCGCTCTCTTCATTCTCTTCCATCACACTCTCTCTCCTCATTCTCTCTCATCACATATTCTCTATCATTTTCTCTCTGTATTCTCTCTCATCACACACACATTCTCTCTCATTATTTTCTCTCTCTTCATTCTCGCCTTATTTTTTCATCATACTTTCTCTCTCCTCAATCTCTCTTGTCATACTCTCTCTTATCACACTTTATCTCTCTTCATTCTCTTCCATCACACTCTCTCTCATCATACTTTCTCTCTCTTCATTTTTCTCATCACATTTTCTCTCTCATCACATTTTCTCATCATACTTTCTCTCCTCAATCTCTCATTTTCTCTCATCACACTTTCTCTCTCTTCATTTTTTCCATCACTCTTTCTCTCTCAACACACTTTCTCTTTTATCATATTTTTTCTCTTCTCAATCTCTCCTATCACGCTCGTTGCTCTCTCTCCTCATTTTCTCTCATCACATTTTCCCTCTCTTCATTTTTTCCCATCCCACTTTCTCTCTCATCACACTTTCTCTCTCATTATTCGCTCTCATCATATGTTTCTCTCACATTCAACTTTCTCTTCCATCTAATTTTTTCTCTTATTTTTCTCTAAGGATAAAAAAGGAAATTTAAGTTTATTCCGATTGAAAATATTCAACTAACCAAATATTATTTTTAAGAATGATACCCAAGCTCATACTCATTCTCATTCCACAATACTATGATATCCATTCTCATTCTGATTCCTAGGAGAGAATCAAACGCCTCATTATTCTCTTGGAGGCACCCTGGATCCTCTTGGAGGCACCTCCAAGCAATAGATAGATTTTTTTCTAGGGCTATAAAAAGACTCTCAGAGCTAAAAATTGAATAACAATTGAAATACAAGTCTTGTAATCATTTCCTAGTCTTTCTTGTGAGCTGTCAATGTCTGTAAGAAGCTACTCCACCTTCAATAAAGGAGTTTTTCTAGTGGAGCACTTTCAAACCCTTGGATTAACAACTACTTAGGTTATAACCAAGTAATTCCTCGCCTCTTCTTTATTTTAGTTGTTCAGTTTATTTTTAAATTAATTGTGCTTACGAATAAAAGTTCAAAGCACGAGAAAGAGGTTGTTTTATTTCTGCAAGCAATTCACCCCCCCTTCTTATCGGCCACACCGGGACCAACAATTAGTATCAGAGCGAGGGAGCTTCTGAAGAACTAACCTCGACTGAAGCAAACAAGATGATGGTTGAATCAAGTATCTATCCGCTAAAGTTTGAGGGGGAGTTCGCCCTATGGAAAAAAGTGAATGGAGATATTTTTCAAAATCAACTTTGAGGTTCTATTAATAATCAAATACTATTTTGTAGCTCCAAAAGATCAAAAAGGTAAAGAAAAAAAAGAGTACCTTTGTGTTGGGACCTTGACGTCCGCTAGAGGGGGGGTGAATAGCATCTCACCCAAAACTTTACTTCCTATAATGTTAGTGCACAGCGGAATACAAAAACAAACTAACAAATACGAAAGTTAACCTAAAACAAGAAGAAAGAAGACAACAAACCAAACACAAACCCTAACACAAAGCGTGTACGTGGTTCGGAGATAACTTGCTCCTACTCCACGGCGTGTCCGTAAGGTGGACGATCCCTCAATCCGTCGGTGGATTAGTCCCCGGCAAACTCCGGCTAGCTCAACCTCCTTGTGGGTGGAGAAACCTCACCACAACTCCAACCAAGACCTCTTGGCACACAAAGATCTCTTGAGCACTTTGGTGACTACTAATTAGGCTTTAACCAAGTCTAATTTCGTCACCTTGGCCGGCCATCCCAAGCTCCTTCTTATAGAGCTTGGAGCAAATCAGAAAGCTGATTTGCCCGTTACCAGTCGACTGGTCAATGCACCAGTCGACTGGTGCCAACGGCTATCTCAACGACTCTCTGCTACAGTGAATCAGTCGACTGCTACAATCATCAGTCGACTGCTACAGTACTGCTACAGTACTGCTACAGTAACGCTACAGTAAACCCTAATTTTGGGATTTTGCCTCGAGTACATTCACTCAGCACTCGTTCTCTCCCGACCAACCTAGACCTAGCCTTCTAGCCTCCTCCATCAGCCTCGCGTCCCTCGGATGTCTCCCCATCCTTCACGTCTTGCCTTCTGGAGCTTCCTTCGGCCTTGTCCATATTGTCGGGTCTTCCTTTGCCAAGAGGCTCCTCACCTCCGGGGTTTCATCCATTGTCAAGTCACACTTGGACTTACGTTGCCAAGACTACATGCTTGGACTTACACCGCCAAGACTCATTCTTGGACTTTCCTCCTTTGCCAAGATCACACTTGGACTTTTCTTGTTGTACTTGTATCCTGCACACTCACAATGCATATCAAATACAACAATAAACCTAACTTAAACCTTTGCCCAAACATCAAAACCTAGGGCACCTAGATTGCTCCAACACTTTGGACCAAGAAGGAGAAAATGACTTTGTGACAAATGGATGAGCCGAATTCCACCTGCTAAGCATGCTACCACCTCAAGAAGTTAGTAGGATCAGTGCCTATGGATCAACAAAAGAACTTTAGGAGAAGTTCCTGGAGTTACACGAAGGAACGTCCAAAGTAAAACTCGCTAGACAGGACCTACTCCAGAACCAATTGATGAACCTCTGTTGAAAGAAGGAAAGTTAGTAGTGCAACTGCACGTCAAACTGAAGAAAATGATCACTGGACTCACGAATCTCAGAAAAAAGTTAACAAACTAAAATTCTTTAAGGTACGCTTTGAATGCTTTCCCTATAATACAAGAATGAACGTCCATAGTTGACTCTTACTATATTTCTAAGATCTAGAGGTAAGTTCATTAGAATGTTTATTTTCAACTTTAGAACTTCATAAATTTAGATGTGCAGAATTAAAGAAGAAGCCAAGTCAAACAATTGCCCTGAAGGCAAGAAAGGACGATCTAGATTCTGAAGCATCAATCAACGAGGATGAGGCAACTTTAATGGTAAGAAATTTTAGTTTATTTCTTAAAGCTAATAAATTTAATGTCGCAGGCGAAGAAGCACCTTTGGAGCAAAAGGAAAGTTCGATGCTACAACTGCCAAGAAGAAGGGCACATCAAGGACGATTGCCCTAAATTAAAGAACGAGACAAATAAGGGCAAAAGATCAACAAGATCGAAGTACAAGAACCTGAAGGCGATATGGGACGAATCGTCATCATCAGAATTGGAGTTAGAAGAGTATACCAAATTAGCCCTGATGGTAGACCACCATATGAACAACTAAAGTTCCTAAAAATGAGCATCGATGAAGGAGAAGGATCTTCAGAAAAAAGTAACAATGACGACGAAGTATTAGACCACGAGGTAAGTGAGGTATTAGCCTTACTTCCTGAAGAATCTTTTAAATTTATTAAAAAGCCTTCCAAAAACATGCTAAAATTAGAAAAATGAAAATGTTAACCAAAAATTAAACTTAGCAAATTCATGTCCTTTAGTAATGTATGATAATTTAAAAATGGAAAATGAAAAACAAAAAACACAAATAGAGAAACTAAAAAATGACTATGAATGTTCAAATGTCTTTCAAAAATTAAGGTTTAGAAATTATGGTAGAATTAACTGGTACATTAGAAATCATAAAGGAAAAATAAGTAAAATCTCTAAGAATTATGACCACCAAAATTTCTAGTGAATCCAGTAGGCAAGTAATCCTTTCTATATTGAATTCCTAATTTTTTGTTAGGGTAGAAATTGTTTGACTTAAAAATTATTTTTAATCTTCTATTTGAATTTTTTGTTCGAAATTTCTAGACGAATAAGACAATAGTGTTTTTCTTGAGGAATTTTTTGATAAATAATAAAAATTGTATAAATTATTTTTTTAAAAGTTAATTTTAATATTTAAAATTCAAGAAAATAGAAACTTGGAAATTTTAATTTTTTCTGCTATTAAATAATCTGTTTTACATATCCTAGAAAATTAGTAAAATTTTTAGAGTTAAAAATATATTTTTGAAAATTAGGTTATTCTACTGAAATAAATTATTTCCATTAGATTAAATAATATCTTTCTTTGAAGATTTTTCTACTGATCTAACTTATTCAGTTTAAGTTCAACAAAAAATTTTAGGATTTTTTGAAACTAAAAAGTATTTTTTTTAATTATTTTTGTCAAAATAGAAGATAAATTAGTAAAAATATATTATTTTTAAAAATTGTTTCTAAAAAATATTGGCATACTGGTAATTCTTGTTATACACTATTAGAAAATTTTTCAAATTTTTCTAACTATTTATTTTATTTTTTCCCTATTTTTTATATGATCAAAGGGGGAGAAATAAGTATAAGTTAAATGAGATGGGATAATTGAAATTTTATTCCTATACTTATTTGCAAAATAATTATTTATTAAATTACATTTTGTTTTAATACTAACTTTAGCTCAGGTTGATGCATATCAAAAAGTTAGAGATTATAAGTACCTCGTGGTATTTTTGATGTGGTCAACCAAATTAAGTTAGGTCATGTTTATGTTTGATGTCTTGTGTCTAAGTGTACAGGAGCTTATAAGCATAAGAAGTCGAGCAAAAGATGCAGTAGAAGAGAAGGCTGGCACAGGAAGGGAGTCCACGGACTCGGTGCATTCGAGGGACGAGGTACTGTGGAAGAGTATACCAATGGACGAGAAGAACGCGCACGACGTTTGAGAGATGAGAAGCAAGGGAGGAAGTCAACTCGAGGAGAAGGTCGAAGTTGAGTTTGAGTAAGCTCAACTTTAGTTAACTGGAGCATCACCTACATGAACAAGATCAGCTTTTAGGCTGATATGCTTCATGGAAGGCGCCTCTAAGAGGCTTGGAGGCGCCCTCACACCTTCGTCTGGAAAGCTGATCTGATTTATGGAAGTCGCCTCCAATGACTTGGGAGGCACCTAGCATGAATAGTGCGAAGGCGTCTTTGAGCTCATTGAATGCACCTTCAACTGAACATATCCATTAACAGTGACCGTTGAGTTGAGAATAAAAGTTTATCTTCTTAAAGGTGCCTTGGATCTTGTTAGAGGCGCCTCCAAGCAACGGATAGGTTTTTCTAGGGGCTATAAAAAGACCCCTAGAGCTAGGAAATAAATAACAACTAAATTGCAAGTCTTGTAATCACTTCCTAGTCTTTCTTGTGAGCTGTCAACGTTTGTAAGAGGTCACTCCGCCTTCAACAAAGGAGTTTTTCTAGTAGAGCACTTTCAAAGCCTTGGATTGACAACCACCTAGGTTTTAACCAAGTAATTCCTCGTCTCTTCTTTATTTTAGTTGTTCGGTTTATTTTTAAATTAATTGTGCTTACTAATCAAAGTCTAAAGCACTAGAAAGAGGTTGTTTTATTTCTACAGGCAATTCGCCACCCTCTTGTCGGTCGCATCGGGACTAACACTTAGGAGTACAATAAGTTGAGTGAAAGATGTAGCTAGCGAGAAGGATGACACGAGAAGTGAGTCGATGGACTCAATGCATCCAGGGGATGAGGTGCTGCAGAAGAGTACACCGGCGGATGAGAAAGAAGCCTGTGACACATCCGACGGACGAGAAGACATAGAGGAAGCTTGCTCGAGAAAAAGGCTGGAGTTGGATTCGAGTGAGCTCAATTCTGGACAACCGGAGAATCATCCAAGCGAGCACGGAGAAAAGACTGGTTAATATGGCAATTGACTATTCGGATGAATAGTGCTCGAGGTGCCTCCAATGGCTTTGGAGGTGCCTCAAGCTTTGGTAGTGAAGCTGCTGCATTCGGGACTCGAGGTGCCTCCATTGTGCTTGAGGACACCTCGGATAAACAGTGTCGAGACACCTCCAACCACATTAAGTGACCGTTATTATGCAGATAAAAGTTTATCCATTGGCGCCTCAGATGTCCTTTTAGGTGCCTCCAGTGCCACATCAGCAAATGGTAACTTTCTCCAAAATATTATAAATATCACCCTAGAGCTAGGAGTTCAAAGAACACACTAAGAATCATTTTTTGTACTTAATTGCTGAGCTTCTAACTGTTGTAAGGGGCTTCTCCGCCTCTGATTGTTATCGAAGAAGAAGCATTCTTTTAGTGTATCTTGGATTAATAACCACCTATTGATGCATTTAGCACCAATGATCGAACCTAAGTTTTGATGAATGACAAGTGAATTAAAGTTAGATATGTTGTTGATATAACCTTGTTACTAAGTGTGCAAGATTGACTAACTTGATGGGTCAAGAGAACCAAACACCAGGAAGGAAGTCCAGTAAGGATGTGCAATTCCTGATTGTCGAAGTCCAAATGTGAAATTATGGCAGTAGGTCGAGATGTTCGATTCTCGATGAGTTAAAGTCCAGATGTACAATTTCGGTAGGAGGTCGGGATGTTCGATTCCTGATTGACGAAATCCAGATGTGTAATTCCAGCAGGGAGACCTGGTGGGTCACATTGGACGTCAAGGAAATAACTTGACATTTAGTAAGTGAAGGTAAGTCACTGGAGGAGAGTGACTTAGTGAGGACCCATCTCATTTGAGGGGGCAGTAGGTGTCGACCCAATTTAGGTTCATTTTAGACCCTAAACTGAGACCTTGACTAGTTTCTAGTCTTGGAAGGAATGATCTAATTACTAAACTACTTAATTTTATTGTGCTAACTTTGTCTTGCTATGTATATTTTATTTGTATTGGACTAACACATTTTATAGAGCAAAAGAGCACAAAATGTCTCGGATAAATAGTACCTAAGGCGCCTTGAGTACTGCTCATGGAAGGCGCCTTTGGAAGCTTGAAAGACACCTTTGATCAGATAAAATCAGACTTCATAAACAATAAGCGGACTATTCAAGATAAGAGTTTATGCATTGAAGGCGCCTTTAGTGCTCAATAAAAGAGCATTTTGACCAAGGCATTAGGCACACCTTATTTACAAGCTTCAATGCACTCATTTGAAGTTTCAAGTGCTCTGACTTTTCGCTACTGCTCTGCTACAATGCTGCTACACCTGACTACTGCTAAGGAGTCGTACAACACCAAGCCTGATCCGATCATCTTCGAAGGTGTTGGGTAACGAATGTTTCATATTATACTTAATTTCTGCATAAAGGAATATAATGTATAGCGTGTTACACTTGTCCTGACTTTGCTTTGTACTTGACTCCCTCTTCTGGCGGTTCCAGAAGAGGTATTTAGTGGATTACCCATTGATAGGTTTGTGGGACCTGAGTCTTGGATCAGGAGTTGCCAAAGGCTCTGAATCAAGCAAAATCAACCGAGTTCATATACTTGTGTTTTTCTTCTATTTCTGTGTTTCCATTGAGTACTTTTTCAAAAAAAAAGATAAGTTTTTAAAACCACATGATTCACCCCCTTCTCATGTACGTCTTGATCCAACACCACCTATGTTGTAACCAAGTAAATCCTGTCCCCTTATTATTTTATGTATTTCTTTATGTTATTATTTCTTATCTAATCTATGTGTCCCTGCTAAGTTCACAAGCAAGAGATTTGGCTAACATTCTTTTCAGATTATTCATCCCCCTCTAGTCGGCATAACGCGGACCTACAATTGGTATTAGAGCAAAGACACTTTAGAAGAACTAACCGCCAATTGAAGCAATAAGGAGATGACCGGATCTAACATCTATCTGCCAATATTCGAGGGGAAGTTCACATTTTGGAAGCGTCGTATAGTGGTATTCTTTAAAATAGATTTTAATATCTTATTAATAATGAAATATGATTGTTGAAGCACCAAAGGACAAGATCGAAGAAGAACTCAAAGAACACCTCTAACCAAAAAGCAGCGCGACAACTTTATGGCAAATGGCCAGACTGAGTTTCACCTTCTCAGCATGTTGCCTACTCAAGAACTAGAAAGAATCGACAACTGCAATTGTGCCAAAGAACTTTGGGAAAAGTTCTTGGAACTCTACGAAGAACCAAGACAAGTAGAATTCGATTCTTTGATGGACATCGTTTCGTCTTTAGAAGAGTCCTAGATCGAGGAGTTTGCCAGAACAGCACTAATAGCCTAATATCCACCTGTAGATGATGAAAGTGCTTCTGAAATGAGCATTGATGATGGGGGAGATACGTCGGAAGAAAGTAGCGATAAAGAGAAAGTGCCAGACTACGAGAGCAACATAGTAAGTGAGGTACATTCCTTACCTCCCGAAAAATTGTACGAGTTCATAAAAATGCTTTCTAGAAGTTTGTATAAATTAAAAACAACGTATGCAGTATTAAAAAAAGAATTTGATAAATCGTAGGATGAAAATATAAAGTTAAAAAATAAAATAAAACTATTAGAAAATTATGCATGTTCAAACTTATATGCTCCACAAACGAATTTTAGAAATTATAAAGAATTTAGTTGATATTTATGAAATCGGTAAAATTACAAAAGTAATTAGAAAATATATTCATATAAATTACTTGATAAATTAGTAGGTAGGTACTTATTTTATATTTCTAAATCATTCTTATTATGATTAAAATTAATTTTTATGCATGTTTTAAATTGTATTTGCTATGATTTTTAATATTGTTTAAAATCAATTATTTCGCATTCTTCTTTTCATGTTTTGTGTTAATTTTTTTCTATGAAAAATGAAATTATTACCTGCTAACAAAAAAAAATTGAAAATTTTTAACCTTTATATTATTTTTTAATGAAAATTAGATTTTTAAAATTAAAATTATTTCAAAATTTTATTTTTGAAAATTGAGTTAAGTTTTCTATTAAAATAAAACTTTTCGAGATTATTTGGTCATTTTCTGAACTTTTATAAAATTTTAATAAAAAAATAATTTAAAATTTAAAATTTTTTCGGAGATAAATTTTGACAAATATGATTTTCCAACTAAGGAACATTATATTTTGAACATTAAAAAAAATCAGAAAGATTTTTTAAATTAAAAAATTATTTTTAATTATTTAAATTTAAAAATGATTATTATTGCTCAGAAATATTAATTTTGGTCAAAATAAAAATTATTTATCATGAATTTTTTTTCTTGATCTTATTTTTTTCTCTTCATCATGACAAAATTTTTAATATTTTTTTGAAACTTAAAAATAATTTTTTATATTATTCTTGCCAAAATAGAGAATTAATTGATAAAAATTATTTATTTGAAAATAAATTTCAATAAAAAGGTATATCATTGACAATTATGTTTTGTATCCCTAGAAAAAATTTTAAGATTTTTTTAACTATTTTTCATATTTTCCCTAACTTTTTTTTTTATGTGATCAAAAGAGGAGTAATTAGGGATTAAGTTATGGGTAGATAATAATTACAAAATTTTGATATATTTTGCTTGTACTTATTGTAAAATTATTTCTTATACTTATTGTAAAATCTAAAACATAAATTTTTTTATTGCTTATTTATCCTAATTTAACTTGGATTGATGCATATCAAAAAAAGGAAAGATTGTAAGTACCTTAGATGAGTTTTGATGTGGTCAACAAAATTAAGTTAGGCTCTGCGGTTTTGATGTCTTGTGTATAAGTGTGCAGGACTTAGGAGCATAAGAAGTTGAATGAAAGATGCAGCTAGCGAGAAAGATGACATGGGAAGCGAATCGACGAGCTCGGTGCATCCGAGGAATGAGGTGTTCCGGAAGAATACACCGACGGAAGAGAAAGAAGCGCGCGACGTATTCGAGGGATGAAAAGCTGGGGAGAAAACCTGCTCAAGGAGAAGATTGGAATTGAGTTCGGGTGAGTTCAATTCGGACAACCGGAGTATCACCCAAGCGAGCACAAAGAAAAGAATGGTCAATATGGCAATTGACCATTCAGATGAACAGTGCTCGAGGCGCCTCCAAGCCATTGGAGACACCTCAAGCTTCGACAATGAAGCTGCTGCATTCGAGACCCGAGGTGCCTCCATTATGCTTGAGGGCGCCTCAAATGAACAGTGTCGAGGCGCCTCCAAGCACATTGAAGGCGTCTCCAACACGACAGAACCGTTAAGTGACCGTTGCTGCGTGGATAAAAGTTTATCCATTGAGGGTGCCTCGTATGTCCTTGGAGGTGCCTCCAGTGTCGCGTCCGCAAATGATAACTTTTTCCAAAAAAACTATAAATAACACCATAGAGCTAGGAGTTCAAAGAACACACTGAGAATCATTTTCTATGCTTAATTGTTAAGTTTTTAACTATTGTAAGGGGTTCTCCGCCTCCGACTGTTGTCGAAGAAGGAGCATTCTTTTAGTTAACTTTCAATTGTCTTGAATTAACAATCATCTAGGTTGTAACTAAGTAAATCTTGCCTCCTTATTATTTTATACATTTCTTTATATTATTATTTCTTATCTAATCTGTGTGTCCTTACTAAGCTCAAAAAAAAAATGATATTTAGCTAACATTCTTTTCAGACTATTCACCTCTCTCTAGTCGGCTTAACGTGGACCTATAATATTTAGGCATACTATGACCTCGATCAATGAAAAAATAATTTATTAATTATGATACATTTAATTATCTTATGCTATATTTCATAAATAATTTGTATGAAAGAGTAAGACTCATAAAGAAGTTGTTGGAAGATTTTTTTTTTTTTTAATAGTGAAAAGATGATTAAGATTTTTCACTTTTGTCATAATATTGATATGACCTAGTAGGGAGTACAAGAAACTTCGCCAAAAGTTATTATTATTGGAGATGCTATAAGGGTTGTAAAAGAGCTAAATCGAATTAGATCTGGTGTTATTTAAGTTTATTTGAATCAACCCAAGTTGAGTATAAAATGAATCAAACTATTTAAAATAGTGCAAGCATAAAAGCTTGATTTATTTAAATATTTTCAAACTTTTAATTCAATTTATTTGTTCATTTAAATTTTTTTATAAACCTTATTCATAAGATGTTTTCTTATGAATATAATTTATAAATTTTATTCATATACATTTCAAAATTTTTTTTGATATGATATAAAAAAATTTGATAATTTCAATTAGTCTCATTAACTATTTCTAGGATGATCTATTCGATCCGATGGAAGGGTAAATCGAAAAGTACATACAGAGGTTAGTTGAGGTTCGAACCATGAATATTTAGATGACAATCTGAATATTTTACTCCGGTACCATGACTTCGGGGACCATGATGATACAAGTTCGTGCACTTGTTTAAATAAATTATTTAAATTTATTTATTCAATTGACTTGTGCATAAATAAATTTTGGTGGAGTCGACAACAAACTAAAATGGCCTTTTAATTTTTAATTAAAAACACTGACGATTTTAAGAGAAGAATAATTTGACAAACTTTGGAGGGGCAAAGTGAAATTTTCCGTCAACGTGGCGAATACAGTGACACGATCTACAAGCCGTATAAATCGGAGGCACTTCCGCACGTGGGACCACTTGCCATTATAGCCCACCGTCCTTCGACGCTCCAAAAAAAACCCTAGAAAAACCCCGATACGCCTCTCTTTTTCTCTCCTGTTCTGCGCCCTCCCTTCCGGCCTCCCCCCCTCTCGATCCCTACGACAATGGCGGCGGCAACCCCTTTGGACGAGGCCAAGGCGAAGAACGTGCTACGGCAGGTTGGTGGCTTGGCTTATTCCTTTCGTCTCTCGACTCCTCTGATTGTTCTGCTTTCCATTTTCGTAGGTGGAGTTCTATTTCAGCGACAGCAACTTGCCCCGCGACAAGTTTCTTAAGCAATCGGTGCAGGAGAATGAGGATGGACGTATCCTTTGCTAAAGATGTTTCTTTGTTTCTTCCTTTGATATATGTCTTTTCCCCCCTTCAATCGTCAGTATGTTGCTACTCGGTTTGTCTATCTTAACTGTTGGAAATAGTGGTGAGCTTGTCATTAATATGCTCATTCACTCGTATGAAAAACCATCTGGGCTTGGATGCGGCGCTGAAGCCCGAAAATATCCCAGAGGAGATAGTGCTAGCGGTGGCGGATGTTCTAAGGAGCTCAACATCCCTTCGAATCTCAGAAGACGGTAAATTTCTGTTGATATTTATCGCTGTTTGGTTGGTTGAGCAGTTGAGGAATCTCTGTTACTGTGTCAGCTGCAGTTGCTTTTCTTGCTGCCCTTGAAAAAATATTTATTGAGAACACCAATTTAAGAGTCTTTTATCTCCCATACGACTATACTATTTTGTATCCTGCGTTACATATTATTATTCTTTTTTTTGGGCCTCTTCAATAACATTTTTTGTCTTCCAAACAAGATTCGTCTTCCAGACAAGATATATATTTTCTTTAAAAAAAGTCTTTTTGTTCTAGTTTTGCACCGTTTGTGATCATTGATTGGTTTTATGGATTGTGGATTCTTCCTCCTGTTTGATCTTGAGTTCCTTAGTGAGATATATTTTTTTTTCACTGGCCAATTTTCTTTTTCCCTAGGAAAGAGAGTTGGAAGGAGTACTAACCTTGTGGCACCTGAAGAAATTCTAGAGCTTGTGGATTCAAAGACTGTTGCTGCATCGCCATTGCCTTATGATGTTAAGATAGAAGACATCCATTCCTTCTTTGCTCAGTGTGGAAAGGTATAATCAATATTTGATTGCTCTGCTGCACTATTATTTTGTACGTTGTGACAATCTTTTGCTAACTGATTGGTTTCACAACCCTTAGAGAGTTTATAATCAATACCCTCTTTTGCTCATATTGAAAAACTTACATTAGGAATTGTACGATTGCCTTCCTTGCTTATTTTGATTGAAAAGTGCTCAATCCACCTGTATGCATGACCTTGAAAAGACAAAGGACCCATTGTGTTGTGATATCTATAGCATGGAACTGATTCCTGGATATTTCATGTGTATGGTATTAGATTTTTGTCCAGACCTAATAATTATTTCCTTGACTCTATTGATAACCATCGTTGAACTGAAGAACGGCATTAACCTTTGATTAGCAAAACTGACTATGATTGTAGATCATGATTAGCAAGAACAAATAAATTAACAACCTATTTTGCTAGCTCAAAATTTCTATTTCTTTATTTTCAAGCCCTGCCATGCCTGAAGCAGCACCTCAAAAAACTAAAGTTGTGATGTCGAGTTACTTTTATCCTAAAATATTCAAATGTTAGATTCTGAATTTAATCATGCTGATCTACATGGAGTTTGGCCTGAAGAATTTGGTGTTCTAAGAGCATCCACAATAAGATTGAATATTTCTCCCAAATATTTGTGGTCCCCACATCCACATCATCAATCAAATATCTCATTCCTTAAATATCCCAAATCCCACAATCAAATATCTCACCAACCAAATATTTATGGGGTCCACCTATTAAATACTCCACTATCAAATATTCCAAATTCCACTGTTAAATATATTTTTTAAATTTTTTTGTTAAAAAACAAAGAGAGAGAGAGAGTCTATGCCTGGTGATTTCAAATCTCCTCTATAATATCCCCTTCCAATAGGGGATATTTGGAGAAATATCCCCTCCAAATATCCTCTATTGTGGATGCTCTAAGCTATTACGAGGGACTTAATGACCTTTTTTCTTAAGGAAAAAAAATAACAATAATAAAGAGTTTGTTGCTTCTGATTTATTTTCAAGATGGTTGCACATACCTTTAAAAAAACAGGTGACTGAGTGGAAGAGAGAACAACTGAAAAGCAATGGAAGAGCATAAAAGTAGAAACAAGAAAGGTAGAGCAGTAGTAAATCATTACCAATTCCAGTTGAAAGAAGAACATCTTAGTTTTTTCATGAGATACTTTAGTAAATATTTTGACTTCTCCAGTACATTTCAAGTTATGAAACTGAACTCCTATAAAATGAATACTTTTGACTTTAATTTAATAGTTTATTTATATTTTCTGTAGAAAATATGAACACTAAGTTAAAAATCCAGAATTTAGTCTGCATTGTCGACCACAGTGGTTCCACTTGTCTGCTTTTGTGACAATTTAAGCTGAAACGTTATAACTTTGCTTTTGTCTACTTGACTACAGCCTTTTGACTGTTCTGTTTTAAGAATATCATATTTGAGGTTTTGTTATTTGAATGGTGAAGATTTTTAAATGTACAAAATTTGATAGTCGTAGCAGAGAATTTAAGATCTTATTTGCTGAAATTTGTAAACTCTAACAGTTAATTATACATCTATGATTTAGATCACTTCATACAATCTATCATCAACAGTATTGGATCAGAAAGGTGGCTGTAATTTTTATTGATGTCAAGGTTTCATCTTATGTGTAGGATAGTACATTAGAATTCATTCATTACTTGCTGGTTAGTTATTTTCAAAAGTTATATCTTTTTCTTTTCATTAATTACTTTTCAATGTTTTGATGAATCCACACAGGTAAATAGTGTTAGGCTTCCTCGTCATGTTTTTGACAAAAGACACATCTGTGGCACTGCTTTGATTGAATTTTCAGAAGAAGTGGACGCAACTAAAATTTTACAGGAGAAACTTGTTTTTGCTGGAGCGGAGTTAGAATTACAACCTAAGTAAGTTTTCTTGTCTGCTCCTTGTACATTTAGGCGGCCAAAAAATGTTTCAGGTTACCATGTTGACCATAATCGGTACATGGTAGGCTCATTTCTCAACTATCCAAACCAACTAGTTAGCCATATCAGTCCCATGCATAGATTAACAGAGGATTCTCCTGTCATGATATAAAAATTTCATATAATTTGTGCTTTGGGTATAGGTGATGAATGTTTGTTATCCTAAGATTATCAGCATTTCCAATGTAGCTTTTCTGTCAAAAGTGACAAACTGGTCTTCTGCAAGATTTTGAATTTTGCTTGACATGGCATGTCAGCATGATATACCAATAGGAGATCCAGCACATTACTTTTTCTCTGAATTCTTTTAGGGTACTTCTAGTGTTCCTTTGAAACCTAGGGGTTTGCTTGTGCTCAGTCAATTTTCTCCAGGTCCCTGTGTGGTTCAAGCACTATTTGATGACAAATACCATTCAACCATCTAATGCGAAAAGAAAACATATGATGGAATGGTATAATAGCTATCATATTTGGATCCAATAGTCTGAATTTGATAAGCTTAAAACCATTTAGGTCTAATCAGTCTAGTAGATAGCATAAAAGACATGGTTCATACTTCATTATTTTTCCTATTTAACATCGTAGTGTTTGCTTGTTTCCCTAACTCCATCTATGAAACTATGGTTTTCAATTACTATTTTAAATTTAAATGCAGAAAGGATTTTGATCTTCAAAGAGAGAAGAAGAGAGGAGAAGCTGAAAAGTTTTATAACAGAAGTTCATCAGATGAAAGGTTATATATATTAACTTATGCATTCTTCTGTGACTTGTCATTTCTTGCACTTCTTTAGTCCTTTTGATGAAAGATTCTCCAATGGCTTTCTATATTTTTTGAGTCTTTATTTTTCATCCAAATATTTAACTTTTTTTGCTGACTAATATTCTGTATCTGGTTCATGATAGCTATCCAAAAGGGTTAATTATTGCATTTAAGTTGAAGAAAAAGCAAGACGATAAACCTCTTGAACAGAATACTGAAAACAAAGTTAATGAGAATAAAGGAGGCTCCACCAGTGAAGAGGTTGAAGACACAGGGAATGAGGAGAATAAAGAGAAGGGAGAAGAGGCTGGCAAGTTGTCCGATGTTAACATAAAAAATGATGAAGATATGACTGAATGTCTCTCAGAGAAAATTGAAGAAGAGGCTACCGATGAGGTTAAACATGACACTGAAGATAAGGAAGATAAATCTCTGCCAGTGGATAAAAGCAAGAACACGAATGATGGTAGTATAGTGACAAGGGAGGACATTAAACAACTTCTCGAGAAATTTGGTACTGTTAAGGTATTTCACATAACAAGCCATGATTTCCTCATATTTCCCTCACTAAAATGCAATTTCAGTGTACCATTTTCATCAAGTGTCAAATCTAACCACCATTTGACTTTGTCCAAATGCATGTAATTAGACAAACTGACTGTTAGTGTTATATCAATAGCCCTAGCAGTCCTTTAAAATCTGTCTAACCAACTTGATACTCCTAAAACCGGAGGCAACTACATAAATAAGCATAACCACACTTGATAATTGCATGTGTAAAACCAAGCATAATCGATTTCATGCATATCCAACTAATGACCACAACATGAAGCTAAAACATGATATGATCTGACTGTGACCCATGCTTTGGGAAGAGCGATGGGATCCTACATTTGAATGCAATATTTATCAGCTGAATTGAGTGGACAATCAAATAGAAAAATACAATTAAATAACCAATTAATCAACATCGTGATTATATCATGACGAATCACAAGAACATTGGAAAGAGAAAATCCCATCTAAGTTGTTGAATGTACTTTTGGCAAATTCTCAAAAGAGGCATGATTTTGTATCGCAATGTTTTAAGAACTGCAAAAGTTCATCCTGCGTCAGAATTGATCTCACCTTTTCTTTTGAAAATCTCATTGACAAATGATTGTTTTTTTTGGTTGCAGTTTGTTGATTTCAGAATGGGTGAGGAATTGGGATATGTTCGTTTCGAGGACCCTGAATCTGCTACGAAAGCTCGTGCTGCAGCAGTCCTTGTTGAAGGTGGCTTCATCGTGAAGGATTATGTTGCTACTCTGGAAGCATTGACTGGTATAATTTGTGCTAACTTAATAGAATCTTTTTAATTGACCTTAATTTTACTTGTTAAAAGAATAGCAAGAGAGATATCATTATTACTATTATCTTGTATCTAGCTGCAAAGTAATATCCATATGCTTTTGCCAAATAACCTTCTGTCAGTCAGTCTGCTCCTAATTTTGCATCAGAAGATGGACCAATATTATTTAGAGTGATTACTTTTTAAAAATACAATTTGTTAACAATTGGGTTTAAGTTCAAGTGTTCAACAGATGTTCGATGCCATATTTCTTAATTGTTCAATGTTCAATTCGTATTATATGCTTGGTTTTTACATTGTCTGTAAACTTGTATCTAAAATGGCACTCAATGATCACTTAAAACTCTAGATTCCTCTTCAAGCTTCTTATGAGTCCTACTTTTATCTTAGAAACACTATCCTCATAAATCTCTCGTTGAATGGTAAATGGGATATCTTGTGAATTCTTACATTTCCTGTTCTTTTTTTTTCTGTATTTTTGTCAGTGTTTCCTAATGTTACACAGCAATTATAGTAACACATGCATTCCCATTTCTTTTGTATTTTCTTCAGTATCTTGTGTTCCCTTATAGATCCTTGTAGATCATGGTATGCTAATATTTAGTCGCTTTCTCAGGTGATGCAGAGAAGGAATACTGGAATCTGCTCCGCGGTAATCAGGAGAAGCGTAAAGAAAACAAATCAAACAGAGGAAGGTATTTCACCTATTTTTAATTTTCTATATTCAGTTCATTATATTAAATTCAATGCTCTTTTCATTACCACCATCTTTCCATTATCATCATGCTCGCCTTTTTCTGATACATTGGCTCCTTCCTAGGGGTGGTAGATTTAATAGGGGAGGAAGAGGGCACGGCGGCAAGCGCCCTCACCACACAAATCCTGGTGAAAAGCATCCTAATAAAGCTCAGAAAATTGAGGCTTGAGGCTTCTGCATGATGTGCTAGTGCCAAAGTGTTCTCCGAGTTTTGCAGCATTCTGAGGCAAGTTAGCTAAACTAGCCTGCACGCTCAGGAATTTTCCCCATATGGAGTAAGTTATAAGAGCAAACATAACTACCTTAGTCTTGATAGTATGTGATGATATACCAACTTCTAATGTTATGCTAGTATCTATTTAGTTGACTGGATCGTGGTGTCTAATGTTTCTAGTATTCCAGCTTCCTGAATTATCATGTGATATACAAACTTGTGACAAGTCTATTTTTTGAATGCGATCGAGTATTATTTAAGTTTTAATTTTGAAGCAACAATTGGAATTCACTATTTTTTTTTCTTTTTTTGTAAGTTTTAGCAAAATTTGGAAGTGACACGCAAAAGTATACTCCAAGTATTGTTAAGGGTTACTAATAGCAATTCGTGAGTCTTGGGTTTTTTTTAGTAAACTAGAGATGACGTGTGTGTATATATATAAGAAAATTAAAACTAAAATCCAGTAGATATATTTTGTGAATTTATTTTATATTCTCTATTTATTTGATATTTTTAATTTTTTTTCTATTTTATTTTTAAGTATTTTAATGGGGCTTAGTATCCTAGTTGTGCCTAGGTTGAGTCCATGCTGAACTCAACACAACTTGAGATCGTGTTATGCCTGCCCTAATCGGTCGATGTTATTAGTTGATGTTGACTTAAACTTGATTGCACAGCAAAGCTATATAAAAAAAAAAAAAAAATAGAAGCCGATAGATCCGACTTTACCACTACCAACATCCATATTAATTTTTCTATAATATTTTTAAAATTTAAATTAAATTATTCATATTATTAAATTTAAATAATTATTCTTCACTACTATTCTAAAATTTTCATTATATTTATTTTTTTAAAATTATTTTCTACTTTTTTCTATTTTTTATTATTTTTCTCTTCGGATGTAAAATTTATTTATTATCCAATTCATTCTTTTTACTCTTTTTCTTTTCAAATTAAATAATATTTTAATATTTAAAGAATAATTTTTAATTTTTTAATTTAAGAAATATTATTTATAAAATTTAAATTTAAGAAATAAATATGTGATGTAAAAAAAATTATGTAAAATATAAAATTGAAGATAAATACTTTTTTAGGGAAGTTAAATGGAATGCTCTAAGAGAGTGAGGCCAAGAAACTCTTTAGGCAAAGAAAACGAATAAGGACCCGGAGTTCCATGCCAGACAAGTCAACTTGAGTCGGCAACGGATAGTATTACTAAACATCCATTATCTTCAGTTCACCAAAGGCATACGCAAAATCAATTTTGGGTTTTTATAAACATGTTTGTAGATATCTTGGTTATCAAAAGTATTGAGTACCAAGAAGCACATGACATTCTCAAATCTAGGATCTTTTTTCGATTTGTTATTTATGCTCATTGCTGATTGTAAAACTAATGCAAAGAACAATCATGAGAATTTCAAATGCTCGTCGATTGAGATAAAAGAGTAAAGAAAACACAATGGTTCTATTAATAATACACACATTTCTGATAGGGAAAAGAGCTAAGAAGTCTAACAAACAGACCAGTCATCCTCGATTGTTCTAGATTAGAGTCGATCTTGAGCGCTCTTTCCATCTTCATGTCGTTAACCAAATCAAAAGACCCCCAGTGATTCTGGAGCACCACTTGCTGCAATCAGTGCCTCTGATTCCAAGTAGTTTGCTATAACCAGGCGTATTGATTGCCTTCGCTCCTGTGGCAATCGTATGAAGTTCATTCATAGGCATTTAAGTTGTTCCCATCTTTGATACTCGACTGTCAGCATGAGCCTGCAAGAGCCATTGTAGTAGAACATTCTAATTATCGTCCTGCAGTGGATGAGTCAGTCGCCACTTCAAGCGGGCACCTCCATCTTTCTTGTGATACAAAACCTGTCAACCCATAACTGTTACTGTGGGACAAATACGATTGTATTACATAGTACAGATAAGAATCAACCTAAACCTAAAGCTACAACAGGTAATGTTGAAGCAAATCCGCTATCCATAACCTAATACCAGTAAGAAAAACCTCCACTGTACAAATGATCCCCGGATTACTGCTACATGAAAATTTTCTAGTGGTAGCATGAAGCTCAAGAGATAAAACTCTTTCCATCCCTCATTGTCAAGGTATTAAATCTTGTGATTAGTCTTGCTTAGTTTGCTGGTACACTGTCTATACTATAAAAGGGCAGCCTAGTATACGAAATTTCTGCCAATGTAAGGTCTCGGGGAAGAGTCTATTGTACGCAGCCTTACCTGCATTGGAAGAGGTTGTCGCAACTCGAACCCGTGACCACCAAGTCATACGACAACTTTACCATTGCGTCAAGGCTCCCCTTCTATTGTCTATAACATAACATCTTTTAAAAAAAGCTCCATGATTTGAAGGCATGTCCTAGGTTATTGAGTCATAGTGTTCTCAGATTGCCAGTGGAATAAAGATACATTTGCATAGCATCGTAAAACATAGCTGTGAGGAAATAAACAAGATGATTGTAGATTGCATAGATCTTTTATGACAGCATCTGTGTTTATTGATTGTTCATTTGTTAAATGTCTTCTATATTAACTCGAGGCATGAAATCATTTTAAAGTTACGATAGATGATCATCAGTATAACCTGAATGATGAGTCTGATCTCACCCTAAATGGAAGTAATCAAGTCAACTAAATCTTTTATTGACTCCTATCGTGGAAATTAGGACAACTATTACAAATAAACCGAAAGAGGCCATTATCCAAAGTAACTCACAATTTTTTGATCATCCCCTCCTGTGCACAAGTATTCATCATTTGGGGCTACAGCAACCTGCAGTTGATAACATTTAAATCAAGGTCAAATAAAAA
Source organism: Zingiber officinale (assembly GCF_018446385.1). Classification (NCBI taxonomy): domain Eukaryota; kingdom Viridiplantae; phylum Streptophyta; class Magnoliopsida; order Zingiberales; family Zingiberaceae; genus Zingiber; species Zingiber officinale. The sequence goes on along the minus strand of NC_055998.1, from coordinate 90,961,556 downwards.
ATGTGCCATATTGTGGTAAAATCACCATGACCATGGAACATGTCCCAAAAATGATGATGAACATTAACTTACAGTATTAGAACATCTTTTATGACTAAATAGATGTCTGACGCAAGGTTGACCAAGGGTAACATTCCACATTGCCATGCTGTGTATAGCAAACAACTAAGGAAACGCTCTAAGGTGGATACAGGAAATAAATAAATCAGAAGAAGATCAATGTAATCTGCTAACCTCCCATCACCACTGACAGTTACTAATACGGGTTCTGTCTGAAGCCACCGAGCATCATTTACTCCTTCATCACCCTTCTCAACATGGCTGTGACAATTAAAAGGGTTATGACTGAGGTTTCTACATGAGATACATAAACCAACCACTAGGAATTGAAAATTGGAAACTAGTGTAAAATAATTACAGTATGTCAAGTCGGAATTTTCAATAGTGTGGAAAACCCCAATCAGATAATCACAAGGTTTTCGAAACCAGTACTATCTCACTTGTATTGAGAGAGATTACGTGGCTGGGGTTTGGAGCTAGTATCATAGCTGCAGACCTTCTTCGGTGACTTTCCGGGGCAACTAGATCCCTGCATAGGAATAGTCCTTATTCTTCATGTAGTGAAACTGTCTCCACATAATGACAACCCTTATTCTTGTACTTCTTCCTCTCCTCGGTATCTCCTCTAATCGATACCAATTGGCATTACATGTCGGCACACTGTATGGCGCCTGCACCATCTCATTCTAACCAGAAACCAAAACCCCAACTGGGAACAAAACTTTATACCTTTGTTGGCTATGCCATAGTTTTGGTAATAAAGAATTAAAAGCTTAACTTTCATAAGTTCTTCACTGGAACTTATACAGAGTCTGACCTCTTAAATGGACCTTGTATGCTAATCTGGTGTATTCTGAAGATATCTGTGTCATAGTTGTCAAAATCATACCATTCACATATAAAAGAATATAGTTCTTTCATATGAATCAGAAGTGAAAGAACCATTCTGATTCATCTCATTATATATGATTCTAAAAATAAAAACCTCATTAAAATTAAAATTTAACAAACTAAAAAATAAATTTAACCCATTAAGAAATTATATTAAGCCCAAGATTTTACAAATTGAACTGAATTTATTATAACAAAGAAACAATTAATAAATTTTATATTATAGGATAACAATATAATAGTAAAACAAAGTGACATCTCGAAGTTAACAATAACATGGAAGAAAAAATAGTAGTAAGTGGGGCAGAGTTGAGTGCAACCAATATGAATTTGACACCTAACAATGATTGAGATTAAATTATCGAGAGTAAAATTGATAGACATAGAAGCATGACATATCTAAGTTGTCTCTTATTTGATGACAATAATTTTTCTATGCCAAAAGCAGTTGACGAGGAAATTTCAATAGTTCATTTCATTTAAATTCTTAATAAATTAAAATATATAATAATTTGCACATATATTTTTGTTATGAATTTGCATTTAATTTCACCTATTATCATGCTATTAAATGAAATATTATATTATCTTATATACTTGTAAATACCAAAACTCATCTAAAGTAGAATAGTTTTTTGACAGTTTATAATTTTTTTATGAAACTATTCATGTTACAAACATCAATTTGGCAACCAAGATCTATGTCAATGGAACTTATTATAATGTATGCAATATCTTCCTACAACATGCATGCACTTGTTGGAATGTGAATGAAATTGGACAGCCGTGTATTTATTAGACAATTAAAAAATAGAAATAATACTCACAACTCTTTGACAAATGGTCAAAAATTTTAACTATGGAACATCATGAAATTTCATGAAAGTTCTATCATAAGTCAGAACAGTCCTTTGTCTTTTCTTTCCTAGTACTTCAAATTAATTGAACTCCCAATTTTCTAGTGGCACATCAGCTAACTCTTACCAGACTCCATATTTGATCAGTTTCCACGGACTGAATTAAGAGTAGACTCAATATCCTAGTGATGCAGGAAAGAATTGATAAAGAACTGGGAGATGATGGAAAGAAGAGAAATAGCATAAAAGAACATTAATTCAATTCATCACCTACACTGTTTATTATTATTCTTTTTCTTGAAGTAGCCCTCTATTGATCAGAATATTTTCTTTGTCACTGTTTCCTCTTTTTAATTTGGAGTTGCACTTACTGAGAAAAAACTCGGGAAGACACGTTTAAGATGATACGATCATGTACTTACACAACCAATAAATATTCCAATTAGGCAATGTGAAACTATGCCAAATGTGCACATCAAACGAGAAAGAGGGAGACCAAAAAAAACTTGGTTAACAACAATTAAACAAGATAATATTTATTTAAATAAAAATGACGATATAATAGGAGATATAACCCAATGACGTAGAAGGATCTATATAGCCGACCCCATCTAGTGGGATAAGGCTGGGTGGTTGTTGTTACTCTTTCCCTATTTTAAGCAGTTATCGGACCTACAATCTCTCTTTCATCTTTCTCATTCTGCATCAGGAAAAAAAATCAGATGAGGTAGAAAAAAAATAGAATGAGAAAAGATAGGGAGAGATAAGAAGAGAGGACAGAGGAAATGGAAGAGTGTCAGTTTATGAAGGACAAAACAAACAACTCTGAGACCAAGAGGAGATTTACTAAGCAAGAAAAAAAAAGTAATTCAACCCATTATATATATATATAATATATATATTTCATCCTAATTACACACAACAAAATAACATCCACTACAGGATTAGCTAAGCCCATAAATATGGACAACTTATATTACACAATCAAAATAATAAAAATCATCTGTCTAGATATTGTCAAGTGTGAACAATCAGGGGGATCATAAATGAAAATGGCACAAAGCTCCAGAAACTCCATAACATAGTTACATTTTATAATTTTCTAAATTGCCAAGTATGTGGATAACTATGTTGGATTGAATTTTCATATGGTGATTGAGTTCATATACAAAGCCTACATTCATTACCAAGGAAAGCAATTGAAAAGGAACAGTGAACTTCAAGTAGGATACGAACTCTAGTTATTTTTTATGCAATTTCAGTTTTCAAGTTCATTTGCTAACAAAATATGGATTCTCCTTTGGGTACTCACCCAGGAACTTGACCTGCATATTCAGCAGTTGGCATTTGCTTCCCATGGCTCAAACAATGCAAAGGCCTTAAGAAACGCATATCATTGCTTTCATGGGCTAGTTGGACACAGTTCATTGGCAAAACTCGTGTATCCCATACCAAGGTATTATTTGATGTGCCAGATGCAGTAAAATAGGTTCCACAACTACTAAAAGAAACAGACGTCACCTGTGACAAAGGAAATTGAGTTAAGGATCTATGAAGTTGCCAAGAATATCATAGAAAGTACCAACATCTTTTGAGCAGTCTAAAATATTTAGAGAACACTTAGCAATAGATAAACAAGGAGAGTTTTGACATCTAAATGCTAACATAGAGTATAATAATATTGTACAAAAGAGGCTCTTTCTCTGCAACTTCAGATATTTTGTGCTCAAAACTTATAAGGAGAATGAACCAAACTGAAAAGCTGAATACAGATAGTTGGCCCAAGTACTTAAGTCAACTAAACTAACACAATAAAATTTGTGAAAAAATACAATCAACCAAGAAAAATGCATTATCAATGAACTTGAAGGTCAGCTAGAAGAGTCAAGTTTTTGCTCTCGCATGGCCATTTCTCCTCAGATGTTTCTGAATTCCTGATATCATATTCATTTATTAAGTCATCTATCATATTGTCTTTGTTGAGAGGGATGGAATCCGGTCCAAATTAGACTAGCCTTAGATGGTATGCTCCCTAAGCACTTTCATTCTACCATGTGAGGCTATGAGCATGTAACAGTCTTGAATCAACATAGCCTTCATGCCTGCGGAAAAAAAGCTATGGTACTATGTTGAGGTTGATAAGGGCAGAACCCAATCAATTCCAAAATGAATAATCTTGGTGGGGGGACACACCCTTCACATAATCACTAAAAGGACCCTCATACTCTCTCATGTGCAACTATGAGCACGGAGCCCCCAACTTCAATAATTCCGTTCATTTGCTAATTAAGTAGTATATTATCTCAATATATTTTCAGCTAATACTTTTTGCTAATGATGGAACAAAGACTTTAGCTCAGTCCAACTGTTATGGTTAAAGTACATAAGATAGTGTGGCTGCTGACATGTGGCTAGCACAGGCAATAGTCTTATTGGAAGAAGCACACAAATACTAAATGAGGTCAGGCTGAGTTGTTTGAGATTGAAATGAGGTTGACTGCATTGCCTGGAGTCTGAAATATGCACTCATGTGAGGTTCCATTCTGGTCTTGAATAGGCTTGAAGAGGTGTTGGAGTGGAAAAGTGGAAGTGGTTTTGCGGCTCCTTTGTCATGCCTTTGAATGGATCCCCATGGCCTTATTTATACGCCTAGTAAGGGCACCCACTAACCTGAGTGTCTCCACATATTCTCGAGGACATCTGGTATGAAAGGAGATTTTTGATGACACATTGCTCTAGGATGGCCAAGGGTGTTGGCCCCTATCTCAGTCATACAATTCTGTTTTTGATGTAAGCAATCGAGATAAAAGTAAAATGTCAATCAATTTGGGATTTTCACCATGCAAACAGATCCTGCAGACTTTAAATAGTATATCTTGATCAATGTCTGGATGTAGGACTCGCTAAAGTGAAATAGGATGTGAATCCATAAGGAATTGTTCCGACAACATCCTAGCAAAAACCAAAAAACCAAGCATATTTTGGAGCACTTTTATGGTTCAATATAAAGTTCAACCACACATTTTCCAGTTCAATATAAAATTCAACCACACATTTTCCCTCCATGCCATATTATGCTTCTCTGGCATAACAATAATCACATATCATCTTTTTCTCTTTCTCAGAAAGGAAAAAAAGGCAACAAACAGTTTGCCCTCGACACCCATACTGGTTATTATTGCAAATAATTAAATCTTCCCACCAGAGTTCACCTGGCATAAATATAGAAAAAAACAGCATGTTCCCAAGCTGAAGGTATGACCTCAGTTAACCAAGAAGTATGATCCAACTAAACAGAAATATTATTAGTTAATGCACAAGAAAGGCAAATAATAAATAGTCAATAATGCATCATCTAAACAAAAACTAGTAGGAATTGTTACTACACCATATTTGCTGCAAATAGATATTAAGAGATGAATAGAAGCAGTAGGCAAAAGATCCAAGTGTGTGCTTGCAGTTCAAAGTCACATAATTAATTAATAGAATGATGGTAAAAGTACAATTGTAGCAAAACAGTAATTTATCAAGCAGGTACAATGACCTCAAAACCAGGGCCCACAGAGAGATGATTGATTGTAGCACAAGTCCGGATGTCAAATAAACCAATAGTCCCATCACCCGCACCTGAAAACATAATAAGATATATAAGTTACAAAGATAGATTGTTGAACACTCAGAATTTAGACCATTATTACAAGAGAAAATAGCACCTGTGATGATAGTGTTGCCAGTTGGGTTTGTTTTCAACGAAGTAATATACTGTAAACAAAGTGTGTCACCAGAAATTGAACATACAAACTTTTAACATGCAAGCAAAAATAACCTACAGATTCATGTGCAGAAAAAGAACAACATGTCTTTGGAGACTCGATATCCCATAATTGCACTACTGCAGGACCACCATACTCACAGTCACTCCCACCTATTAACATGTTTTCGCTACAGAACTCCATTGCAATAATTGAAGGATGAGCCTGATCTTGTGGTCTGCAATTATAAGAAAAACAATGACATCAGAAGCACATAATAGCTAAATGCTATTGCTTACTGAATGAAACAACAAAAAAATTGAACTGTCGCTAGCCAAACTCCAATGTTTTCAAAACCAGAGCAAGCTGACTAGTTTGACCAGGAAGGTTCAGATCCAGTCCAGTATGTGATGAAAACTGGAATATCAAAAGTACATCAAAGTGGCTAATACTACTAAACAAGGCAAATTTTATACAGTTAAATAATAATTGAAGATACAAAAAGAGAAGCATAGAAATTCAAAGAATGATATTCATGGAAAATCATCACGACAATAGGAGCAAACATGTTTATAATTGAAGATATAAAAAGAGCTTTTAATCATAAAAAGTTTAAAGGATACTAAACAACGTAAAAATTTAACATGATGAGAACAAATATCTGTTAAGAAATGGTACAGGTGAGAAAAAGGAAATGCATAACGATCATCACATGGTTCTCAGCAATATCATATCTTCTAAATGTTCGTGAGCCCATATTCCAACAGGGACCCAATATTATTGAGGAAAACAGTAGATTATAATTTTTATGCTAGACATGAGCATTTTAATATGTGGCTAAAAGATTTGAGCTGCATCTTTGCTGATGTTAAAACAGTTGATATAACTAGAATTAATTTATGCCATAATCATACAAGTTTAAACAGGAAAGAAGATTCTTCTCTTACTGCAGATCTTTAGTAAATAAATGAAATTACATATAAATTGTCCTCGACGATGTATCATAATACACCATAGTTAGTCAAAATAACATTCACACCATGTGGTACCTCCCTTGATGCACTCAAGGTCATAGATACACTAGCACATTCAGCTCAGTAGCATCAAGAGAAAACTAATTGAGTTCCGAGATGACCAGCGTGCTAGAGAGATGATATGTGTAAAAAAATAAGGAGGCTGCAATGTAATGACCAACATCACAACATCCTGTTTCTGCATGTGTTTGCAACCATTGTTACTTGTGGTATCAGTGGTAATACTATTGATATGTGAGAATGGCAAGAGAAGGAATGCCAAGATGATAATGCACATGGTATGCACCGGTAAAAACAATGAAGTTAAACTCAAGTGGTAGGAAGATCAGACAAAGAACTGCAGGATGGTAAAGATTGAATCATCAGAAATATTGCACATACCTTGTTCTTTATTAGTGCAACCAATTAGGAGGAAAGGCTATAATATTAATCCTTTGAAGAACAAGTACCAATTATTTATTGAATTATTCTGACACTCTCATGTAGCCCCCACGGGCGGGATCAGCCGGTTATGACATGGTATTCTTGCATCATGAGTCGGGAGGTCGAAGGTCTGCGGCAGCAATTGCGATAACATCAATATCTGTCCGTGCTAAACACCTAAGACCGTCATGTCATAGCTGGGCCCGTATTCACCGTGATTTACTCCCTCTCATACTTGTGGGGCCGGGGTGAGGGGGCCGCTGGGTTGGCGGTTCCAACCTTTTTGCATCATAAAAGTCCGATGTAATTCTAACTTAAAGGTAAATTTCACCAAATTTACCTCATATGTACTTGCTAAGTGGCTTTATACTTTATTTATTTTAATATATATGGAAGGTCACTTCTGCTATCTTTTTTCCTCAAGAAAAGAACGAGACATACAAGTGGGAAATTATTAAAAGTACAAAAAGACATTGTGCAAGTACTTGGAAATTAGACACAAGGTTATATTTAACAATGTTGTAGAAAACTAAGGAAAACTCAGCCGTTGAGCAAATTTCCTGAAAATGTACTTCATTAGAAAACCATATTATTACTTTGAGGGAAAAAGAAGTCACTAAATGACTTCAATTTTTCTTTTAAGTTAGTAAATTTGTAGACATTAAACTGAAAGTGGTATCAAATTTGTTGAAGCCAACAAGGAAATAAAGCTATTACCTCAAGCTTGAATTAAGATCAGCATCAAGTTCACCTCTCAAAGCATTCCATAATAGAAGTTTTCCATCTCCTTTTGCACCACTGGTGACAACAAGACCTGAACAACTTATAGCAAATTAAAAGACAATATTGTTAACACTAATAAGCTTAGCTTCTAGAAAAACTTCCTACAGAAGTAGAAAGAGAAGACCAAAGAATGTTATCCATTTATGCAAGAAAAACATTGAGTATTACATTATCCACAGAAATAAAGTTCATAAACTTATTTTGAAGCAAGTCAACCACTTAGACTAGTGTCAGACGAACTCACCAATGTCTGCTATTCGGATTGATTAAGAGGCCAACATGTTACTGGGAACAATCAAGTAAATTAACTGAATGCCAAATGACATGATTCTTGAATTGCTCTAAGTTGAATCCACTAAATGCCTTAATTTGTACAAGTAGTTCGCCTATGGAAACAAACTCTTCATCCTTACAAAATGATCATTATTCCATTGAGGAATAACGATATTACAACTATTTTGGCATTTTCCCATCCTCCAAATTACTTGCAAGGATAGTGGCGTATTCCTTATTGGGAAATAGCTACAACATGGGGACCTTATATTGTGCAGCTAATCACTCTTCAATTCAATTCAACAGCTAATTTCCACTCAGGGTGGTACCAGATCATTGGTCTTTGCTAAATCACATTCCTTTCTTTGCTTGTCACACTCAAGGAAGGTCATGGACAGATGATGTCATGATATGCAACCAAATTATTCAATTCCATGCCTCAACACTCTTTTCTTCCCTCCAATTATGTACTAACCTTAAAAGCAGTTTGAATCCACAATATCTGGCTCCGTTACATTGACTCCAATCACATATCAACAACTTCTTTGGATCGCGTCAAGTGTCCAACAAAAATTAAAGGACTAGCAAGCTATTAAAATTATCAAAAACCAGGAAATACGCATGGAGGAGATCTCAATAAGATAATCATCTTCCTTCTCTTCTCCTTTGCCTTTCTCATATCCTCCGTCCTCTTCCTCCCTCCCTTCTCTTCTTCCTCTTCACTTCTATTCCTCCGTCTCATCAAGTCAATGTTGGTCAATAACTTGTAGCTTCATGGGGAATGTTGGCATGCACCAAAACCATCTCATCAGTGCAAACCATCAGAATTCAAGATGAGAATTTAAACCTTTCTAACATATTATATCATCAAATAGAGGTTTACAAGAGAATATCTACCACCGTAGCTTTCTGGATATAAAATAGAATAAACTTGAATTTATTGAGTCTTCTTACAATCACTCAAATAATCATCGAATTTCACAAGAATTATAGGATATGAGCAATTGGAATTAAGCTACAAATTCAATTAAGGCCAAACTCTCTCATAATCAATGTAATGCTTTGCACTACTGTTGATTTATTGTCTTGTACAGTGACTAACTTAAAGGCTTTTAGTCCAATGAACAAGGACCTTAGTTTAGTGGCTCAAAAACCCCAAGAGAACAAGTAAAGAAGTTCACAAGAGAAATGCTACTCTTAGAACAATACTCAAGTAAGGTGTGCTCCTTGGGTCAGCCAAGGAAATTCTATAGTTGGAAGTTCAAGTATAATTAACCTAATTTAAGGGATTAGTGATCCACTAGGTAGTTGTAGACAGCCAATTAGAACATTGTAACTAAACAATTATTAATTTTGTCAAATCTTAGCTGTGGATCCAAGGAAGTGGGTGTGGTCCACAATGGATAAAACTGACGGGCTTGTATTGCCAGATTTTTTGTCATGTGAGATACTGTTTTATTTTAACTCAAGGATAAGGAACATAAACAATGAATGGGCTATCAAAATTTTGGCTCCTTCATTAGAACTCTAGTGTTTTCTTGGTCTTTCTAATTGATCCATAAGTAAACAATTCGTATAATCTATAAGACCATAACTGGTCATCAAGAGATGAATGAAAAAAGGAAGTATGTCATATGACATGGATTCAAAGCATGGATTGTAAACAATTAAAAGTGCAATTTAGAAAAGTACAGCATGAAAATATGAATTCCATACATGACTGCCAGCGATTGACTGTCATAGCAATGATTTTTTCCTTGTGCCCAACTGTTGATCCATCACCATTCACTGACCCCAAGTTAAAGAGACAAGACCCAGTTGTACAGTCCCATACCTAATTTGCAATTTAAAGTTTAAAAAAAAAATAAAATACATATGTAATGGATTGTAAATATATTCATACACCAACCATGGACAGTTAATTCACCTTCAACAAGTTGGAACTACATGAAACTATACTAGCACCCCTTGCTGCAAATTCAACAGCTTGGATCTGTAAACAACAATAACCCATGACGAATTAATTATATCTCTAGCAATCAAAATATCGCAAGACAACACCACCAATAATGATAATAATAATGCATTCCTAGACGTTAGTATGACAAGTTGCCACTAACAGTTAAGCATAAATTAGAAGTATAATGAAGCTAGTGGCCAAAAACAGCAGATGCATTGATTTAACTAGCAATGTATATTCTTTAAATATAAATATTAGTAAGATTTGAACACCGAACTCCAACCCTCATATTTATCTTAATTTTGACTGTGGAAAAATATGTTAATCTAGAATTCTGTACTCTTAACTTTCAAACACAAGGAATGGAATATTGCTTAAAGCAAACAGAATCACATGGCACGAGCATGTGGTTATTGTGCTGCCAAGTCGAACTGCCTTGACAGTTGAACAAAAGGACCCTATCTGCATTTATATAAAGAGTTTTCCTTTTTCCTATACTACATGAAACAGTTGACAGAACCACATGGAATATTCCTTTTTCCTTTTTTTCAAAATTCCAATATTGGAGCTCCTACTCACTCTTATATCTGGGCAAAGCCTTATCCCAAAACCTTAATCTGTTAAACAAAAGGACCCTATCTGCATTTATATAATACAAAGAAAATCAAAATAATTCTAGCAAATAGAATCACATAATACCCGACAATTGTGACCATTAAGTTGAGCTGCCTTGCCAGAAAGAAGATTATAGAGTAGTAATTCATTAGGAGCCTGTGACACAAATCAAGAAAAGCAAAGAATAAACAATTAATTTTGATACATGGAATGAAACTAATCTAAAACTAATAATAAACCAATATAACAAACAACTAAAGTATATAGGGTAGGACTATGAACTTAACACAGTCAACAAAGAACTTGCATTTACAAGCATCCCAAATGTATAAAGTAAATATCACTAACCTGATTCGAACTGCAAACCAATTGAGGCAGCCCATCTGGGTGAAATCTGACATTAAGAACCTTTTGAACTCCTTGCTAAAAAACAGTGAAAATTTTGTTCAGATCCCAACTAACCTCTTGGCATCAAACAACAATATAACAAACTTAAAAAGACTCCAGAATAAATCCTAAATTTTAAGATGTGACGTCATGTAGTATTTCAAGGGGAGATGCAGACAATAAGATAAATACAAGAATAATTGAGGACAGTCAAGTGGAACTGGTGAGAGAGGAGATTGGACTGGCTGACACAGCCCTTCTGGGTGAAATCTGAAATCAAGAACCATTTAAGTTTTAAAGGTCATGCAAGAAACCGTATAAATATAAATTAAGTTTAATCACAGGGAAATAGTTTTTTTGAAATTACTATAGTAAAGAGATCAAACATTTTCATAGTCATAACAAAAGCAACTAATCAACTTAAGAATATTCCAGAACCAATGATGCATGAATTCCATCAATCAATGGGTAACCAAGTTGGGCAGGGCTCTCTTCCACATACAAATACCTTTTTCCTTCAGGTCCAAACAATATGGGACAAAAACATCATGCCTGCCTCCCTCTCCGTGTCTAGCAATGTGGGGGTAAAAGGGTTGTGCCTGCTATTAGATTTTGAGGGATGTCCTAATGCAATTGCCTTATGATTTTTACTATTTATTTGATAAATATAGATTCACTATTTGAGTGCATATTATATTTTTTATTGTCTTAAACTCATTTACTGAATGTTCGCAATGCAATTCATAGCATGAGAGAATTTGTGATTGGATCACAACTTATGATTATCTCTACTTGTGTAATTATGAACGTATTAGAATTTTCCTAGTCGTCGAATTGATGCATTCGGACATCATCAATTCTGTAAGACTAGCACGGGTTATACTCCTTGGTTCGCCAAGTAGTTGTTTTCTCACTGGTTGGAGACAGTGGGATGTCTAGAGTTAAACGTGGATGCTAGTTATGGTAACTAGTTCATTGAAGTGACTCGCTGTAAGACTTTATATGGTTATCTACATATATGGATATGTCTGTGAAGCTCTTACTGCAGCTCGAGTGCAAGTTTACTTCGACTTGAGGTATACAAGTCATCTTGGTCATGGAGACTTATACTTTGACATCTTAAGCAAGCATCTCATCGAGGTGTGGACCCGGGATGATTTGGTATAAGTTGAAGTGGCCAAAGGTGTTTGGATAATCCACAAAGGATTCACCACTCCTTGCGAGGAGATGTATACCCTATGGCCACTCGTTAGAATTATACTCAAAGTCTTTGGCCAAAGCATCACATGTTAAGAGTACGAAACTCTTAAACAGATGAACGAGTAATTTGAATTCGCAAAATGAGAAAGTATTACTTGGGCTAGGTGTGACGTAGTCAGCCTAGTGGGGACTGACATATAGACCATGTCCTACACTAAGTGGGTATACAACGAGTGAAAGGAACGAAGCACGACTCATTGTAGTTGCTGAAGGGTTCAGAATTAATTCTGAAATCAACTATGATTTTCCGACTAATTGGGGATCATGATGTACTACTAGGTGTCACTCATAATCGTTCTATAATTAAGTAGTTAATTATGGACGACCAAGATAAATCGGAAACATATTAGGTCACACACACTATGAGTCTCTAAAAGACATAAAATAAGTTAAAGAATAAGATTCTTAAATCAATAGATAAATATTTAGTTGGAACATACATAAGACAAATATGAAAATATTTATCGAATGGAAACACAGATAAACCACATCTTTTATGGAAGAGTTAGACCCTATTTGGATTAGTCATGAACCAACTTGGTTTAGTTGTGAACCAAACCAAGGAGTTAATGGACTAATTTTTGGTTAAGGGTGGGTTGGATTTGAGCTTTCTAATCCAACTCATTAATGAGGGCTATATATTAATATGGTTGAGAGAAAAATTAACACATGAAATCATAATTGGCTTGATAGGGTTTTGAGAAACCTTAACCCAACTTTTCTCTCCTCTCCCCTCTCCCCTCTCCCCCTCTCTCTCTCGCCGTCTTTCTCCTTGTTGTCGTGACCACTACATGGAAAAAATCTCTTCCTTGTGTGCTTCTCTTCTTCCTCTTGATCTGTAACTTCCGAAGGAGAGACTTGTACTCACAGAATTGTCTTGAGGAGCTCGGCATGGATATGAATAGAGGCGAGGTTCGACAACGTCGCTACGGTTGATGCCCTTCTCGTTACAGGTCATCCGTAAGGTGTACCTAGAATAATTGTTATTCCTTTCGTTTTGTTTTATAATCTTGTCTGTGGAATTGTATCCTGCATGCGTGTAGTGTGTGTTGTAATAAATTAGTTTATTTACGTTAAGTCTTCCGTTGTGCATGTTTACGAAAAATATTTTTAGCACACACCACATCGGGTATATCCCAACACCTGCCTCAGTAACAAACGGAATGCACCATAAACAAGAGACAACATAATCCTTCTTGCTCAAATCATAGCCCATCCTAGGGCAACACCTAGCTCATCCTTTCAGACTTAACTATTCCTCACTCCCTCCAAGCGCTGATACCATTATGGTGCAGGTAGATCATCCATTTAAAAAAGGATGATGCATGAGGATCATACATCACAAATAACTAATGGGTGAGGCTAATTATGCAAATATAAGAACCTATCCTCTTTGGGGATTTAGCAATGTGTGACTAAAAAGTGGTGCTTTTTCCATTATCGCATGGCTTTTTTTAAAACTGGCAATAACAACACAAATCTGCATTCAAGCAATAATTGGCATCAATAAATCCCAGATTTTTAGATGTGAGATCACAAAGGTTAGCTTCCATAGCAAAGTCAATGTTAAACGGTTAAAAGGGTATTAAGAAAAGCTCAGTACATAGTTGAAAATTAAAATAGTTGCTCTTAGCAGCATTAGTTTATCTTGCTTACCGAGATAAAGCAGCATTACCAGCCATCTGTGAAACTAATAACAACTAAACAGTCTTACAAATGAAAGGATTGGACCAGGCATTTGTGTTGACTTTAAAGTACATAGAGTTGCTAACTTGAAGCAACATAGAAATATTTATATTTTCAACTAATATCTAAATGGTAGAAATTCATCCAAAGTAGATTAAGATGTTTTTCCCATGCCAATAGAGCATCTGCACACAGCTCAATCCATGTTGATGAAAATTTCACAAAACTTTCCTTGTTCTAATGGTTTACTACTAACCCTAGAATATTTCTTTTTTCATAAAACTATAATAAGATCCTTCAAATGTCAAAATTGTACAGTATCATTCAAGTATATAGTCAACTGAAAGACCTTTTTATCCGTCAAATGACTCCAATAAACAATATAGATATTAATTTAATTTATTTTTCCTATTCAACAACCTTTGGAGCTTATCTAAGAATAGTTGAAGCTCCGTCTATGTTGATCCAAGCTTAGTCAAAGATCACCAAGTGAGATTAAGTTCAGTGGGTGTGGATGATTTCTCATAGAAGGGACAAGACGGCTACAAACTCTAAAAAAGAGCCTATTTGAAACTAGAAACGTGTTTTGATTGCATGAGTTGAACCCAAAATAGTAAGGAAATTCTACTTTTGCTGAGTGACCATATTCAGGGGGGTGTCATTTGTAACTCAAAGAATTCATGTACAATTCCACAAAAGTACAAGGGAGTTATTGCAATTCATTCATTGAAGTTGTCTCTCTACTACCTAATACAAGAAGCACATCCATTCAAAGTCATGCCAGGACATAACCAGTCTTAGCATAAATCCTGTTTGAGATTGTTAGACTTGATGTACAACATCGAATGTAATGGATCCACCAAAGAGCAGCAACGGAGTGCCAGCAAACAGAGGTCATGTTCTCATGTCTCAGCCTAGGAAAAGTGGAATATTAAGGAAGAACAAGAGAGAAGAGGTAATGCAGAAAGGAGAATATGAACAAATGTAAGAAAAAAAACAAGGAGGCCACCCACAAAGGGAGTAGTAGGACAAGAGGAAAGAAGAATTGAAGAAGAGAATCCAGGATGAGGTTACAATCAAGTCAGTACCCTTCTGATCATTCAGCAGAACTAGTACCCAAAACAATATTTTAGACATTCAAGTTTTTTTCAGAAACAAGCATAGCATATAGTACAACCTCTGCTTATGTGTTCAATGACTTAAGCCTCAATTGAATAATGTAAAACCCCTAGAAATATAATAACTCTAGACCATAATAAACATATATGTTATATTAGAAGTAAGCAACTTGGTCATCTCTTACATTCTGATCAATCCCACTGAAATACTTTAACAGATTTAGTGTTAAGTCTTGATCTCTCTGTCGAAACTCATTGTCAAACGTTAATACATAAACTTGAACATCTACTTACACTTTCTTTGCAACAACAAAAATTAACGGCCGAAGTTTTAAGAAATCTTGACTTCTTAAAAAGCTCAAAAACGTTAAAACCTATAACAAAAACATATACTTATCAACTTTTACTACAATCAAATGACTTGATTAATCATAAAAAAACGCAAATAAACGAAAAATTAGATAAAATTAACCATTTATTAGAAGAACTAAAATATAAATGAACAAATTGAAATATGCAAATACTCATTATGATGATGCTGTATAATATACAAGACAATTTTCCACCACAAAAGAAGACAGCTATTGCCATATTACTTTTCCTGGCAAAGGAGGTCAAATTCAGATACAACAAAATAATGCCATTTTAGCTCTCCTTGCTTCTCTTCATTATCGTTTAACTTTGATTAAATCAAAACTTCTTCAAGTAGATAATCATCTTGCTGGTAACTTTGGATCTAGTGAGGTAAAAGAAGCATTTGCAAAACTAAATAGAGATCTTAGTAACTTATCTTTAGGAAAACCTCTTCCTAAAACACCACCAGTCACTTCTAAATTTTTAACATACAAAGCCAATGAGTATGACAAAAACTGAGCCTTTCTCAGGACCGTCTAGAGCTATTAGATCCATGGAAGCAAATACTTCTTCTTCCAAGTTAGATACCATAACTAGGAGAAATAGTACGTCTACTTTAGGCCCTCTCCGCCTAGAAGAAGTTATAGATGTGGATAAAGATCTGACAATTTTATCAAATGAACAATTAAATGCATTAAATCCAAAAAAACTTTATAGTCAAGGAATCTTAAATTTTTCACCTTTGTCTATAGACAAGAAACTCTTTATCTTCCAGATGGAGGAGAAGTAAAACTAAGCCTATGACTGCTACTAAAAGTCTGTATCTAAGAAAACATAATTATATACATCTTGGACTGATTGTACTTGGCCTCAGAGGCTTAACTCGAGCCAAATTAGGAGGAAAAGTTTTAGTCGTATTACATGATACTCGCTTTTCTGACACTGAAAAAACCATCATAGGACTTATTAGATATGAATGTTAATTTAGGCATTACAAACTTATGCCCTAATTTTAATATGACTATAAGTGATTTTGTAAAACATATTCAAATTCACATCCAAGCCAAAGGGGATGGTCACTTCCAAGGGGATAACATCCAATTAGAGATTATCTTCTTAGGAAAAACAATGAATCATATGCATAATCATTTTAAAATCTCTGTTACAGACATGATTGAAGCCTTAACAACAAAAGACATGCACTTTTTAAAACCAAGAGAATACACTTCAGAGACCTTAGCAGGATTAGAATGGAATATTAATTTACAGAACCATGATTCCACTCTAAAACCCACTACCTCACTGATGTATAAAGATAGAAATAACCAACTTTCGGTTAGATTTTCCGGATATCAACCAACTTCAATGGAACCTGAAATAGAAGCAGAAGAAGAATTAGTACCTCATGTAAATTTTATGAATCAAGCAGTCACTTACCAAACACATTTAAAAAGGCAACAACAAGTACTTAAATTACTAGGTAATAAACATTTGCAACTTCTAACAAAGCAAAGAATGGTTAACACTAATTTGATGAATCCAGCAGAATCATCGGCAACCTCTAAGCCATATGATCAAAGATTACCAGAAAGTACGAACTATAGTCAAGGACATCCACCTAGAACTAGGATAGTACCATATACAAATAATAACCCTTTAGTCAGAACAACCGGAAAACTTAGACCACCAGAAATG
The DNA here is from genome assembly GCF_018446385.1 of Zingiber officinale. NCBI lineage: Eukaryota > Viridiplantae > Streptophyta > Magnoliopsida > Zingiberales > Zingiberaceae > Zingiber > Zingiber officinale. The sequence continues at coordinate 90,944,408 of NC_055998.1, read as the reverse complement.
ACTTTCTTTGGAAAAGATGTTGTACTATCCTGGTTCTAGGTGGATGTCCTTGACCATAGTCCATAGTCCTCATAGTACTTTCTAGTAATCTTACATCATATGGCTTAGAGGTTGCTGATAATTCTACTGGATTCATCAAATTAGTGTTAACCATTCTTTGCTTTGTTAGAAGTTGTAAATGTTTATTACCTAGTAATTTAAGTACTTGTTGTTGCCTTTTTAAATGTGTTTGGTAAATGATTGCTTGATTCATAAAATTTACATGAGGTACTAATTCTTCTTCTGCTTCTATTTCAGGTGCCATTAAAGATGGTTGATATCCGGAAAATCTAACCGAAAGTTGGTTATTTCTATCTTTATACATCAGTGAGATAGTGGATTTTAGAGTGGAATCATGGTTCTGTAAATTAATATTCCATTCTAATCCTGCTAAGGTCTCTGAAGTGTATTCTCTTGGTTTTAAAAAGTGCATGTCTTTTGTTGTTAAGGCTTCAATCATGTCTGTAACAGAGATTTTAAAATGATTATGCATATGATTCATTGTTTTTCCTAAGAAGATAATGTCTAATTGGAGGTTATCCCCTTGGAAGTGACCATACCCTTTGGCTTGGATGTGAATTTGAATATGTTTTACAAAATCACGTATAGTCATATTAAAATTAGGGCATAAGTATGTAATGCCTAAATTAGCATTCATATCTAATAAGTCCTATGATGGTTTTTTCAGTGTCAGAAAAGCGAGTATCATGTAATACGACTAAAACTTTTCCTCCTAATTTGGCTCGAGTTAAGCCTCTGATGTCAAATACAATCAGTCCAAGATGTATATAATTATGTTTTCTTAGATACAGACTTTTAGCAGCCTCCTCAGTCATAAGGCCTAGTTTTACTTCTCCTTAATCTAGAAGATGAACAGCATCTTGTCTACGATGTCTATAGACAAAGGTGGAGAAATTTAAGATTCCTTGACTATAAAGTTTTTTTGGATTTAATGCATTTAATTGTTCATTTGAGAAAATTGTCAGATCTTTATCCACATCTATAACTTCTTCTAGGCGGAGAGGGCCTAAAGTAGAAGTACTATTTCTTCTAATTATGGTATCTAACTAGAAAGAAGAAGTATTTGCTTCCATGGATCTAACAGCTCTAGACGGTCCTGAGAAAGACTCAGTTTTTGTCAGACTCATTGGCTTTGTATGTTAAAAATTTAAAAGTGACTGGTGGTGTTTTAGGAAGAGGTTTTCCTAAAGATAAGTTACTAAAATCTCTATTTAGTTTTGCAAATGCTTCTTTTACCTCACTAGATCCAAAGTTACCAGCAAGATGATTATCTACTTGAAGAAGTTTTGATTCAATCAAAGTTAAACGATAATGAAGAGAAGCAAGGAGAGCTAAAATGATATTATTTTGTTGTATCTGAATTTGACCTCCTTTGCTAGGAAAAGTAATCTGGCAATAACCGTCTTCTTTTGTGGTGGAAAATTGTCTTGTATATTCTACAGCATCATCATAATGAGTATTTTCATATTTCAATTTGTTCATTTATATTTTAGTTCTTCTAATAAATGGTTAATTTTATCTAATTTTTCGTTTATTTGTGTTTTTGTTATGATTAATCAAGTCATTTGATTGTAGTAAAAGTTGATAAGTATTTGTTTCTGTTACAGGTTTTAACGTTTTTGAGTTTTTTAAGTAGTCAAGATTTCTTAAAACTTCGACTGTTAATTTTTGTTGTTGCAAAGAAAGTATAAGTAGATGTTCAAGTTTATGTATTAACGTTTGACAATGAGTTTCAACAAAGAGACCAAGACTTAACACTAAATCTGTTAAAGTATTTAAGTGGGATTGATCAGAATGAATTAAACCAAGTTATTTTCCAGTAATAATATCTTGGAGGTTTTCTTGTGTATAAAAAAAAAAGGGCAACCCGGTGCACGAAGCTCACGCCATGCGGGGTCCCGGGGAAGGATCCATTGTACACAGTCTTACCCTGCTTTTTGCAAGTGGCTGTTTCCAGAATTCGAACCCGTAACCTTTTGATCACAAAGCAACAACTTTACCGTTGCACCAAGGCTCCCCTTCAGGTTTTCTTGTGTATGAATTTGAAAAAAAAAACTAGTTAAAAGCAGGTAGACATCAATAGCTAGGTTTTCCTTTAAAAAATAAATTATTATGATACCGATATCAGTACAAGTACATAGTAATAGATTGTGCACACGGACACAAGCATAAAGACTTAAATACTCAAATGATTTTCTAGGGTGAATGACTTTCATCCACATTCAAATTTTCCCGAGATAGCAAGTGGTGTCGCTAGCACATCAAGGGAACCCCACAAAACAGTGGCACCATCAGACCAATTCTTTTGGAACAGGACAAGGCAAACAAGATCCTGTTTCAGATTGTGGTGCTCCTATCATGATGACTTATAACTTCTAAGGAACCAAGATCAACCCCTCCTAATTTATATATCAATTCATTGAGTCTCCTATCTTAAAGGCCTCCCCGTCACTATCGGCCTGCTCCACCCAATATAAAGGGGAGTCATACTATTGCTATTTCAAGCAACATGGAGTTTGTTTCACAGTTCCACGGCACCTAATCATTTCACAAATGGAGAAACCAACATACAGATGAGCAATAATGGCATGGCACATTGATTACTACCATACTGCTGGCCATCAAATAAGGAATCAGAAAAATAAATGACCAAGACAAATTGGGGCATTAGACTTATGTAAGTTACAGCAAGAAATAAGAGAAAAAATAAATCAAAGACAGAAAACAAAGATGCAAGCATTTTTCATGCTATTTCACAAATTAAATTATCATACTTGTGTGTTCAAATATAAATAAGTACCCTGCCAATAGGTTGCACAACAGCCACACTTGACGTATAAGCACTCCATATAGGAACCCATGATGAATAGCTTCTATGGGTAAGCCATGCAGCAGGCCCTTCAAACTGTTTACCAAGAGATCTCCAACCTTTCCATCCACAAAGCAAACGCCATATATGTTTTTAAAAGGGGCACAACATCATTTTAAAATTAAGAGTTTAGAAAAAATTAATAAATAATAAGATAAGCAACCAAAAGCTTAAAGATTAAATAACTTACACGAACCATAGACTATAATCCAAATCAAATTCACTTGACAAGACTCCCTCTCAGCCATTTCACCCAATAAAGTACATATCACCAGTTTGTCTGACCAGTCTATCTTACGACTGGAAGGTAGAACACAACCAAACTAACAGGTTACTAGTGCTTTATGTTCAGATAGCTTAGGAGGGAAACCCCAGTTAATCTACACACTGCATACTGGCAAGCTTGTTTATGGTGCAGAGAAGTTATGGAAAGGAAAAAACAACATTCTAGTCATTGCTGGCCACAGGTATAAACATAGTGAAGGCTGTAAGAAAATGATCAAGAGCCCTACCTTCAAGAAATGGAATCCATTTTTCTCGGTTTCTTCCTGGACTACCACCTAGAGGATGAGCAGATCTCCAGCTAAAACCTTGTTCACGCCCCTGTAAACACATGAGAATGTTTTGCCTTTGGAAAGAACTTCGTGAGAACGAAGAATACATATCCCCTTTCCAAATATTGGTAGTTCCTTCTTCAAAACGTGAATTGGATAGTTGATCAATTTCAGATGCATCTGTAAGTTAGGACATTTGAAACCCAATCATGAATTAAGGATAACAATTGAACTAGCATAAACATTGTGATATATTGACAAAAGTGAACAAAAAATCAAAATCATATTGAAATAACAAAACATAAGAATTAATTACAAATGAGAGCATTCTATGATTGTTGATAACAATTTTGTTACCCTTGGTATCTTTCAAGATCAGCACGAACGCGAAGGTAGTGAGAGTCATAGTATACTAGTGTCAACTATCATAGGGATAGACTTGTACTCTTACTTTTTTGCATTTCAAGTTGAGAATATTGCACCTTACTAGTGGCACTATCAACTTGGTCACCACTTTCCTCAGTGGATGTCTAGATGATGCCTCTTTTATCATTGACACATGTTCCTAGTATTCAATATAACGCTTGTGAATTATGTAAGCATTATTGTGTTCCCTTTTTCCTAGGTTGTGTTTACTTGGAGCACAGGGATCCAAAATGGAGGAGTGGGAGGGGAAGGAGAAATAATGCTTCCTTGGCACCAATGGATAGAGTGAAACTAACCAAAGAGGGATCACCAAGCCTCTCCGTTTTACTGAATTCAATTTGTCCTAAATTAGAAGGACTAAAGGAGGGGGGAAAGGGAAGAGGTAAGAGATGATCGTAGCTCTTTCCTTGATGAACATTGTTGATCACCAATGCTAACCATTAATTGCAGTGATGAACATGATTTATCCCTACTCTTCCTCTTCTCCTCACTTTCTTTCTCTTCAATCTAAAATTTGATGTATGGATGAGTGGGTAAGTGGGTGGGTGGCAACTGAGGAGGGATCCCTTAACCTTTGTTTTCTACAAAACTTGGTCCATCCAAAATCAAATGAATTAAAGGTGGAGAGGGAAGAAAGCAGTGAAAACCATTATGCTATTTCTTCAACAAACATTGTTAGCTACCATTATAGGCCAACAATTGTCGAACATCATTGCCAACAATCACCAGGCATCTCCATTTGCCAACCATCGTTGCCATTGCCACCTTCCCAATTTGGGATGGAAGGACTAAGGAGGTAAGAGACGAGGGTGTGAACAGAATGTATCATTCCCACTCCTTACCTCATTCAAGTGAATATGATTTTATCTTTTCTCTCCCCCTCCTCTCCCCCCTTTCCTTTCTATTCAATCTTGAGTCCTACAAGTAACATAGCCCTAGTGTCGAGCTTGTCTCCCTTTGCCCTTGCTCATGAGATGTTTTTGTCTGATTTCAGTTTCTACTAATCTAGTAATAGATTTCTGGCGGTGTCTAGCATTGAGTATTTTGATTCATGGCATGTATTACTAGATTATAAAAAGTGCATTCTAGCATCCATCATAGTTGGATTATATTATTTTCTCCTACAAATACCACAAAATGGGCAAAGCCTACTAGTCCATCTTGAAAATGTTCACATATGATTTACACCTACAGAAGATGAATACATAAACTATTTGTCATTATTTCAAGCACAAATTGCAGTTCAGCCAACTACAGAACAGTTTCTTGTGTAAGATGATAAACATGTTCTGTTGGGAAGCAATAAGCTCAAGCTGATAAGCCCACAGAAGGTAAGGAATATACCAGATGATGCTTCACTGTAACACCAAGCAGGAGTCACAATGACAGGGTTCCGCTTCCTTTTTCGCCCACTCATCATTTCAGATAGTGCCGTAGGTTTTGACACTTGCATTATATGAACATTCACCACGCCATGAGGGAGAGATGCACCTCCAGGAAAAATCTGGCTACGAGTGTCATTTTTGCCTATGTCAGATGACTGAGTAGTAACATTTTCAGGCTTTTGTTTCACACAAAAAGAAGATTGAAACTCCTTCGAGTCAGTTGCTTGTTTTTGTTTCAACAGAACACTTGTTAGCTGGTTCTGCAAATCCGTTAAACTGAAAATATCAAAAAGGTTATTTAAGGAAAGAGCCACAATATGATTGGTTATTGAGTATAGCTGGTCACTTACAGTTCATATCGAAGAAAAGCTTCTTTATTCTTGTGCAGTACCATTTTTTCCTTCCTTATTGGATAGTTCAAAATTTTACCTAAAAAAGAAATTAAAGGTGAAGAGACATGTGTTAGATGTGAATTACTCTGATAGATCACTTTCCATTACTAAATAGCAGATTGCAAGAAATAAGTAATAAAGTATTATTTATCAAGATAATATTGTGAAAAAGAAATTTTCATAATGCTCCATTATCTAGTGCTGAAGAATGGACTTCATCACTTCAGCTAGTTATCATTGAGTAACCGCGCATCAGAAATTCCCACTGACAAAGAAACCCATAGTGTTGTAACTTTTTAAGAGGGTTCAAGAATTTGGCAATCTTATGTTTAACACAGGTGTTAGTGAGTATCAAAGGTTGAGAGATATTTCATAAGTACTTGCAAATAAACAGCTGAGATATAAATCAAATTTATCACGCTAGTTATTAGGATTAAATTGAATAAATTTATTAGATAGCATTTTTGCAGATTTTTTATTTTCAGTAAAATACCTGTAAATCTAGAGCCTATTTGTTTGAATGGATAAGTTGAAGGATGGATGAATGAGGGGAAGGATGCGTTCATATATTTATTTGCTTGGTTGTTCAATTGGAAGGATGGATCAATATAAAAGGATAATTAAAAAGGATAAGCTGAAGGGATAAAGATTGTGATTTATAGTTTGTCTTTTGCCCGCCCAAATTGCATGTGCAAAGGGAGGAGTGAATGTGAACAATTAGTTAATTACTAAATTAAGTACTAAATTACTAAATTAAGTATTCACTTTATAAACAATTAGGCGACGTTTGATTGGGTGTAATATAATGGAGCTTGTAATATAATCAAATTTGTAATGTAATGTAATGTAATGTAATCTTGATTACATTATTACGTTTGGTAATATAATGTATGTAATCTTTGATTACAATGATGATTACATTCTTTTGTTTGGTGTCCATTATTTTGTATAAGGAATGTAATTCATATTATTATAAAATGACAAAATTATCCTGCGACTTTTACCGACAGGCCGCCACACCTCTGTCGAAGCTTGCGGCAGCCACCGGCAACTAGCGGTCGTCACCACTTGTCGCTGCCAGCGGTTGGCGGTTGGCGGCGGGCGGCCAACGATGGGCGGCGAGCGGCCGCCGGCAGGCGGCAAGCGGCCGGCGGGCGGCGGGCGACAGGCGGTGGCGGGGGGGCGGCGACTGACTAAGGCTACGTTTGGTTGGGTGTAATGTAATCTAGCTTGTAATGTAATCAAATTTGTAATGTAATGTAATGTAATCTTGATTACATTACTACGTTTGGAAATGTAATGTATGTAATATTTGATTACAAGGATGATTACATTCTTTTGTTTGGTATCTATTATTTTTTATCAGGAATGTAATTTGTATTATTATAAAATGACAAAAATGTCCTACCACCTCTATTGACGGTCGTCGCACTTCTGCCGGAGCTTGCGGCAGCTACCGGCTGTCGGCGGCGGCAGTCGGCGGTGGGGGGGCGGGGGCCGACGGTGGACTAAGGGTATATTCGGTATTTAAATTTTGGTGGGACGGTGACCTCGTAATGTAATCGGATTACATAGCATTTGCTTTGTAATCCAGATTACAAAACTTCACTACATTTTGTAATCCAGATTACATTACATTACAAGTTTAAAAGTGAAACAAACAAAATAATCTGCCTTGTAATGTAATCAGGATTACATTACAAGGCAGATTACGCCCTACCAAACGCAGCCTAAGGGTATATTCGACATTCAAATTTTAGTTAAGCAATGACCTCGTAATGTAATCGAATTACATATTATTTACTTTGTAATCCAGATTATAAAACTTCACTACCTTTTGTAATCAAGATTACATTACATTACAAGTTTAAAGTTAAACCAAACAAAATAATCAGCCTTGTAATGTAATCTTGATTACATTACAGATTACACCCTACCAAACGTAGCCTTAACCACATATTTGTTGAGAAATTCCCTCATGCTTTACTTGTTGTAGATTCATTAGGAGTTCCCTCATGCGTTATCACATATGCACCAACATTGTCTTCATAAAACTAGTGCCAATGTTCACTTTTGCAAAACCGGCATCCCACGACAGTGTCATTTGTAACCTATATATAGCAATGTCATTTGTCACATACATCATCGCATCCGCCACTCACAAGCATCAATGTCGTTTGTCGCCCATGTACCATAGCACCAACATTCGCCTCCCACAACATCAAAGTCATCCACTTACAAATGTTATTCGCCACCCACAAGACACAGTCCACATGAACCAACTTTGCTAAGCATCATACCATCGTGAATCAACTCCCGCTATACAAATCATAGCACCTCAATAGGCAAAGCAATATAAGTAAGAAAAATACATTAATTAATCACCATGGCTAATATTCTGCAAAGAAAAAATAACATCTTATTTACATTGGTTAATTACAATTGTTCATTTCATGAATTGTTGGTTATAAATTGTTGTGTGAAAGACATATGATGGAATGGGAGAGAAGAGATAATAATAGTTATAAAGAAAAGGGTATTATTATCTCTTTTTTCACTGTTAGTTATCCTGCCACCTATTCTTCAAACTATATAGGTAAAGGATGGATGAATAGATTGGTCATTTCATACACATGTCCGCTCAAATGAACGTGCAAATAGATAGATTGGTCATTCACCCTTCCAACTGAAGAAGCTGTAAATAGATCCAGTGCAAATCTCCTAGTAAATTGCATATGTATGTCCAACTATAGTGGAATAAGAAGATATGTCTACAAAGAAAGTGAAAGCCAAACCTGGAAGAACAAATTCTTGACTTGTCACCCCATTATTTGCAGACTTCAATGACGCCTTTGCAACTGATAGTTGTAAACCCTGTTCACATGAAAACAAAGACTATTCTTATACAAGTATAGTAAAGAAAGAGCTTCTAAAGTTTCAGAGAAGACAGTTTATAAAAAAATTGAAGTAATTGCACAAAAATAATATAAAGAGAACATAGATTCTTAGAAAGTAAGGGGGTTCACCAGATTTAAATAAGTGATTAATGAAGACAGTATCCAGTTTTCTCTATCTACTTTTCATTTAAAGAAAAAAAAAGAAATTTGGAAATTGAAATGAAAAATTTAAAAAGAAAAAGGAAAAATGTTTGCAATCAACTTAGTGACACCTTTATATGCTAAAAATTATTTTCTCACACAGAAAAAACTTGATATTCCCCACAAACAAGAAAATAATACTATATAAAAATATGGAAAATGAAAATGAGGAAATGGAAATAGAAAAGTGTTTCCAGTGAAAAGAAGATTCATCAACCAAAACACTAGAATTGGCAAAAAGGAATGAAGCCCAAGTCAGAAAGAGAAACAGAAACAGTGACATATCCTATCCTATGCATATACTTGTTCTAAATTTTAATTAGGTTAGTCCGAGTCCATCTCTCAGTGGTTACCCATAAACATATTTATGGACATGTAGTGAAACTAATTCCAATATGTGATGTCTTGGCAATATTCTTTAATGACTCTTGAAAAATTATGTAATAAATTTTAACAGAATGTTACGAGAATCAATTCTCCAATTTGTTGTTATATTTTTGTAATTTGTTGTTCTAAAACTTAAATTTGATTGATCAAGTAAAAGGGCATTATAGATCAAAACTAATTTAACTCCGCCCATGACGAACCAGTCATGGGCGGTCCCAAGCCCGGATAAAGGAGGAGAATTTTAGTTGACTTTCGAACTCTTTTAGGCGCGCTGATTATCACCACAGAAGAGTACCTAAATTGTACCATTTCGTCTGGAGATTAAGACTTCGAACCATATTTTAAGCTTGCTTGTAATACCATAAGACCTGCACCCATGGAGGTGATTATCTGTATTTTTATTGAAGAAAATAGCTACATTACCAACGGATATAGAATGTGAACAGATTTTCATGCGACATTCAATAATCACATTTGCTCTGGGCGTTGGGAACATAAACAAAAATTATAGAGGAAACTTTAACTACATTAAGTTGTTGAATTCAATACCTTTGGCAATTTTCCTTTTTTCTTGAGCAACTTCAAATGCATTCTCTGTATGTAATGCATCGTATGGTAGCGAGAATGTTTGGTAACCAACCTCTCCGCGACCTCTGGGTTCGCTGTCAACCATTCTGATACCTCTTTTGCGTTAACCAGCTCATCTCTGTCCAACGATTCCAGCCATCTATAGGCAGGTTTCCACAGGTCGGTGCGTTGGAATCTGTATGGAAACTCCGCCAAATCGCTCACGGAGACCTACAAGGGCACTAGCTTTAAGTGCTCGGAGAAACTTGCAAGCTTTTATGAAGAATTATGTTAATGGATTCCAGTACCTGATTTAAACCCGAGGAAGCCTCGTGGAAGGAGAGAATCCAGAGGTGAAGCTGGGAACGGGGTAGGAGCTGGGTGTCGACAGGAAAAGAGGCGGAATTGGCGTCGATGAAGCTGTCAATTTCGGACGCCGAAGGGTAGTGGTCAATCGGGAGCGAGGCGAGCCAAGCTCGGGCCATCGCCTCCCATGGTGGCGCCGCCGAGCATCGTGAAATAGAAGGGAGAGGTGGAGGGTTGGGAGTGGAGTCAGGATTTCGGTATGAGGGGGAGGGAGGGAGGGCTTCTCCGGCGACAAGGCCTGGGAGGGGAAGGGATTCTGCCATCAGGGCGAAGGGGATCGCAATCCGCGCTTCGCTTCCGCGACGAAGAGTGGCAGGAGGAGTCCGATGAACTTGGGCTTGATCGGTTGGGGTTTAGATTACGTCATAAATAAAAGGGTGTCAGATGCATTTTTTTTTATTTTTTTTATTTTTTTTGTCAATTTTTTTAAATTTCTAAAAATATTCTTATTTTCATAATTATTATCATATAAATAATAATTTAATATAGGATCGTAATTATTAATTATAATATCATTCTATTAATTATTGTTACACGAGCACAGTTATTTATTTATATTTTGTTTGATTATTTTATAGGAACATGAAGCTAAAAGTAAAATAGATATCATACAAATATAAATTAGTGAATCAGATTTGATTCAGATCGAATCAGATCCAAACCGGTTTAGTAGATTGAATGGGTTCGGTCTAAATTATTGAGTTGTAAAATGTTGACATGGAAGATGGTGTGGTAAAAGATCTAGTTTATCTTTATGGTATGAATGAGGATAAAGATAAACTAGATGATATGGATAAAGATAAGGCTTAATTCAAATAAGACTTGATTTATATATGTTTCATCCAAATAAGAGTTGATCTGGATAAAGATCTAATCTAACTCTATAAAAGTAGTCGAAAGCTCTACGTTTAAGAATTCATTCTTTATTTTATTCTTCATCGTTGCACTCAAATGAACGTGCTAGGAATCTTTAAGATCGGAGAAGTTCCAGAAAGGATGTACTAAGCTCAGGACTTTCAGATCGGTCGTAATAATTTGTTTGTACTTTCTGTTTACAAGTTGCGCTTTATTTTTTATATCTTATTTGTGCATGAACTCTAAATTATAAGACAGATTTCTCTGCCTCCGAAAAATTCCGGAAAGGAGACCACAAGTGTGTTGGGACCTTAATGTCCGCTAGAGGGGAGGTGAATATCATTTCACCCAAAACATCGCTTCCTATAATGATTAGTACGCACAACGAAATACAAAAATAAATACTAACAAGAGAAAGCAACCCTAACACGTTGATTTAACGTGGTTCGGAGATAAAGGTCATACTCCACGTCTGTCCGTAAGGTGGACGATCTTGATCCGTCGGTGGATGATTTCCCGGAGAACCTCCGGCTAGCTCAATCTCCTTGTGGGTGGAAAAACCTCACCACAATCTTGCTCAAGAACACTTAAACACACAAGAGGGATTGGGTAGACTTCTAATAGGGTTAACTACCTCTATTTCGTCAGTCATGCCCAAGCACCTTGAGCTCTATTAAATAGAGTTCGGAAGGAAAATACTAAGCTATTTTCCCATCACCAGTCGATTGGTCCTAAGTGAAATTCAACCATTACAAGTCAATGATCGGCTACCAATCGACTAATGAAAATACCAGTCGACTGCTATAGTGATGCTACAGTAACACTGAAATTTTACCCTGAGTACAGTCTCTCATGCACACGTCCTTGTCCGCACAACCTAGACCTACCCTTCTAGCCTCTTCATTCAGCCTCACGTCTCTCGGATGCCTCCATATCCTTCACATCTTACCTTCCGAAACTTCCATCGGCCTTGTCATTGTTGTCGGATCTGCACCGCCAAGAGTCACACTCCGAGACTTCATCCTTTGCCAAGTCACACTTGGATTTACGTTGCCAAGACTACATACTTGGACTTACACCGCAAAGACTCACCCTTAGACTTTTCCTTTGCCAATATCACACTTGGACTTTTCTTGTTATACATGTATCATGCACACTCACAATGCATATCAAATACAACAATAAACATAATTTAAACCTTTGCCCAAACATCAAAACATATGACACTTAGATTGCTCCAACAAAGTGAACGGGTGTCTCCTGTGATTAGGTTTTGGATGTACTGACCCTAGAGGGTTGGCAATCAAGTAAATCTCGCATGTTCAGTAGATTGAATGGGTTTGGTCTAAATTATTGAGTTGTAAAATATTGACATGGAAGATGACGTGGCAAAAGATCTAGTTCATCTTTATGGTATGAATGAGGATAAAGATAAACTAGATGATATGGATAAAGATAAGGCTTAATTCAAATAAGACTTGATTTAGATATGTTTCATCCAAATAAGAGTTGATCTGGATAAAGATCTGATCTAACTCTATAAAAGTAGTCGAAAGCTCTACGTTTAAGAATTCATTCTTTATTCTATTCTTCATCGCTACACTCAAATGAACGTGCTAGGAATCTTTACGATCAGAGAAGTTCCAGAAAGGATGTGCTGAGCTCAGGACTTCCAGATCGGTCGTAATAATTTGTTTGTACTTTCTGTTTACAAGTTACGCTTTATTTTTTATATCTTATTTGTGCTCGAACTCTAAATTATACGACAGATTTATCTGCCTCCGAAAAATTCCGGAAAGGAGACGACAAGTGTGTTGGGACCTTAATGTCCGCTAGAGGGGAGGTGAATATCATCTTACCCAAAACATCGCTTCATATAATGGTTAGTACGCACAACGAAATACAAAAATAAATACTAACAAGAAAAAGCAAACCTAACACGTTGATTTAACATGATTCGGAGATAGAGGTCATACTCCACGTCTGTCCGTAAGGTGGATGATCTTGATCCGTCGGTGGATGATTTCCCGGAGAACCTCTGGCTAGCTCAATCTCCTTGTAGTTGAAAAACCTCACCACAATCTTGCTCAAGAACACTTGAACACACAAGAGGGATTGGGTAGACTTCTAATAGGGTTAACCACCTCTATTTCGTCAGTCATGCCCAAGCACCTTGAGCTCTATTAAATAGAGTTCGGAAGAAAAATACCAAGCTATTTTTCCATCACCAGTCGACTGGTCCTAAGTGAAATTCAACCATTACAAGCCAATGATCGGCTACCAATCGACTAATGAAAATACCAGTCGACTGCTACAGTGATGCTACAGTAACACTGAAATTTTACCCTGAGTACAGTCTCTCATGCACACGTCCTTGTCCGCACAACCTAGACCTACCCTTCTAGCCTCTTCATTCAGCCTCACATCTCTCGGATGTCTCCCTATCCTTCACATCTTACCTTCCGAAACTTCCATCGGCCTTGTCATTGTTGTCGGGTCTGCACCGCCAAGAGCCACACTCCGAGACTTCATCCTTTGCCAAGCCACACTTGGATTTACGTTGCCAAGACTACATACTTGGACTTACACCGCAAAGACTCACCCTTAGACTTTTCCTTTGCCAATATCACACTTGGACTTTTCTTGTTATACATATTGTTGGTGCAATATCCTTTAGGTCAAGGTTGACTGAGTTGACCAAGCTTAGGTCTTGGTCATAGTTTCGATGTTTGACAATACATGTAGACACATGGACAATGCAGGTGCAGTTGTTCATGTGGGGAGATTCTGATCAGGGATTGATTAGTGTGATTGAAGGAGAGTCAAATAGGTCAAGAGTGACCGGATACCTGACTAGGAAGTCCTAACTGGTATGTTAGGCAGCAGAAGTGAAAGTCCTGGTGAGTGAAGCCAGGCAGAAGGAAAGCCCTAGTGAGTGAAGCTAGGCAGGTGAAAGTCCTGGTGAGTGAAGCCAGGTGAAAGTCCTAGTGAGTGAAGCTAGGCAGATTGGAAAGCCCTAGTGAGTGAAGCTAGGCAGGTGAAAGTCCTGGTGAGTGAAGCCAGGTGAAAGTCCTAGTGAGTGAAGCTAGGCAGATTGGAAATCCTGGTGAGTGAAGCTAGGTGAAAGTCCTAGTGAGTGAAGCTAGGCAGATTGGAAATCCTGGTGAGTGAAGCCAGGTGAAAGTCCTAGTGAGTGAAGCTAGGCAGAAGGAAATCCTGGTGAGTGAAGCCGGTGAAAGTCCCGTGAGTGAAGCCGAGGAAAAATCCAGATGGATCAAGGATGATCGAACATCGTGGAAGTCCAAGTAGGACAAGAGAGTGACCGGATACTTGGCACGACGAGTAAAGTCCAAGTGGGTCAAAGGATTGACCGACACTTGGTGGGAAGTCCTAGCGGATCAAAGGAGTGACGGATGCTAGGCATGATGTATCAACAGTCAAGGTTGACCGGATGTTGGCTTTGAGAGGCTTGGGACTTGGTTTTGGGCAAAACCAAGTCGGATCGATCGATGGATCGATCCGGAGCGGATCGATCGATGGATCGATCCAGCCTTCTTGCGAACAGAGAGCCTCTAGATCGATTCGTGGATCGATCCAGATGTCCAAATCGATCGGTGGATCGATTAGGGGTTCCCAATCGATCGATTGGGACGCTGCGTTTCGAGCGATAAGCGCCGGATCGATCCGTGGATCGATCCAAAGCCTCACCGATCGATTGGGAATATTCGAATCGATCGGGATCCGACCGTTGCGTCGTATTTGAGCTGCAGGCGTGCGTTGGCTGCAGCAACTCTTCACCGATTCACTCCAGATCTATCGCCAGTTCTTGAAGGATCTTGGAAGGTTTCCAAGTCAAGAGGCGGATCAAAGTCAAGAAGAGAAGCTAGGGTTAGGGTTTGTACTCATTGTAAGATTGTAAGCTTGTATTTCTTGTATCCTTTCCCTCTCTTCGTGTACTGAGTCTTGTAGGGCTTCTCCGCCCTTGGTAGTTATCATAAAGGAGAGTTTTATTAGTGGAGGGTGCGTGCGTAGGTGTGGATCCTTGGACTAGTCACCTCTTGTGAAGTGGATACCAAGTAAACCAACCTTGTTAGCGTTGTGTGATTTGTTTCTTTGTATTTCCGCTGCACATCTTTGAAGGAACAAGCAACGCCGAGCACCGAGCGAACGCGACGAGCTATTCACCCCCCCTCTAGCTACTTTTGGTCCTAACAAGTGGTATCAGAGCAAGGCCGCTCTTCACCGGAATCATCGCCGGAAGGGTCAAGCATAACAAGAAAAGCTAGAGGGTGAAGAAGTTGAAGCAAAAATTGTCAAAGTCAAAGATATCAAAAAGCTCAACTTCAAGATGCAATTCCAAGATGGACTTGGATTTGACACAAGGGTGGCTCCACCATACACTTCCACGAGTTTTGATTATTGGAAATCAAGAATTGAAAATTTTCTTATGATGGAGATAGAGCAATGGTTTGCTCTAATGGAAGGCTTCGAGGCTCCAAGAAATTCAAAGGGCAAAGTTCTCAAGAGGAGCAAGTGGAGCCAAGAGCAAGTCCAAAGGTGCGAGGCCAATGATAAAGTGACCAAGCTCTTGGTAAATTTATTACCAAGCATCATCCTTTGCAAAATTGGAGAATTTGAAGATGCAAAGGAATTATGGAGCAAATTGGCCAAGCTTCATGAAGAGATCCCCTCCACTGTACAAGAGCAAGAAGTATCCAGAGAGGGTGACTCTTTGGAGCAAGACCAAGAGGAGGGCTCCGAGGTTGAGAGATGCTCAACCTCCGAAGAAGAGGAAATCCAAGAAGCTTCATCCTCAAGGGAATGCAACGAAGGGAACAAGGAGGGAGCATACTCCTTGTTTCATATTCAAGATAATGAAGCCTCCACCTCTAGGATTGAGGGGGAGCAATCCTTGGTGATGCCGGATCAAGAAGAAGGAGAAGCTTCTACATCCGGGTCAAGAGATGAAGAGATTGAAGAAGCTTCTACCTCCACGAGTCAAGAAAAATCAAATGGGGGAGAATCAAGATCGGATCAAGAGGAAGCTTCTACCTCCGGATCCAAAGGAAAAGATGCCACCCCTACAAGCAAAGGTATAAATATTTCAATTAAAAATAAAAATCATATTATATGCTTTGAGTGTAGGGAACATGGGCACTACAAGAGCAAGTGCCCTAAATTGGCCAAGAAGAAGGGCCAAGTGGCACAAAAGGGCAAGGCGAAGCCCAAGGAGATCATCCCCAACACAAAGAAGAGCAAGGAGCATATTATATGCTTCTCTTGCAATCAAAAGGGGCATTACCGAAGTCAATGCCCCAAGGGGAAGAAGGTGGTCAAGGCTCAAGGAGGCATTAGTCAAGGGGGAGCCTCCAAGGTAAAGAAGAATGTATCTTTTATTGAGCCTACCCCCTTACATTATGGTGAAAAGCATGATAGTTCTAAATTTTATCATTTTAATGCAATTTACCATAAGAATAGAAAGCATGAGGGCTTTAAGGAAAAACATGTGGCCCTACATGCCAAAACTACCCAACCTAAGGTTAGGAAGGTAGATAGACACTTGGGCGGGAACACTAAGGAAAATAGACACATGCCCAAGATCAAAAATGCTCATGGACCAAAACCTAAGGATTTAATGATAGAAAATCAAGTCTTGAGGTCAAGACTTGACAAACTAGAAAAGACCCTAAAAAGGATGGAGAATATCCTTAAAGGGCAAAATGAGCAATACCTAGGGCTAGGAGCACAAAGGTCATCCAATGGCTATAGAGGTTTGGGATACAAACCCAAAGCTAAAAAGGATGTGCCTAGTTATCATAGAGTTCCATATAGCTATGGAACAAACCCTAAGTCTAGAGGTCAAGTCAAAGATACAAGGGAAGATATCCCTAGAAGTATCTTTGCAACCAAAGTGACTAAGACTTCTAAGAAGTCTAAGAAAGTCACTAACAAGGTCACAAGGGAGGCTATCCCTAGAGTTGACCTAGAAAATGTGACCAAGGCTTCTAAGAAGCCCAACAAGGTCACTAGGAAGGTATCTAGGGAAGTTATCCCTAGTGAGTACCTAGAGCATCCAAGGAGCACCAATAGGTGTTGGGTTCCTAGGAGCATCTTCTCTACCCCATAGATGGGTTAGAGAGTATCAACTCCGATTAGAAGGGTAGTTAACCCAACTTTGAGGAAATTGACACTCAAGGAGCATTTTCAAGGTTTTAGTTAACCTTTGAAAATGAAATGGACCTATTGATTACTCCTTGAAAGAGTAAAATGTGTCTAATGGTGAAAAATTGATTTTATCGTAAAATGGCACAAATTGGGAAAACCTTGAGAAATACCAAGTTGGGATTTTGGTATTCTCTTGGAAATTTAAGGCAATCCGGGCCTTGATTTATGTAATCACTCTTGAGGAAAAATGGAATATGCCAACATTTGAGGACATGTTTATTTTCAATTGGCATACATTAAATCAAGGAAATTAGAAATGCCAATTTAGGCTTTGGCATTCTCTTGAAGCACTTTAGGGCAATCTAGGTTTAAGTTGTAAGTTTAGCTAAGACTTTAAGGATACTTAGATAGTTAATCTAGGTATATTTTATTTATGCTAAATCTTGCCATGATTGCTTGCCCATCATATGCCATGACATCATGTCTAGTTTTGCATTCATGTTTTATTATGAAAAATCCAAAAATACCATGTCATGACATTCATACATCATGTAGTTATAGAATATTTTTCTTTTGAAAATTATTTTATTTTGATGTATGCCATAACATAATCATGCGTTAAATTTAAATTCCTTGTAATTAAGGACAAAATGACATTTAACAACACTTATTGACAAGTGACATCCTAGGTGGATGTCTAATATTTCTAAAATGCCTAGATAGATATGCATGATCCCTAGATTAGGGCAAAAACCAAAATCTACATCTCACAAAGACTATAAGGTGACTTGTATGTGATTAGTGCACATTAGATACAAGTGAGATGTTAGGATGATGAACAAAGCTCAAGATGTTGATTTAGTGCATTCTTTTGAGTTTTTAGGTTCATCAAAACACATAGTTATGTGTTTTCCCATCATTGGGAAAGCTAATGTACAAGTCATGTGCATTAAGCCCAAGGAACATGATGGGATATTGGTTTTTAAAAGGTTTTTAAAATGTTTTTGAAAAACCTTGGTGAAGGCTATTTTTTGATAGTAATCACCGTTGAATAGTTAGACACAAACTTGAAGAAAACACTAAGGTTTTTGCAAGTTTTCAAGTTTGTGTCAATCTTTGAAAATATGAAGTATTTTCATAGAAAACTATTTTTCTTTGATAGTATATGCCCTAAATAATGTCTACATGAAATTTCATGATTTTTAGATTTTTGTAGAATTTTCTAGGGGTTTCTGAACTTGGCTGAATTTGAAATTCAGCAACTATCAGAGCTCCAATCAATCCATGGATCGATTGGAGTGCCTGAATCGATCCGTGGATCGATCCAGAAGGCAATTCTCGCGAGCAGAAGCTCACTGGATCGATCAGCCGATCGATCCACACTTCCTGAATCGATCAGTGGATCGATTCAAATAGGTTGAATCGATTGGAACCCAACTCCAATCGATCCAGGACGCTGATTTTGGCTGGGAAGGTCTGATTTCAGCACTCTAAACCTATTTTAGTCAATGTAACCATTCCTATCCCCTCAAAATACATTTGTATACATAAAAAGGGTGTTTTCATGTTGAAAACAAGGATGGATTGGTTAACGAAGACTAAGTAGAAGTTTAGGTTGAGGTTGTTTCAAATTTTGAATATTTGAACCTCAAAACTTCTAAATTTGGGTTTCCTAAAGGTTTAGGAATTCCAAGTCATTGTTGGTGCAATGACAGAAGTTACCACCATGTCTTTAGGGGGAGGGACTCTTTAAAGACATTAAAATTATTTTTCATGAACCTTGGAAGGTGGTCAACCTTCCGTTAAGAACATGCTCAAGGTTGAGCGTTTGAACTTTAATGGGGAGTGGATATCCTCATTGTTCAAGTGGCTTCAAGTGGATAATGCTCAAGGATGGGCATTTGCCTACATTGGGGGAGAATGTAGGGTTAAGATTAATGAAGGGTATGGGACCTTCATTATCGTGTTGACCACAACGAGTGAAGTTGTGAACAACGATGAGCAACTCTTCAGGGGGAGAGTTTTCAACAATGGGGCATTTGTTGAAGTGTGCCTAAAATTGAGGCATGGGTTGATGTGTGCTCAAAGATGGGTTGATGTGTGCCAATAGGGGGAGAATGTGTGGTTTAAGCTAGGCTTTCATTACCTATGGGGGAGCTCATAGGGGGAGAATGAAGGGAACCAACATTCATACTTTTGGCATGAATGGAGTTAAGGCTATGGGACTAGCTTAACTCAGAATGGTCCTAACTTAAAGGTATTGTCAAACATCAAAAAGGGGGAGATTGTTGGTGCAATATCCTTTAGGTCAAGGTTGACTGAGTTGACCAAGCTTGGGTCTTGGTCATAGTTTCGATGTTTGACAATACATGTAGACACATGGACAATGCAGGTGCAGTTGTTCATGTGGGGAGATTCTGATCAGGGATTGATCAGTGTGATTGAAGGAGAGTCAAGTAGGTCAAGAGTGACCGGATACCTGACTAGGAAGTCCTAACTGGTATGTTAGGCAGCAGAAGTGAAAGTCCTGGTGAGTGAAGCCAGGCAGAAGGAAAGCCCTAGTGAGTGAAGCTAGGCAGAAAGAAAGTCCTGGTGAGTGAAGCCAGGTGAAAGTCCTAGTGAGTGAAGCTAGGCAGATTGGAAAGCCCTAGTGAGTGAAGCTAGGCAGGTGAAAGTCCTGGTGAGTGAAGCCAGGTGAAAGTCCTAGTGAGTGAAGCTAGGCAGATTGGAAATCCTGGTGAGTGAAGCCAGGTGAAAGTCCTAGTGAGTGAAGCTAGGCAGATTGGAAATCCTGGTGAGTGAAGCCAGGTGAAAGTCCTAGTGAGTGAAGCTAGGCAGAAGGAAATCCTGGTGAGTGAAGCCAGGTGAAAGTCCTGGTGAGTGAAGCCAGGCAAAGGAAAATCCAGATGGATCAAGGATGATCAGACATCTGGTGGAAGTCCAAGTAGGACAAGAGAGTGACCGGATACTTGGCACGACGAGTAAAGTCCAAGTGGGTCAAAGGGATTGACCAGACACTTGGTGGGAAGTCCTAGCAGGTCAAAGGAGTGACCAGATGCTAGGCATGATGTATCAACAGGTCAAGGTTGACCGGATGTTGGCCTGAGAGGCTTGGGACTTGGTTTTGGGCAAAAACCAAGTGCTGGATCGATCAGTGGATCGATCCAAGCCTTTCCTAGCGAACGAGCCTCCGGATCGATTCGTGGATCGATCCAGATGTCCAAATCGATCGATGGATCGATTGGGACGCTGTTGCGATAAGCGCCGGATCGATCCGTGGATCGATCCAGGCGCCGCGATAGGCGCTGGATCGATCCGTGGATCGATCCAAAGCCTCCGATCGATTGGGAATATTCGAATCGATCGGGATCCACCGCTGCGTCGTATTTGAGCCGCAGCGTCGTTGGTGCGAACTCTTCACCGATTCACCGGATCTCGCCACTTCTCCACAAGACTTGCAAAGCTCGGATCGCCGGTTCTTGAAGGATCTTGGAAGGTTTCCAAGTCAAGAGGCGGATCAAAGTCAAGAAGAGAAGCTAGGGTTAGGGTTTGTACTCATTGTAAGATTGTAAGCTTGTATTTCTTGTATCCTTTCCCTCTCTTCGTGTACTGAGTCTTGTAGGGCTTCTCCGCCCTTGGTAGTTACCATAAATGAGAGTTTTATTAGTGGAGGGTGCGTGCGTAGGTGTGGATCCTTGGACTAGTCACCTCTTGTGAGGTGGATACCAAGTAAACCAACCTTGTTAGCGTTGTGTGATTTGTTTCTTTGTATTTCCGCTGCACATCTTTGAAGGAACAAGCAACGCCGAGCACCGAGCGAACGCGACGAGCTATTCACCCCCCCCTCCCCCTCTAGCTACTTTTGGTCCTAACACATGTATCATGCACACTCACAATGCATATCAAATACAACAATAAACATAATTTAAACCTTTGCCCAAACATCAAAACATATGACACTTAGATTGCTCCAACAAAGTGGACGGGTGTCTCCTGTGATTAGGTTTTGGATGTACTGACCCTAGAGGGTTGGCAATCAAGTAAATCTCGCATGTTCTATCTTATTATTTTATTTATATATTTCGTTGCACAGTAATTCTAATAGAATAAACACACAATGAAACCAAAGAAAGTAATTAATCGAGATTCACCCCCTTTCTCTCGACCCCACCAATTCTACACTAAGGAGAGTTTCGCTCAGCGCTTGCCACATCAGTGACCGAGACAGCTTAAAGGAATTAAGACACCTGAAAGCGGATAAGCTACGACAAGCTCGGATCAGATCAGTTTTGACTGAGGCACCTCAAAGGCATAGAGGCACATGGATCGATCTATATAAAGAGGTCACAAGCAGTAGCCAAATCATAACTTCTAACAATGATCAAACAAGCTTCGCACTGCTCCAAACTTCGACTATGACACTACAATGCTACTTCGATAACTAGCCTTATTCCAGATAATTTATTTTTTGGTATATTTTATTTTTAAAAAAATGTATCTTCATATTCAAGCTTTATAATATTCGAATTGATAGTGAATTACCCAACAAAATTGATCATGGATCGTGGGTCTTGGAGTATGAGTCGTCACAGACTCCGAACCAAGTAAAAGAAAACTGTTAGCATTATTTTCCTTCTTTGTTTTTAGTTCACTGCATTATTCTCTCTAAATTTTATGAAAAATGTGAAAAAGTCACAAGCACTATTAACCCCTCCGCATGCTTTTCGATCATTCAATTGGTATCATAGTGGGGGAGCTTTGAATTGGTATAACCACCATAAAAGCATTTTGCTGCTTTTTCAATTTTTATTTAAGGAAAAAATATTCTTACACTTTTTTTCTAGATTTTCATTTTCAATTTTTTGTCTTGAGTCAAAATTGGTGTAATTTTCTCTTCTGACAAATTTTTTATTTTTTTTAAATTTCTTGAAGTTGGTGCAATACTACTCAAGCCATTTTTTTACAGTTTTCTTTTCTCCCGCACTACTAATTCAAGATCAAGTTTTGGTACATTTATTTTATGTTTTTGTTGTGTGAGATTTTTTTAAGGCTCATCAAGAAGGTTATAACACCGCCCACCCGCCCGCCCATCTCTTTTCTCAAACAAGGATTTCGGCTACTGGAAAAATTGAATGGAATATCACCTAAAGACCTAGGTGCAAATGTGGATAATCATCCAAATAGGGTTCAAGCTACCTATCAACGTTAGGGATGTAAATGAACCAAACGGTTCGCGAGCTATTCGGAGCTCGATTCGGTAAAAAACTCGTTCGAGTTTGTTCGTTTATCTTATCGAGCCGAGCTTGAGCTCGATTTCTAGCTCGGCAGTTTTATCGAGTCGAGCTCGAGCTTAAAGATATTTGGCTCGTGAGCTCGCGAACATGTTCGTTTATAAGTTCGCGAGCAAAAAAAATGAGCCTTAAAACAAGCCTTAAACCAAGCCAAAAAATGAGCTCTAAAACGAGCCAAAAAAATGAACTCTAAAACGAGTTTTAAAATGAACAAAAAACGAGCTCTAAAACGAGCCAAAAATGAGCTCTAAACGAGCCCGAGCTTAAACTGTTCGCGAGCTTGATAATTCTAAAATGAGCCGAGCTTGAGCCTTGTGATAAATGCTCAATTCGAGCTCCAGCCCGAATATAACTTAAACGAGTCGAGCTCGAGCCTAATATTGTTTGGCTCGGTTCGACTCGTTTACATCCCTAATTGACGTAAATGGAGTACCGACAAGATGAAAGAACTGGGACCCACAAATAATAAAGAAAATTGAGGCCAACTCATAAATGACTCAAACTCTCCAGTGTGGCTTAACCAAAGAGGAGTTAAACCAAGTATGATCCTTCATCAGCTCAAAGGACCTATAGGAGAAGTTGATCGATCTACATGAAGGCACTTCCGACACAGAGGTATGTAAACGTGATTTATTGTTCAATAAATTGTATAATATAAAAATGTAAGAAGTGTTGGGATTCAAACAAAGCCCCACATTAAAAAGATTTGGTAAAGATCATGAGTTTCAAAGGAGGTAGGATATCTCCATTGGCATGAGACTTTTTGGGTAGAGTCCAAGAGCAAAGTCATGAGGGTCTAGGCCCAAAGTGAATAATATCATGCTATCATGAAGATATGTGGGCATCCTTTGGGTACAACAAATGATATCAGACTCATGGTTTATAGCAGATGTCATATGGGGCGGCCTTGAATAAAGTTGAAGGAAAGCCCTGAGTACGTCAAAGTGACCAGATGCTTGCGGGAAGGTTGGGAGCAGGTCAGGGTGATCGATTACTTGCGGGGAGACAAGTAGGCCAGGGTGACCGGATACTTGCAGGGAGGCCTGAAGCAGGTCAGGGTGACCGGATGCTCGTGGATAGGCCCGAAACAGGTCAAGAGTGACCGGATCTAGCTGCTTGCGGAGGCCCAGAATAGTTCAAGGTGATTGAATGCTCATGGGGGGCCTAAACTATGAGAGTAATTGTGGTCCTTCGTTTGAGCGGAGGATTGTTGGGATTCAATCAAAGTCTCACATTGAAAAGATTTAGTAAAGATCATGGGTTTAAAAGGATGTAGGATATCTTCATTGGTATAAGGTCTTTTGGGTAGAGCCCAAGAGCAAAGCAATGAGGGTGTAGCCCAAAGTGGACAATATCAAACTATTGTGGAGATATGTGGACATCCTTTGGGCACAACAGGAAGGAGAGTCGATAAACCAGCTACATGCTCAAATCTAGGACCTCCTAAATAAACTTCATAATTGTCCAACAAATCAAAAATCGTGACATTATAAGGTATGTGTTTAAAGCCTTTCCTAGGAATACATTACGGGCATCTATGGTAGATGCTTACAGTGTTTCTAAGGGCATTTCATTTATTATATTAGATGAGTTATTTTCTAAATTTAAATTACATGAACAAACTAATACTTCTCTGACCAAGAAAGTTATTGTTTTGATTGCCAAAAAAATTTTTCAAGCATAAGGAGTTAAAGCCCAAGCCTAGAACCGAACCTAAATCCGAAGACGAATCAGATTTAGAAGACGCTGAGAAAATAATCTTCGAACTAGTCAACCTAGTTCGAAAAATTCTTAAGAAAAAAAAAGATGATTCAATCTAAGGGAAAGTAACCGAGTCTAAGTCAAACAACAAAGCCAAAGTCATAAGTGATATGCTATGAGTGCAATCAGCAAGGACACTACAAGCCGGAGTGTCCGAACATAAAGGAAAACAAAAGGCAAAGAAGAAGGAATGCTCTAAAAGCAACATGGACCGAGTCTTCTAATGAATATGACAAGGAAGAACAAGTGAGTTTTCTAGCACTACTAGTGCAAGTGCAAGTGATCAAGATCAAATCTAAAGTCGAGTCTGAGACTAAATCTGAAGCCGAGTCTGAGTCAAGCCACAGATCTGTATCTGGTTCAAAAGGCTCCAATATTGTTGTAAGTCCCGTTTTAGTAAATAAATTGTATAACATGATTTCATATTTAACTTGTAAGTTAGTCAAGTCCAATATTCGGGTCAAGTCACTCCAAAAGGAGGTAAATGCCCTTATGGAGGAGACTAACTCAAGTTCTTTGATTAAACCAATTCAAAGTGACACCTCAACTCAAGTTCAATAACTTAAGAAAGAAAATTCACTTTGAAAACCCAAGTCAAAGAATTTAAGGATTCATTGGAATGGTTCACTTTAGGTTCCAAAAATCTTGATATGATTCTTGGAAAACAAAGGGTTGTATACAATCAATCCGAACTATGATATACGGCTAAGTCTCATTATAAATCATATTTATTAATTGTTAATCAAATAACTACAAATCAAGTCCAAGCATGGGTCCCTAAATAAAACTTGATTAATCAAGTTGGACCAAACTAATATTGGATCTCCAAGAATCAGATTCACTTCCTAGATAGACCTTATCAAGGCTATGATTCAAGGAGCCAATAAAAAACTATTTTCTTAATTAGATAAATTTGCATGTTTGTTTGATTTTCAGTTTTCTTTACATACTTACTTTTATGCTTAACTTAGAAAGGTTAGATAAGAACTTAGGCTTTATTGAGACTTGCTCAATCTAGTACCAGGGTGGGACAAGATGATAGTATGTTAGGAAAGCTTAATCTATGAGTTAAGTAAGGTAAGATGTACCCTATTTGGTCTACTTAGTTAAGTAAAACTAACCGAAGCTATCTCGCCACATCTTAAACTAATTAGATCAAAAATTTTCAATGAGAAGGTTAAATATATAATTTATTAAAAAAAACTTTGTCTAAAAATAGTCGTTGCTCTGATACCCAAGAAGGTCTTTGTGTCTCGCCACAACCTAGAAGTTAATTTTTAAAATATGTATTTAACTAATTAATGGTTAAATCTGAATCTAACTTAAATGTCAAGTAATCCTTAGATATTAAAATAAATCAAGAAAGATAAAATTAATAACCATATCACAAAACCTATAAAGTTCCTTGTTTAAAAATCTATAAAAAGAGTGAGATTGACTTAGGTCAAACTTAAACTTTAATTAGTCAAACTCAAAATTAAACTTTAATTAATCAAACTCAATTTGTTATCAAGCTAAGTTAATTTAATCGTACCCACCAATTCCAAATGCTTGACGTATGATAATGTATGCTTAGGTCAAACATTTATCCTTCTTGTGATAACATCTAGGGTAGGCCTATAGTTGGCAAACACCCCATACCTTGGAGAATCGTACCCGCCAAATCCAAACATCATACTTATGATAAGGTATGCTTAGGCCAAGCATTTATCTTTCTTATGATAGTATCTAGGAAAGACCTATAGTTGGCAATCCTTAACTTTTCCGTAGCCAATGGAATGTCCAAGTACCAGAAAGGAAATGAACCTTCTTGGAACCCTGTGAGACCGAGAAGTTGGCTCTTTAAACTTTCATCCACACCAACCATGTAAACTTGTCTTTTAAGGATTTGCCCACAACTCCGAGATCCCTCCAAAGAAGTCCAAACATTCCACTATGTGTTGTGTAGATGATCTATCCGCTCGACAAAACAATATTAAATCATCCGTATAAACAAGATGTATAATGTCCACCTCGTTGTACATTGGATGATAATGGAAAGATGACAATGTAGCAGTGGTCTTAAGCTCCCTTGACAACACTTCAAAGCATAGGTCGAACAACAAGGGAGAGAGGGGGTCCCCTTGCCTAAGTCCTTTTTTATTACTAAAGAAACCATATATGTCACCATTTAAAGAAATTGAATAAGATACCATAATGAGACATTCCTTGATTCAATTACAATATTGTTGGGTAAAACCAAAACCAACAAGAGCCGACATGAGAAAATCTCAATCAACCATATCAAAAGCTTTCTTCAAGTCTACTTTGATCATGCATTTAGGGGATATCCTTTTGCGTGTTGAGCTAGATCTAATAAGAAATCCAAGATTTCAGATAACCTACCAGTAAGGATCTTTGCAATAACTTTGTAATACAGGTTGTAGCACAAAATTGGCCTATAGTCCGAGACACCCACAACATGATCTCCTTTCTACACAAGTGATATCAAAGAGTGGTTTCATTGCTTGAGTAGCTCATCATTTTGAAAGAATTCTTGCATAGCTGCAATGAAATCATTACCAACAATATCCCAAGAGGAGATAAAGAATTTCGAATCATAACCATCCGGTCCCAAAGCCTTCCCACATCCAATATCATGTAGAGCAGCCCTTATTTCTTCAAGGTCAACCAGCTTGCATAAGTTTTTAGATTGATCCATGGTGAGCTTCCTACTAGTGAGCTTATTGTTGCCCAAGGTGTTGCATGTGTCCTTTTCGCCAAGCAAACCATGAAAATAATCAACAAACTCTTCTTCTACTTCCCATATGCTTGTGGTTTGTTCTCCATTCCTTTTCCTGAGTGTAATGATCGTATTTCTTTTGTTGTTCCTTTTTACCACGTCATAGAAGAATTTTGTACATTTGTCGGCACTTCTCAAGTAGGCATTCTTTGCTCTTTATTGATAAAATTGCTTTTCAGTTTCTGCTAATAAGTTAACTTTCTTTCTTATATGACTATACTCCATAAGGGTTGAACTACCATCTAGGATGTCTCTTTGCACTTCTTCTAACTCTACCTTTACTCTTTTTGCTTTCTCCGAAATGTGTCCAAAGTGATTCTTGTTTAGCTCCCTTAAACATCAACTAAACCACATGCTTGTGCAAAAATATGGAAATATCTCATTTCATGAGTTGTAATTGGAGAACCTCCTTACTTTTCATGAATAAATAAATAAGAGTTGAAATCCTCCATAATCATCTATGTATCAGAAATGGTGCCTCCTAAATTTGAGTGCCTCTCATAATGGCCTTCTTGTAGCAATCGAATGTAGCCCATATACAAATGTCACCAAGAAGCTTCTGCTAGAAATGTGACATCGGACATGACAATGTATATACTGATTGGTGGTCTTAATAATATTCATATTAATTTTCTGTAGGTCCCAAAGAAATGAGTATGCAACCATGGTTAGAGAATCCAAAATTATATGCATGACCCATACCCTCTATGCTTTAGGGACTTGTGAAAGCCCCTCACATTCCAAGAAGCAATTTTCATTTATGACCATTGTGAGCTGCTCACACTCGTGGTTGTCTGATACTCCTAGGCACAGGAATTGTTGTTTCTATCAATTTTTTTGCACCTGAATAAGTTGTTGTAGCAAGGGAGGATGTTGAGGTCTCTGATGTGGAGTATATAGTTACACTTACTACTATATTTGAGGAAGAAGATGAGCTTCCTAACTCAGATGATGTAGACTAGTCTACACCATCCTCCGGTTGGCTTGGTATGTTTGCATTTGCCTCTTGATTTGGCTCTTCCTCTTGTGGTATATTTTGATTTGCTGCTTCATCATCTCTATGTGCCTCACTTTCATGTTCAAGGGAGGTACCACAACTACCAGAATGCGACTATTGACAGCCATAATTGTCAGATCATTTGTTGCCTCCGGAACCTCCACAGTTGTTCTCTGTTGTGTCGGTCTCTATTGTTGTCTCGAATGAGTTCTATACCTCGTTCTTATTCTCTCCCTACCCCTCATTGATTGAGACCTTGGTCTACTAGGTTCTTAGACATTTGGGGCTGCTAAAGGTCTCTATTCTGGCCAGTTGGGTTGTCCAATAGGGGATGCACCTTTATGACAATTCTCTTTATGATGGTCAATTCTTCGTCAAACTTCACAAAAATCTGACACAATTTCATAAAATATTTTGAGCTCTAATTGTACTCCTATGGGCAATGTAATCAACACCTCGTTAACCCTTTCTCCCACGACCAGAACTTCCACCATGTCTGCATATTCCAACCTTTCCCTTGTCCTTATCAAATTGTCCATGTACAATGGTTTTTCAACCTCCGATCCAATCATGCTCAATACCTTTTGCATCCAACAATCCAGTGGCAAGCCATGGATTTGGATCCAGGTAAGGACAAGCCTTTCATCCTCATTGAATAGAAAGTAACATGGCATGACCTTCAAGAAGATGGGGTTCCCAAAAGCAAAGTATGGTCCTCTTTGTAAGGTGATATTCATATCTTGTTTTGTTTCAAACGAAAACACAACCCACCCACTTTTATGCATGAAGAACTTGTAGTGAACTTTCCATTGAGACGTTATTGCAACTACTCCATTTCTGCCCGGGTGTTAGCCCATGAAACAACCAACGAGATAAAAACTCATTACATCTTCCATAGTATCAATATCCTCAAAATCAAAAGCTAACCTTTCCCCCTTGGCCTCATACTGATCCAAGTTCATGGTGTTCTTCGTCTTCCGATTGCCCTTGAAGAGGTTGGCCCAAGTTTTCTTTTATAAAGGTTGCTTGTCTCTTCTATTCCCAACAGTAATGTTGACTACATCCGACATATTGTTTCTAGTCGGAGGTTGATGTTCTTCCAGTAGTATCTTCTCCTCCACCATCAGTGGTGGGTTTGACACACCTTGGGTTTGATCTTGGGATGCATTTCAGTTGTTCCATGTGACAAGTCAACCACATCAGCCTCTTTATCCACCTCATCTTGCTAGTCCAGGTCAATGTGACTTTGTTGGTCCATTTGTTCCACCGTTTCTGCCACATATGAAACTTGATTTGCCACATCATCATGATTTGCCACCTCCTTAGAAGCCTTTTGACCTGATTTGTCTTTCTCTTTTCTTTTCTTTTTTGTCATGTTGGATGAGAAGAAGCGAGTTAGACCTAGAGAATTAGTCCACCTCTTAACTTATCTAATGAATGCACTTGGCACTTAATGTTTTATTAGCCCCAAGGTAGTGGGTTGCTGCCTAGGATCCTTTGAGACTTGTCACTGAGTTGTTGGGTAATGTGGCTAGTGTTTGGCTAGTGAAGATCATAGGAGAAGGCAAAAGGTTGCCAGAAAACACTTCCAATAGCCGAGAGATCTAGAATCTGCCAAAAACTTCACTGATTACGAGAAACTGAAACTAGAAGCACTTACCATAAAGCTTTAGACCTTAGAAAACCTCCAAGAGTGACCTTCACAGTAGGTGAAAGCACTCAGAACACAACACCTAGCCTCCTACTATAGATGAAATGGGAGGAAGCCACTTCCGCCCATGGTTGGTGGTTGCCCACAATAGGTTCTTCACCGGAGCACCAAGAAATCCTAAAGAGAAGTTGTAGCTTCTCTCATCTAATTTCTTAATGTTTTTTTGATTTTTAATGCTTTCGAGTCCTGGTGGTGTAATTGACAATATCAAAGTCATTTGTCACATGTTTGTTTGGTCTTTAAAACACTCACCTATATCTTGGTCAAAGATTTGTTTATCAAAGCAAGATAGAGGATATAGACTTAGGGAGCTTCTCGCATGGAATAAGGCTTTGTGACCAAAATATTATGAGATATCAATACCAAAATAGATTCCTTATGAGTCAAATGGGTGCATCAATATTATATGAAAGGTGTTGATTTTGGAGAATGGGAAACCAAAGTTTTGGATTTACCCTTTATCAAGAGACTTGTAGAAATCTGGAACAATACCTTAAGAGCCTCAAATGGAATTGGTAGGGCAAACATGACAATAATGGATTGGTTTATTGGAGAAGCAAAAGGAGTTACAAATGCTTATCAATTTTTTATGCCAAGAGGTTCGGAGGTGGCTTGGAATTCGATGGTGTATAGATTGGAAATTATGCCAAAATATCGTTTCATTTTATAGATGCTAGCAAATGGTAGTTTAAGAACCAAGAATAGAATAGAATATGAGCCAAACAAAGAATGTGTTTTGAGTCGGTATCAAGATGAATCAAATCATCACTTGTTCTTTGAATGCTCTATAGCTTGTGGATTGTGGAGTAAAGTGAAGCAATGACGGGACATAGATTAAGTTTTTCACTCTTTTGATAAACTACAGCAGGTCCATAGCCGGAATTACAAATGTAGCAGTTGAAAAACAAAGGCTAGATACCTAGGCATCTCAAGCATGATCCATTTCATATGGGAAGCTCATAATAAGAGCCAATATCAAGGGATTGCTCCATATATTGATTGGATTTTCTACAAAATCCAGGTTTATGTGCACCGATTCGTGGACTTACCTCTAGTCTAACACATATCTTTACATGGAAAGGTAGCCACTCCTGTAATCTAGCGGTTATGTGTTGCTGGAATTCACCGTGTTTTGCCGGAATTCAACGTGCATGTTTTGTAGTGTTGTGATGCAATTGTCGCTCATATGTTTTTGTAAGCTTCGTGGTGTCTGATTTGTGTTCGTGAGATGCATTGTTGGTGATTAAGGCGTGCATGCAAAGTCAGATGAGGACTTATGTCCGTGTAATGTCAATTGTGAATTGGTTATGTTGTTGCATGCAAGATAGATAGTGTGGACATCTCAATAGGTGACATGTGCCCATAAGATGCATAATTGTAATAAGGATTTGAGTGTTGATTGTGGAGCTTAACTCAACTGTTAAGGTTTAAGTTATTTGATATTTTGTAGGGGTGATCGTGGATCGGGTTGGTTCGGTTATTAGGATAAAAAATTATCCGGCCCTACTAGATTAGATAATACAATATCAGGACCTACATCCGATCCTATATCTGACGGTTATTATGTATCAGATATCCGACGGGTTGTCAGTTATTTGGATATCCGATCATATATCCAATTAAATATAAAATATAAATATAAAACAACAAAAAAAATAAAATATTTTAAAATGATAATAGACATTATTCATTACACATTGTAGCAGCTAATCACCAGTAACTGCTACAACGTGTAGCAGTTTATCGGCAGTAACTACTACAACGTGTAGCAACTTATCGACAGTAGTTGCTACAAGTAGGGGTGATCGCGGATCGGATTAATTCAGTTATTGGGATAAAAAATTATCCGGCCCTACTAAATCAGATAATGCAATATCAGGACTGTACATCCGGTCCTATATCCGGCGGATTTTTTTTTTTTGTTCGGTTCGGATCGATATAACCGGGTTGATCGGTTTGGCGGGTTGACTGCTCACCCCTAATACTTTGTATGATGTATGAGAGTTTTACCTCTTAATGCATATTTGTGTACATTTACCTAATTCAAAAAAAAATAATTTAATCGAACTTATTAATCAAATTTAATTAGTTAATCTACCTTAATTAATTAATCAGAAATTCTTTTAATCAATCAAATTTAATTAATTAATAGTAAACTAAATAATTAATGAACTGAGATTAAACCCAAAATTGAAATTAAATTCTAATCAATTTAAATTTATCTAAATCACTAACTAAATTAATTTAATTAAAACTTAATTAATCCGACCGTGGATCTAACTTAACAAATTCATTTAACTCAATTAAAATAATGCTAATTAATCCAATTAATCTAATTAATTGAACATATCTCAATTAATCAACTCCACTTAATTTATCAAACTCATTTAATTAATCCAAAATTTAATTAATTCAACCTAATTAGCTAACTCAATTAATTTAATTAATGAAAATTAGTTAATCAAGATAAACTAAAATTGAATAGCTCTAATTAACTAAATTAACTTGAAATTAATTAATAATCATGGCAACTCTATACTTAAACATTACACTGACTAAGTTAAAAATAAATAGATCTAATAATGCTTTGTAAGTTTTTTTTAAAAATAATCTAGTAAGTTGTGAAAATTAAGGAAAAAGAGAAATGACAAATTATGAAAAGAATGAATAATGTAAATATGCTTATAAAACAAAAATGATATATATGCTTAGACTCTAAGGGCCAAATTAAACTTGCTTAGTTATGTCATATTTTAATTATGTTATTTTTTTGCGTAATAAAGATCTAGTCACACTTATATACATACGTTGAAAAATCTATTAGGATAAATATTTTTGGAGCTTGCTTCTAAATTGAAAAATATTTTTTGAAAAATAAGTCTTACATACAAAATTATTTTAAAATCTTATTTGAAATTGAAGACATGCTTTGTACTTAAAATTTGTAAATGTCTGTTTAACAATATTTTAAATTTCAAAATATTGTTAAAAATTTCTTTGAAAATTATTTCTGAATTTTAAAATATTTTTGAAAACTCCTTTAAAAAGTATTACTCAAATTTCAAAATATATTTAAAAATATTCTTAAAAACTAATGTTTAAATTTAAAATATTGTTGAAACTCATTGTTTATTTGAAACAAATTGCTTGAACATTATATATGTGTTTTAAAATAAAATTTTAAGTGTTTTTTTTTCAAGAACTAGAAATAGTTCTTTAAACCCTTAAGCATGTTCAAATCCAACTTTGTTATATTTTTTTTAAGCCCTGTGTTTATTTTTTTGATACATGTCAAACGAGGAGAGATGAGTTAAAAGTTGGAAAAATTTACATGTAGCCCCCATTAGCAAACAAAACTTTGTATGTAGTCCGCATTGATAAAAAATTTTATTTCTACTCCCTAGCTAGACATATTTACCTAATTACCCTTGATATTTTTAGGTAAAAAGTCTAAAAATAAGTATAATTGCTCTTAAATTCAATAGATTAAATTAGAATATATTATATTTTCTATCAAATTGAATATAATTCTTTTTCCACGAAAAATATACTAGATTTTCATTAAATGATACTCAATTAGATGAAAAATATACTAGATTTTCTTTAAATGATGCTGAATTTAGAAAGAATTATATTAAGCAGGAAAAAACTCATTCTCAATTTAATAAAAAATACACTCGATTCTAATTTAAAGTGCTGAATTTAATAGGAATTATACTCGTTTTTAGAC
Organism: Zingiber officinale; assembly: GCF_018446385.1. NCBI lineage: Eukaryota > Viridiplantae > Streptophyta > Magnoliopsida > Zingiberales > Zingiberaceae > Zingiber > Zingiber officinale. The sequence continues at coordinate 90,911,012 of NC_055998.1, read as the reverse complement.
TATTTATACCTGAAAAATATGAGGGCCATTTTCATAGAAAATAGGTTTGATTCTAGTATAAAGTGGCGACTTTAAGAATTATACTTGTTTTAGTATATTTTCTATCAAATTGAGCACGATTCATTTTCCACCTCAATTGGATATAAAAATATACTATATTTTATTTAAATGGTACTCAATTGGATGAAAAAATATACTATATTTTCTTTAAATGGTGCTGAATTTAGGAGAAAATATATTAAGTATGAAAAAAATCGTGCTCAATTTAATAGAAAATATACTCAATTCTAGTGTAAAGTGCTGACTTTAAGAGGAATTATACTCATTTTTGGACCTTTTGGACCTAAAAAATCTTAGGGTCAATTAGGTAACAATATTTGCATGAATTAAAGCAAATAAAACTTTACATGTAGGGAGTGGAAACAAAATTTTTTGTGATTGGAGATTGCATGTAAAGTTAAAGTTGCGATGGGGGATTTTTCTCTAATTTACCGTTAAAAGTTAAGTATTTTTTAAAAGACCTTAATTTCAGGGGAGAGTTATTATTAAAGGGGAGCATTCCTTAATTTTAGGGGAAGAGTTATTATTATAAGAGGGGGCATTTTTTAAAAAATTCTCTTTCAAAAATTCCTTACATTATACTTTAATTTTTTTTTATACTTATTGATCCTGTCCGAACCAGGGGTCAACGAACGCTGGGGATGTGACGCTCCCTGCTGGATCCTCGAGTGCTCCGGCGAACCTGCAACAAAACCGAGCCGGGGGGGGTGTCCCGGCGACGGCCCTCCGACGCTCAAGTCAGGCGAGGGAATAGATGAAGAAGGTGGCTGCAGGATGAAGACTCGCGTACCTCCGGTTGAAGAAGTGGAGGGCTTACATAGACCTCTCGAAGGAGCTTGGGCACACCAATCGAAGCAATCGCCTGCTTTCGACCATGCCCAGGCGTGGGCCTGTCAGAAGGGCATCCATAAGACCATACTGTTGATACAATCGCCTGCTTTCGACCATGCCTAGGTGTGGGCTTGTCAGAAGGGCATCCATAAGGCCATCCCACTACTGTATCAACCTTTCCGTGACGTGATGGTAGGGCCTTTAATAGTGCCATCTTGCGTACAGTCTAATCATCATGCCTTTGCTGACATACCATATCCCGGGCCGAGCGAATAGGCCGCTCGGCTAATCACTATTTCCTCGCCATGATTCCGGCCGAGCGGACACCCCCGCTCGGCCATTTTGTCCTCGGCCGAGCGGACACCCCCGCTCGGCCATTCTGTCCTCGGCCGAGCGGACACCTCCGCTCGGCCACTCGGCCACTCGGCCACTCGGCTCCGGTTCTACTGCTTTGGCGTCGGAAACCCCAAACCTTTGGCTGGGTAATCTCTGGTTCCGCTCGGACGGGACCCCATCTGTGGGCCCCCCATTCTTACCGCCGGATCACTTGCCTCCTCTTCAAGTCTAGTCGAAGGAGGCAGCGAGTCCGACTGACTAGACTGTATGTCCGAGCGGGTGCTCGTCGCCTTTTGTTTTAAAAGTATTCCCCAGGTCACTCGGCGTGTGCGCCGAAATAAGCCGTTTGGCGCTCGTTCAGATGTGACTTGCGGCCTGCCGTCGTTGCCGCTGTCCGAATCCCCTCGGGAACGACGGCAATCTATTCCATTAAGGCTACGCGTGCGTGGTATGGTGCACATTAAATGCGCCGAATCACTCAGTGCCACGTGTCGACCATTGCGTGGCAGCAGCGTTACTTATGATGGGACGCCACCGTTTGAAATGGACGGCCCGATGGCGTCCTTGTTTCTCGCGACCTGGATCGGACGGTGGAGGCCCATCGGCCTCGGCCGTATAAAGCCTCAGTCCCCCTCCTCAGTCGCACGTTTGTTCGTGCTTTGTCCTCCTGACTCTTCTGCTGCTGCGGCCTCCGGCGATCCAGTTCCTGTTTTTCGGCGGCTACCATCTCACCGGTGATCTTCTCCGCCCATCTCCTTCTTAGTGAGTCTTCTTTCCTCGCTTACCAGGTCTTCCCTACTCGTTTTACCTCTCTTTCGTTGCTATCCTTTTGTCTCTTCGAGATGGCGAGCTCTTCCGAACCCGCTACCCATGTTCACGGTCCATGGTATATGAGTATGGAAAGTAGGTTCGATGAGGAGTGCGCCCGGCGCGTTGTTAAGACCTACGGGATCCCTTACGACCATGAAATAGTCATAGCCGACCCGACCGACCGGCCCCATAACCCTCCGATCGGTACCATTTGTTTTTTTCTAGACCAATTTCAGGGCGGCCTTAGATTTCCTACCCATCCGTTTATTTTGGAAGTTTGTAATTATTTCTGCATCCCGCTCGGCCAACTTGTGCCGAATTCCTTTAGGTTACTGAGCGGGGTGGTCGTCCTCTTTAGGCTGCACAGTATCCCCCTCGACCCCAAGATATTCCACTACTTCTTCTACCCCAAACAATCCGAGTTGGGCACTTTTATTTTCCAAAGTAGAATAGGCTTCAAATTTTTTGATAATATGCCGACCTCTAACAAGCACTGGAAGGAGTTCTTCTTCTATATACGACTTCCCGAGCGGCCAGCATTCCGAACCAAATGGCAGACCGTTGTGCCGACCCAGCCGGAGCTCGGCAAATTCACAACTGCTTCATGCCATAAACGGTTGAATGGTGTCAGACCTCTACTTTCTCAAGGTGTTGTACATTATCCTTATGCTCGACAATCTCCCACCCAGTTACCTCCCACTTGATCTATTTTAATTTCTTCCATCGCACTATTCACGGTTGGCGACCTCAGTCTAACCGATCTTTGTCAAGGCCGGAAATTGAGGCGACCAAAAAGAACTCGCGGGGGTCTTATCCTCACCGCCTACAGATGCAGTGGAGAGGGGACGCATCCTCAAATGAGTTACCCAATCCGCTTCAACGGAGGTTGAGGCGGATCCTATTTCCTCTGCTCCAGCCGAGCTGGGAGTCCCCCAGGCCGGGGATTCACCACTGGAAGTTCGGCGGAAACGTCGAAAAGACCCCAGCCTTCCGCTGACCCAAGAGGGCGAACCACAGGCGCCGATCTACATCGCTTCGCCAGGTCGCACGCCGTCGAAGATCGGGACCCCAGTGGCCTCGCCCACCGCACAGCCCTCTGGCTCTCCTCCACGGACTCGTCGTCGCTTACGACGGTTGGGCGAAACTTCAACCATAGGGGAGTCCTCGGGCCAGGCGACTGCGGATGTCGGCCACCCGACCATCAAGACTACCCTTCGATTCCCATCGGAGGAATATTTATTGTCCGCCGATCGGCCATCAAGCCCCGTTCATGAAATAACCTTGACGGGTCCGATCGCCAAACTTTTCGAGGACGCCCAGATTCGGGTGGCCCTCATGACGCCCAAGCAAGTCGGCGATAACCACATGCAGCAGGCCACTCAGGTAGGTTCATTTTTCTTCCTGTGCCATGCTACTGTTAGGTTCCTGATTTTATTATTTCCCTTACAGCATTGGGCCGAGCAAATCGCCACTAGCCATCGGCTAGCCGAGCTGGAGGATCTCATGGAAAAACTCCAAGTCTCGGGGGGTCCATCGGCCGAGCGGGGGAAACAAGCCCTCGAGGCCGAACAGAAGAAGGCCGCCGACCTGGCTACAGAGGTGGCTCGGCTAGAGGGCCAAGTCAAGAAGCGCGAAGCGGATGCCAAACGCGCTACTGCCCGGAAGAAGCGAGCGATAGCTGATCTGGACAAGATGAAAATAGATGTCCGTGCGCTAGATCAGCGATCCAAGGATCTGGAGGCCCAGCTGAACGCCGAGCGGGAGGACCGTTCGGCAGAACGTACAAAGGCTGAGGTGGACTTGAAGGCAGTCCAAGATTCCTTAACCGCTTCCCGGGCGGTACTCAAAAAATATAAGGAGGGAGAGCTGAGTCGCCTAGCCGCAGCGCGCCAAGAATACCTCCGCTCGGAACGGTTTGGCGCAAAATTCGACGGCAACGTCTCCTCAACTTTCGCCGAGGCGGTCAAGGTCACCATGGCGTACTTGAAGAAGGGGGGGCACCTTCCTGCTGACCTGAGCATTCCCTCTTCAGATCTGGCGGCTATGATTGACGATATCCCGGACGCCTTTTTTAATTTTGAGGACCCGGAGTGAAGCGAGTTCTTCCAAGTACTTTCTGTATTTCATCTGCTGATGTAAAATTTTTGCATGTGCCGATCGGCGTAATTGTCTTCCTTTGCCTCTATTTTTGTTTGCCCTTCATTGCCGTCTTTTGTCTGTTTGGTGCTTATTCGTAGAGTCAGTTAAGCTCCACGTGTTTCCCACTAGACGACCGATCAGGTCAATCAATTGACTCGATTTCCTTGAAATCGTTTATCGATTGGCTATACTGTTTGCATTCAGTGAATGCGAAGTATTGGCAAACCGATGGCCGATCGGACTTAATTAATTTAGTACTTGCGAACGCTCATTATTTGGCGTCCTTAGTTCCGTCCAGTAAGTTCGCAGTCGCGGGTTCGGCGTGGATATTTATAGCCGATCGGCGCGGCTCTCGATCTTTAACGACGGAGCTCGTCGGCGCGGATATTTATAGTCGGTCGGTGCGGCTCTCGATTTTTAACGACGGAGCTCGTCGGTCGTCGGTCTTCTGCTCGGGGATTTATAGACGTCGGCTCGTCTCTACGGTTTAACGTCTGGGCTAGACGGTCTTCCGCTCGGAGAGTTTATAGACGCCGGCTCGTCTCTACGGTTTAACGTCTGGGCTAGACGGTTCCGGCCGGAGAGTTTATAGACGCCACTGCCGTCTACGGTTTAATGTCCGGCTAGGACGGTCTCCGCCGGAGAGTTTATAGACGCCTCGTCTCTACGGTTTAACGCCCAGGCTAGACGGTCTTCCCTCGGAGGGTTTATAAACGCCTCGCCTCACGGCTTAACGTCCGGGCTGAACGGTCTTGCCCTCGAGAGTTTATAGACGCCGCCGTCTACTGCTTAACGTCCGGGCTAGACGGTCTTCCGCTTCGAGAGTTTATAGACGCCGTCCTCACGGTTAACGTCCGGGTCTAGAGCGGTCTTCCGCCGGAGGGTTTATAGGCGTCGGCCTCGTCTCTACGCTTTAACGTCTGGGCCAGACGGTCTCCGCCGGAGAGTTTATACGCCGGCTGCCTCTACGGTTTAACGTCTGGCTAGACGGTCTTCCGCTCGGAGAGTTTATAGACGCCACTGTCTCTACGGTTAACGTCTGGCTAGACGGTCTTCCGCCGGAGAGTTTATGATCGCCTGCTCTATGGTTTAACGTCTGGCTAGACGGTCTTCCGCTCGGAGGGTTTATGAGCGCCGGCTGCCTCACGGTTTAACGTCTGGCTAGACGGTCTTCCGCCGAGAGTTTATAGACGCCTGCCTCTCGGCTTAACGTCTGGCTAGAAACGGTGCTCGGAGAGTTTATAGACGCCTGCCTGCCTCTACGGTTTAACGTTTGGGCTAGACGGTCTTCCGCCGAGGGTTTACAAACACCTCAGTATTCACGGTTTAACGTCTGGGCTAGACGGTCTTCCGCTCGGAGAGTTTATAGACGCCGGCTCGTCTCTACGGTTTAACGTCTGGGCTAGACGGTCTTCCGCTCGGAGAGTTTATAGACGTCGGCTCGTCTCTACGGTTTAACGTCTGGACTAGACGGTCTTTAAGGCTAATTTTGACGCTTCCGTTCGGTGAAGCTTTTTGCCATCCTTTTTATCACTTTTGCTTCCTGCATTATGAGGATATAGGCTAACAGAAAATATACAAAGAATTAGCGCCATATTACACCACTTTACTTCCCGCATGTGGCCTTCGATTTTTGTGTTGATGCTTGGGTATCGTACGCCTGGCCGAACGGCACGGGGTCTTCAGCACTGAGCATTTTGACTCGGATAATTTACCTCTGTCCGAACGGTACGGGGCCTTCGATCCTCGAGCGCTCGGCTCGACCAATTTACCTCCGGCCGAACGGCGCGGGGCCTTCGTTCCTCGTTGACGATGCCTTATATTTGTTCTCTTGATTTTTCATTTCTACATTTCAAGTATTCAGTCGAAAAAAGTACACAGGATGATTTACATTGGCACACCTTTCACCCCGCCCGGTAAGGCTGGAGGTGGTTCGCGCTCCACGGCCTATCTAGCTGCCGACCATCCTCATCCTCCAAATAATACGCGCCCGAGCGGAGCTTTTCGATGATTTTGAAGGGCCGGCTTACGAGCTTCAAGCTTGCCTACGCCGACCGCTTGACTTTCTTCGCACAAGATCGCCACCGAATGATCTAGGAATGACGCCACGGTCAGTAGTTTTGCTTCATCCGTTGACGGCACGCCATCACCGTAAGCGGATGCTTCCCGCCCTCATCAACCAAATCCACTCCATGTTCCTCCGCTCGGCATTGCCTTCATCATAACATTGGACCCGGACTCGACGCCGACTTCAACCGGAATGACCGCTTCCCCGTACACTAGATGAAAAGGTGTGACGCCTGCCTTCCTTAGAGGTCGTCGGATGGCCATAAAACGCCTGACTTCATCCGCCAACTTCCTCCCAAGTGGTCGAGCCGGTAGCGCACGGAGAATTTCCGATTGGCTACTTCGGCTTGCCCTTTGGGGGTAAGCTACGAACGTGAAGTGTTGCTCGATGCCGTAGCTTTTGCACCAATCTTCTAGCACCTTCCTCGTGAATTGCCGCCCATTGTCGGAAACCAATCGGCGAGGGATACCGAACCTACAGATGATGTGTTGCCGATGAATTTTTGACCATCCGTTCGGTGATCCCGGCTAGTGGCTCCGCCTCCACCCACTTGGAAAAATAATCGACCGCCACCAATAAAAGCCGCCATCGGAAATGGACCCACAATATCCATTCCCATTGATCGAACGGACAGGAAGATGCCTTCATCTCCTCCGCCGTTAGGTGGGAGAAGTTGTGATACTTCGCACGAAGGCACGTGAGATACTGTCCGAGCGGCGTCTATTTGTAAGGTCGCCAAAAGTATCCATAGCAGGATCTTCTTAGCTAGTGATCGTCCACTGGATGCCCTCCGCACGATCCTTGATGTACTTCTTGGAGAATGTGTCGAGTCTTCCGAGCTCACGATTTCAACAATGGACGTGAGAAAGCCTTCTAGAGCTGATCGCGATGAGTGTGAACCGACCGCCCTCCTCCCGAGCAGTTGGGCTTCATTCCGGTCGGTGATGTAGCTCGAGCGGAGGTACTCTATGATGGGTGTCCTCCCGCTTGAAGCGTAAGGCCTTCCATCCGGCCGACGTGCGCCACCAGCAGATTTTTCAATTGGTTCCGAATGGCGGCCGCCATATAGAACTTGCTAGTTTGCCAACTCATCGGCGGCTGGTTCTCCGTTCGGGATCTTCTAATAAGAACCTCTCGGAAAGTAGCTTTGAGTTTTCAAAGGCCTCGTGAGAGTTTAAGCCAAATGTCGTTGATTTCAAAGGTGCGTAAAGTTGCCGAGCTAACCGTGAACCGAATAGAGTGTCACCCGACCGCCCCACATGCCGTGCGCTCATAATCCGCCATGAGGGCCTCATACCGCCATTGTTGGTAGCTTTGTAATCCAGTAGGACGGATAAGTGCATCTTTTCTTCTTGGGGTGAGAGGCAATATTCCAATCCCACTTCCGAGTCGAGTGGAAGACCCATCCACATATATTTTCCACATAGCTTCCGGCTCGGGCCTTTGCACTTCGGTCACAAAATCAGCCAAGGATTGTGCTTTGATCGCCGAGCGGGCTGGTATTGGATGTCAAATTCACTCGGTTCTATCGTCCACTTGATGAGCCGTCCGGACGCTTCGGGATTCAACAATACTCTTCCTAGTGGACTGCTCGTCCGGACAATGATGGTGTGAGCCAAGAAATATAGTCGAAGGCGGCTAGAACCAAAGCAAAGGCCAACTTCTCGAGCCAGATAACGAGATTCGGCATCTTTTAAAATGTGGCTCGGAAAATACACCGGTTGTTCCTGCTGGACCTTACAAGTGCCGAGCCTACAGCATGTTCGGTTGAAGACAGATAAATATAAAGTGACTCACCCCGATCGGCTTGGCTAGTATAGGCAGAGAATTAAGATATGTCTTCAATTCTTGAATGCTCGATCGCATTCCTCGTCCCAGTGAAATTTAGTGGTCTTGAAAATTTTGAAGAAAGGAGAGGCTCGGAGTTGAGATGAATCGGGACAATGGTTGTCAAGGCAAACGTGACTTCCCTTGTATTTCTTGGAGGCGGCATGTCTTGTAGAGCTTTCACCTTGCTGCGATTAGCTTCAATTCCCCGCTCGGTCACTATATACCCCAAGAAACGCCCTCCTTTTGCTCCGAACAGGCACTTCTGGGGATTTAGCTTGACTCCATATTTGCGTAGCGTTCGGAAGGTTTCTTCCATGTCCTTAAAGAGATCGGTCGCTCAGGCGGATTTGATAAGAATGTCATCCACATAAACTTCCAGATTCCGCCCGATCTACTCTCTGAACACTTTGTTCATCAAGCGTTGATAGGTGGCCCCGACATTCTTCAATCCGAACGGCATCACATTATAGCAATATGTGTCGTCGGCCGTTACGAAGCTTACTTTTTCTTGATCTTCCCGGGCGAGCGGCACTTGATGATAGCCTTGGTAGGCGTCGAGCATACAAATTAATTCGCAATGCGGTAGAGTCCACCAATGATCTATCCGGGATAAAAGTCCTGGGGCATGCTTTGTTCAAGTCCCGAAAATCAATGCAGACTCTCCACTTGCCGGCTTGGAGACTAATACTACGTTAGCCAACCAACTCGGAACTGCATCCCGTATATGGCCGACCTCTAGAAGCTTCTCGACCTCCGCCTGATGATGGAGTTCTCGCTCTGACCAAATCTCTTTTCTCTCTTTATCGCCGAGGTCCCGGACATGCAACTCATGTCCGCTATGCTCTAAATTCGCAACTCATGCGACCGATGAATACATCATGATTTCATCGGAGGCATTGGATCAACTCCTCCTTCGCTTCTCCCGGATCGAGGCAACAAAAGTTGTGGCCTCCGATCGGTCCGGTGAATCTGCACTTCCTCTTTTCTTCATAAATTAAAGAGGGTGACTTTTCTGATGGCATTTACCTCGATTCGAGGCGCCTTCCGAGCGGAGTTGGATTCTGCCCGGACCATCTCTATGTAGCATCGCCGAGTCGAATCGATCTCCCGCATTTCTCCCACCTTGTGTTCGACGGGAACTTCATCTTCGGTGGAAGGTTGAGACGACCCGGAATTCGCCGAGCGCCGTCCCAAAATGACGTTAGGACGAGGAGAGTCGACCACCACGAAATTTATTGTCCTAGTCCTCCGAGCGGCTCCTCTCCCGGTAGCCACCGGATCTGTCTGACCGAACTTCATACCGTAAACCCGTAGAGCGGGGTTGTCATGGAAGCAGCTCGAATTTGCAGCTGGTCAAACGCCTTCTTGAATATAATGTTGACCGAACTCCCTGTCATCAAATATGCGGTGAATAGTGTAATTTGCTATTACCGCTTTAATGAGCAGAGCGTCGTGGGGCACTTCAACTCCTTCTAAGTCCCCGGCGAAAGTGATTTCCGGTCCACTTGCCCGCCTGGTCGCAACCGATCGCGTGGATCCGAGTCGCGGACACCCGCCTTTCGCTCGGTTGAGTCTCCTCCGGCCCACCGAATAACGCTGATCTCGCCGGAAGTATTGCTCCTGCTTTTCCTCTTCCCGAGTGGACGGTCGGGACCGTTCTCTAGACGCCCGACTATTCTCCTGTCTTGGAGATCGGCGCCGATCGGGTCTCGGTGCGGGTCCGGTCGGCTTCATGGGTCCTTTGTCTCCGTCGATGGGAGGAGAGCTCTCCTGGGAACGGGATTAGCCACGAAGGGAAGATTTCGACAATCCCTCGTGTTGTGCGTATCCGTCCGGTGGAAGGAGCAGAACATAGGGGTCCATCTCTTCTTTGGCTTGGGCCGAGCGACAGCCACCTCTTGTACGTGTGATCTGGAGTGGGGGGATCGGATTGCTTCGGCCCTCGGTCCTCTGGGCGGCTGATGAGCGGCGTGCTGTTTCCGTTCGGCATGAATAGGTGCCCGCTCGGTTGGAGTTTCCTTTTTCCGGGCGGCTTGCGCTTCTTCCACGTTTATGTATTCGTTGGCCCGACGTAGCATGTGATCATAATCTCGGGGCGGCTTTCGGATGAGCGACCGGAAGAAGTCCCCATCCACTAGGCCTTGTGTGAAGGCATTCATCATGGTCTCTGATGTGGCCGTTGGAATATCCATCGCCACTTGGTTGAATCGCTGGATATAAGCTCGGAGCGATTCACGGGCTTCTTGCTTGATAGCGAACAGACTAACGCTAGTTTTTTGATATCGCCGACTGCTTGCAAAGTGGTGGAGGAAAACTGTTCGGAAGTCTTTGAAGCTGGTGATAGATCCGTCCGGCAGCCTCCGAAACCAGCGTTGAGCCGATCCCGAGAGAGTGGTAAGAAAAACTCGGCATTTTACTCCATCTGTGTATTGATGGAGCATAGATGTGTTATCAAACTTACCCAGATGATCATCCGGGTCTGTTGTTCCATTGTACTCGCCGATCGTTGGAGGCACGTAATGCTTGGGCAGAGGGTCTCGTAGTATAGCCTCCGAAAATTGGCGATTGATCCGCTCGGGAGATGAGTCCGCTCGGGGGGCTTTCCCCTTTCTGTTATCTCGCCTAGGCATCTCGTCTGAATAAGATCCTCTATCTCTTCGAGCTGGTACGGCTTCAGGGGTGCGAAATAAGGCTCGATGGAATGCGACGGTGGCTGGAGGTGCTTCCGCTCGGCCATCCGACGCAGACGTTGCTTGTTGCTCCGGCCGCTCGGCTGCTGCTTTCTGTTTTTGCTCCACAAGTTTGGCGGCCCTAATCTCGACCAGAGCGTCGAGTTCTTCCGTGGAAAGCGTCACCGTGTGTTGTCGTCCAACCTCGTCCATTGTTCCCGTTCGGATGCAGGAGCGTTCCCACAGACGGCGCCAAATTGATCCTGTCCGAACCAGGGGTCAACGAACGCTGGGGATGTGGCGCTCCCTGCTGGATCCTCGAGTGCTCCGTCGAACCTGCAACAAAACCGAGCCGGGGGGGGGGGGTGTCCCAGCGACGGCCCTCCGACGCTCAAGTCAGGCGAGGGAATAGATAAAGAAGGTGGCTACAGGATGAAGACTCGCGTACCTCCGGTTGAAGAAGTGGAGGCCTTATATAGACCTCTCGAAGGAGCCTGGGCACACCAATCGAAGCAATCGCCTGCTTTCGACCATGCCCAGGCGTGGGCCTGTCAGAAGGGCATCCATAAGACCATACTGTTGATACAATCGCCTGCTCTCGACCATGCCTAGGTGTGGGCTTGTCAGAAGGGCATCCAAAAGGCCATCCCACTACTGTATCAACCTTTCCGTGACATGATGGTAGTGTAGAAAATATGTTCTAAATGCATGATCGACGAATTAATTAAATGCGATAAAAACTTACAGCGATCTCCCGCAGATCCGCAATCGGCAATGACGAAGCTCGCTATCGGAAGAGCGATCACAGGATCGGAAAGCCCTCCGCAATTCCACAAACCAAATCCCGCCGCTTTGGATGTTCTCCTCTTACTCTCGTCGCACGATCGCGATATCACACCCCCTGAGCCTTGGACGGACCCCCTTTATATAGGGAAATACACTAGGGGCATAATGGACTTTTCCATTATGTGTAGTGGGGAACATGGGCCACGTTCCCCACTATCCCCATTTCCAACATCTCCCACTCGTCCAAGGTAAGTCACTAAGACTTTTTCATTCAGGTAAGTCACAAAGACTAGTTCATTCAGGTAAGTCACAAAGACTTAATAAGTCACATAGACTATTAGAGAGTTTGGTCACATAGACCATATGAGAACATCCAATCCATACTTAGAGAAAATGGTTCGTGCGACAGCAAGCACACTGAGCGATAGTTGCTAAGAAGATTGTTACACCTTGACTTAGCCGCTCGTTGAGCAATCAATGCTAATAAAGTTGTTACACTTTGCTTAGCTGCTCAAATAAGTTAGAGACACACTCTTTATGGCACTTAGCCACTTTCCTGGTGGCACATAGCCTTTATTCAGGATCCATCCAATCTTTAAATGACACACAGTCATTATCTTGAAGATATCCATGTCTTGCTATTTACCCAGATTAAATAATTTTCATTTACATCGATATGAACATCTCTAATCCCTTATAATGACCATTATGTCATGAGCATGTTCCATATCCAATATTCACAATCATTTCCGTACATAACAGAAATGGGTCGACCAGTGAATAACAACAAAAGATGTAAATATATTTAATCTTCCTTTTTAGCTAGAATCAATTTATTTTAATCAGTCGCTTTCCTAGTTATGCTCCATAGACCGAATCATCCATAGTCATAGGATACACGCTAAAGTAGCAGTCACTGATTAAAACTTCAAGTAAACAGTTAAATAGTCACTAAGGCAAAAATTGAGATTAACGTATAATCTCAAAGGTCTCACATAGTAGAGAAACAGAGATTCATTCTCCTACTACCTTTATTGTCGCAATAGCACATGTGGTATGAATCACATGCTACGATGTTATTCTCTTTACTAAAAAGAGTGCATGTTGTCTTCAAATTTAATATCGTACAGATTTCGATCTAGACATACTTAACGTCTAATCCTGAATTCAACATATGAATTCTAATCTGGCTTTCAACAGGTTCAGTAAATAGTGGGTTCATTTACTTCGATCATTATTTACACATAAATGATCTCATCTTGACACAATTATCAAGGTGACCTCAACTTATGAATCTGTCTCTAATTTCAGCTACATAAGTTGTTTCATAAGTAACGGTCTTACCCTATTTGTACTTAACAAATGAGATGATTGTCCATGTGAGTGGACCAATCTCCACCTGCCAACATGAGATCTTACATGAATGTAACACATACAACATATACACTGAATAAATTATGGCAAATGACACAATCATAACACAAAGTCTGATTGTTATTTCAATATTGTTACATTCTACGAAGTCCCAAAGACTTTACATGTCCTTTAAATGACTCTTTAGTCATTGGCTTAGTAAAAGGATCTGCAAGCGTGTAGGGACATACTCAAGAATGACTTTTCTTTTAGCCACAATATCCCTTACAAAATTATATTTAATTTCTATATGCTTGCTGATATTTGGGATCCTTGAAAAGCTATTGTACTGATCACGAGAGCCATCGACTCCCACTATCCTCGCAATTTTCGATGCTTGAAATCTTCTCAACCAGATCGCTTGCACATGCCACATATTCAGCTTCCATAGTCGACAAAGCTACACAAGCTTGTTTCTTTTCCAGGAGATGGCGCCACCATTCAACAAGAATGCATAGCCCGATGTGGATTTTCTATCATCCGTGTCTCCATTCAGATCGAATAACCTTTCGACTCATATCTCGATCCTTGAAACAGAGACAATAATCACGCCAGATATCTGAATATCCTTTTACTACCTTCCTAGGTTTGACTGGAAGCGACTGACCAAGCACACAACATAGCTGATATCGGACGTGTACACAACATAGTGTACATCAAACTACTAATAGGCATATGGTTTTTATTCATCTCACCTATTTCCTCTCGAGTTTTAGGACACATACTCTTGCTCAACACAATACCTTTCACAATAGGTGTATGTTCTATGTTGCAATTAGACATGCTGAAATGATGTAACATCTTATTTATATAAGACTCTTGTGATAGACCTAAAAGTCTTTTAGGACGATCTCTTATGATCTTCACCCCTAAGATATATTCAGCATCTCCCATATCTGTTGTATCAAATTGTGATGACAGCCACTTCTTGACTTCATTCACATATCCTATGTCATTTCCAGCTATCAGCATATCATCAACATATAATGATAAAATGACATACTTTCCTTTTTCCTGTTTCAGGAAAACACAATGATCCTCATTGATCATTTCAAAACCATAAGATAAAACGACTTCATTAAATCTTATGTTCCATTGTCTTGACGCTTGCTTTAGCCCATATATAGACTTTCTAAGTCTACATACTTTTTGCTCTTGACCTTCAGCAATGAAACCTTCTGGTTGAACCATATAGATTTCTTCGTCAAGATCACCGTTAAGGAAAGCGGTTTTTACATCCATTTGATGTAATTCTAAGTCATAATGTGCCACAAAGGCCAAAATAACTCTTATTGATACAAATTTCACTACGGGATAAAATGTCTCTTCAAAGTCAATACCCTCCATTTGAGTATATCCTTTTGCAACTAAACGAGCTTTGTATCTGTTAATCGATCCATCTGCTTTCCTCTTTATTTTGAGAATCCATTTATTCCCAATAGCCCTTCGGCCCGGAGGAAGATCGACTAAGTCCCAAACATGATTTTGAATCATGGACTCCATCTCTTCAACCATTGCAGCTTTCCATTTTTCTCTAACTCTACATCCCAATGCATCCTCAATGGATTGAGGCTCGTCGTCGTCAATTGGAAGTGTAACCAATGCCTCATTCTCAATATCAAACCTCTTCTTAGGTTTGATCTTACGAACACTTCTCCGTAAGTTGGGCTGTTGAGAAGTCAACTCATGACTTGGCATATCACTCCCACTCGGTTGACTAGACTCAGGTATCCCTTTTGACACCTCTCTTGTTGATAATATTTCATCCTCCTCAAATAGAGGAACATTTTTATCAACATCACCTCTGATTGGGAACTCTGTTTCAAGAAAAGTCGCATCTCTCGAGTCTATTTCGGAGATGGTTCCATCTAGTTGCTCACCTATGAAAACATAACCTTTGGAGGTCTCATGATATCTTATAAAGATACATTTCTTACCTCTAGGCCCCAGTTTTCCATACTTGTGAGAACTATCATGAACATAAGCAGCTGACCCCCAGGGTCTTGGAACTGACTTTGAAGGCACTTTGTTAAGTATATAGGCTGCAGTTAATAATGCATCTCCCCAATAGGAAATTGGCAAATTAGCTTGCGCCATCATAGACCTAACCATTTCAAGAAGAGTCCTATTTCTTCTTTCAGCTACCCCATTTTGCTGTGGAGTTCCAGGGATTGTCAGCTGTCTAATAATCCCTCTATCATTACATATTGTCTTGAACATATCAGACAAATACTCCCCACCACGGTCAGTGCGTAAAGTCTTAACTTTACGTTCCGTTTGATTCTCAACTTCGTTCATATAACGAATGAAGCAATCTAATGCTTCAGATTTGTGAGAAATCAAATACACATGACCGAACCTAGAGAAATCATCAATAAATGTAATGAAATAGGAAGCTCCATGTCTAGCCTTCACATTCATTGGACCACAAATATCCGAATGAATTAACTGCAATGTTGATTCAGATCTAATAGCCTTACCAAATGGTTTCCTAGTTGCTTTTCCAGCAAGACAATGCTCACATATAGACAATTGAATCTTAGCTCGAGTGCCCAATAGACCCTCTTTAGCTAATCGATTCATACGTTCTTGTCCTATGTGTCCTAATCTAGCATGCCAAACCTCATCGTTATATCTGCATCACTAGTTAAAGCAATGTTTGAAAAACAACCATCAATAGCATAATTGACATACGTTTCTACATCAAGAACCATAAAACCATTTGTTAAAAAACCATATCCGATTGACACTGAGTCAATCTTAAGTTCAACAGACCGATTGTAAAAATTAATACAATACCCTAAATCAAGAAGACATGTAACGGAAACAAGATTCCGTCGAATTTCAGGAGCATACAGGACATCATGTAGAAATAAAACTCTACCACCACGTAGGTTGAGTTTGCAAGTGCCGACTCCTTTGACTTCAACTCTTGCATTATTTCCCACATAGATCCACTTGTTGCCAGCTGGTACCCGACGATACTCAACAAATGTAACTTGTTCCCGAGCTACATGGTTGGTTGCTCCCGAATCTATAATCCACAAAGGATAAGAATCAGCTAACAACACTGAACTAGCAACAAAATGCTCTTGAAAAGAAGACACACTTGGATTTACCTTTTTCTGCTCAGTGCACTCCCGAGCAAAGTGGCCCTTTTTGCCACAGTTAAAACAAGTCAACTTGTTTTTAGGTTTCTTTCCAGTCTTCTTGACTATCTTCTTGATTGGGCCTTGTCCCACAACAGCAGCTTCCCTCTTCTTTCCCTTCCCTTTCTTGAACCATTTCTTTTTCTTGGATCCATATGATCCAGCAGAACTTACAGCCACATAGGCTTGTCCAGAAATCCTTGCGGATTCAACTCTCTCCGCCTCCAATTCTACATGGCGTGAGACATCAGTGAAAGTCTTGATACTCTCACTGTGAGTTAAGGTCTGCTTCATGGTCTCCCAAGAATCTGGAAGTGAACGAATAACTGCTTGAACCTGTTGTTCATTAGTCAACTCATGACCAGCAGTTTTAAGCTCCCGAATCATGTTCGACATCTCCCTGAGGTGTTGAACCATTGACATATTCGGACGCTTTTTGTAGCTGTCAAATTTAATTGTCAGCTGTCGAAGCTTGCTCATACTTACTCCACTGTATTTTTCTTTAAGGGCAACCCAGACTTCATGAGCCGTAAGATATGACTCATATTCAAAAGCTAGGTGAACTAATCAATATACCCTTTGCAGTGGAGTCCTTTTTCTTCCATGCCTTATAGGCATCAAGATCTCGTCTGTGTTGTGCAGTGGGACCATCTACAGGTACTTCCATAACCTGATTTACAGCCTCTAGAACTTCTTGTTTCTCAAGTACATATTATATCTTGAGGTGCCAGATTTTGTAGTTATCCCCATTAAGTTTTTCACCTTTGTTGAGTTCAGCTATTATGTTTTTTGTTGTCATAATCTATCATAAATAAACACATTATTTAGTATTCAGTGTAAATCATATGTATGCAATTTATGATTGACTTAATATTACTTTGAGTTGGTTTACAAAATCAAGTGACAACTGTGTTTTCACTCATCATCCGTATGACCAATCAAATTAATATTAATCAATTCTATTACATACATCCCAACAAATGAACTAATCATTTATAATATCATGAATTCATTAATTAAATGAACTAATCATTTAACATATCATGTATTTTTTTTTAATTAAATGAACTAATCATTTAATATATCATGAACTAATCATGCATCATGTCAAGCAAACAGCATAAATAAATGAACATATCATTAATATAAAATTATGCTGCAAATTGTTAACATATAACCAACTGACATGAATGAAATGGACTAACTATTGTTCATACAAAATGACAATAACAGAACTCTAATAAACTAGATAGGCAACTACCACTCCCACTAGGACAGACACTAGTGCAGTGGCCAAAATAATCCCTCTCAGCCTGGACTCATTTGCGGTAATCCCAGGCAGGACAGCTTCAAGATTTTCAATTGGTTCCCACACACACTCTCCCAGATCGTCTGGATCTTCCTCTGGATCTTCAGGCTCTTCTGAATGCTCTTCAGATTCTTCTGGATCCTCCTCTGGAGGATCTTCAGGATCTTCTGAATCCTCTTCAGATTCATCTGGATCCTCCTCTGGGTCTTCAGGACCCCAATAGAGATGAAGCAACTGTCTGCACATCTCTGAATACGAGATGTGTCCATCATAATCATCCCAAAGTTGGAATGCTATCTGCCTAAGGTTTTCTGGCAGTGAATAGACTAGAGCAAATCTTCTGTGTGTGTCTTCTACTGGGAATTCTTCTCGCTCGAGTTTCCAGAACAACCGATCGAGCCGACCAATAAGCCATCCGAGTCCTAGAACAGGGTCGAAATCAAGCTCCTTAATCTCCTCCCAAAGCTCATGTTGTCGTAAATCACGACTAGCCATCTGAAAAATTGAAAATAAATAAGTCAGTACAAAATCGACTAACCAGTACAAAACCGGCTTATTTCAATTTATACATGCATAGTACCAACATAATAAATCAAGAAAAACAAATCTTCTCGATTTTCAGGAGTTAAGTCGACAATTAGAACTAATCTAATTAGTTATATCCATTGGATCGGTTGATTAGGGATCCAGATCCTAAGCTCAGTCCTTTGTCCTTAATTAGAACTAATCTAATTGGACAGGGATTTTTGTACCTATGTTCTGTTATTTTTTTTTCTAAGTCCATTTCTACCAATTTCAGACCTATTGATCAAACTCAGGTCCGTTTGATCAAACCAATGCCCATTGGTTTAAGTCCGATCAATTAGAACAAATCTAATTGTTATGATCAAATCTGACCTATTAGAACAAATCTGGTCATTTGATCATATTTGGTCTAAGCTCTAATTAATCAACCCAAATTAATTTGGGGTTGAATCAAATTGGTTTAATTAAACCCAATGGTTTAATCTAAACTGGGTCTAATTGGACCAACCAGTTTAAACCCAACTAATTAATTAAAATTAGACTAACAATCATAATTTTAATTAATTTTAACATGCATAAATATTTTTTTATTTTAAACACATAAGCTTAAAAAATTTTTTGCATGAAGAGCAATTCGAAATCAAAAGGTTTCGATTTTTTTTTTAATTGCATGCAACATCTTTAGATATATATATATATATATATATATATATATATATATATATATATATATATTTTTGATTTATTTAAATCAAACTTTTCCTCATGAAATGTTTCCTCACGAACGCTGCCCACGCCCGCTACTTCCTTTGTTTTTTTCGTTTTTGTTTTTGAGAAAAATTCAAAACAGAAAAAAAACTTCATGTTTATCTTTGTCCGTTTTCATCGCCACCACGTCCCCATGCACGCACGCACGCACGCACGCACGCCACGCATTCTGTGAATGTTGTGCACGTTGCCACGCTGCCTTCTTCAATCACACCGCGGAAACCGCCCACGCCGCGACGAACACGGTCGCCGGTCATGCCTACCTTCTGCCGGTGGCTATCGATCCTTTCCGGTACCATAAACCAGTCATCTATAGGCTCGACAAGATCGCCGACGGTAGTTCTACCCATCCTAGCCACCAACACATAGTCGGCTAGCCAGGACGCCAACAACGGCCAAAGACTGCCGTCGTTGGCAAATTCAACGGTAGCGATTTTACAAATTTGGCACAACGTGTATGCTACGACATATTAGTCGTGCAAAACAACGACGGGAAATGATAAAACGACACAGAAAATTTCCAAATAGAGATTTCATAATTCGTCTCTAAGCATTTAGAAATAACTACGCGCTCTGATACCAATGTTGAAAAATATGTTCTAAATGCATGATAGACGAATTAATTAAATGCGATAAAAACTTACAGCGATCTCCCGCAGATCCGCAATCGGCAATGACGAAGCTCGCTATCGGAAGAGCGATCACAGGATCAGAAAGCCCTCCGCAATTCCACAAACCAAATCCCGCCACTTTGGATGTTCTCCTCTTACTCTCGTCGCACGATCGCGATATCACACCCCCTGAGCCTTGGACGGACCCCCTTTATATAGGGAAATACACTAGGGGCATAATGGACCTTTCCATTATGTGTAGTGGGGAACATGGGCCACGTTCCCCACTATCCCCATTTCCAACAGGTAGGGCCTTTAATAGTGCCATCTTGCGTACAGTCTAATCATCATGCCTTTGCTGACATACCATATCCCGGGCCGAGCGAATAGGCCGCTCGGCTAATCACTATTTCCTCGCCATGATTCCGGCCGCTCGGCCACTCGGCTCCGGTTCTACTGCTTTGGCGTCGGAAACCCCAAACCTTTGGCTGGGTAATCTCTGGTTCCGCTCGGACGGGACCCCATCTATGGGCCCCCCATTCTTACCGCCGGATCACTTATATTCAAATGCTATATTTTACTTAACTTTGAACTATATTGTCATAAATAAAAATTGAGAGATTGTTAGTGTTGAAAGCACCAACTAATAAAACTTGTATTTTAATATTGACAAATATTCAAAATTAAGGGTTGTTGTGATTTAACAAGCTTACCTGAGTATGCAGGTAAGTCCTAGTTGAGGCTAGGCACGCAGTTCTAATTAAGAGATAGAGCATGAAGTCTTGGTCAAGGGATTCGACATGAATTCCTAGTCGATTGGACTGAGCAGAAGACTTGGCGAATTGAGGACATCGAGCGGAAGTCCTGGGTCATAGACATTAGGCGGAAGTCAAGGTGGGTCATAGATCAAACGTCTAGTGGAAGTCTCAGAGGTCAAAATCAGATATTGCTCAAAAGTCAACAAGTATTTGGCAAAATGTAAACTCTCCTGAGAGGAATAAAGTGAGGACCCGTTCCTCGTTAAGGGAATAGTAGGAGTCAGTCCGACCTAGGATTTCATGGAAAACCTAAAAATCAGGACTAGACAGTCCAAGACTATCAAATAATATTATTTTATATTATATTATTTTTCTATGCTAACTCTGTGATGCAAAATACTCTTTAGTCTGGAAGTGTTAATCCAGGTGCCTGGAAAGATCCAGATGCCTGGAAAGATCTAGGTGCCTGCAAGGTATTCAGGTGCCTCTATCACCTCGGCACACATAACAGGATGAGGTGACAACTTTTGGTTGGTTAGCACACGTCAGATCTAGACGCCTCAAAGGAATTGAGGTATTTGGGACAAGAAAGAGGCGACCAAGGAGAGTTTCACTCAGCACTCACCACTTCAATGACTGAGGTGCCTCAAAAGGATTGAGGCGTCTCGAAGTCGAAAAGTTACGACAAGTCCGAATCAGATCAGTTTTGATTGAGGCGCCTCAAAGACATAGATGCACCTAGATTGACCTATATAAAGAGGTCACAAGTAGTAGCCAAATCACAACTTCTAACAATAATCAAATAAGCTCCGCGTTGATCTGAACTTCAACTACGATGCCTCAATGTAGCTCTGATAACTACCCCTCATTGCAGATAATTAATTTGTCGGTATATTTTTTTTAACAAAAATTATATCTTCGTATTCAAGTTTTATAATATTTGAATTGATAGTAAATTTACCAATAAAAGTGATCAATGATCACAAGCCTTGAAATAAGAATTGTCACATGCTTCAAATTAAGTAAAAGAAAATCATTAGCATTATTTTCCTTCTTTATTTTAATTCTGCTTCATTATTTTTTCTAAATTTTATGAAAAAAGTAGAAAAAAAATAGCACTATTCACCCCTCTCTAATGTGCTTTTCCATCCTTCAATGTAATCCTTCAAAATTTTTTTTAACTAACTGATAGGTCCCACATTGTTAGGATGACCTAAAGACTATAGTTTTAATATTGTATTACTGTCTTAATTAGTCTCTCAATGCATTACTCTCTTAATTATACCTTAAAATCTTCAAGGTATTCCCTATACGCCACTCGACTAGTGCAATATGCCAATATATCCAAGCTATGCCAGTCATTAAAATGCACCAAACTTCTTAAACTCATTCCATATGTCATGTGATTCTCTATGGATTGATTTGTTCTGAAGCCTCCTATTCAAATCTTCATGATTAAGATATACTGAATTATCTTTTGGATAAGTCAGATTAGGAAAATTGGAATGCCCTCTATTCTCTAATTCATCTATACCCAGATTCATTTTGAGAACGTTCAATGTCAAAGTCATTGAATGAGCAAGTTGTTAGTGGTAAATCTTTGCCTATTAGGTAAGAGGATAGTAAATTATAAATTCTGTTTTATAGAACATGTATTTTTATTAAGATGAAATTAATATTTTTATAATTATAAAATAATAAATGAAAATGAAGTAGTTAATGATGAGTCCGAATTGCACTAATGCTCCATTACTTGTTTTAGGGTGGTAAGCCATTGGACACATTATCCTTAATATCTTACGACCTAAAACTCTTTATGCTCTAATAAAGCTCTACCATTGATTTTAGGTTGTTAAACGATTGAACAAAGCATAACTTAAACCCGTTAAATTGATAAATTTCACTAGTTCGACGAAAATGCCGTACAGACCGCTGTAGTAGAATTACGAGCATGAATGCATGAGAATTTACTGAAACACTTTTGCTGATACACCGTGCTCAGGGCTTAAATTATAGTACTAAAACATAGTTGAACTTGAAAATGCTTTAAAGTATTTTATAAAGTAAAATATTAATATATTTTATAAAGGATAAAAAATATAAAAAAATTAGATAAATCAAAAAACGAGAAATTATAATAACAAACACTAGCATCCCATATTAAATATAAAAAATAATAAATATTAAATTAAAAATAAAAAATATAATTCAATAAGCATCCCACTATAATATGGATGCATCGAAGGAGTTCTCTCATGTTTAGAGCTCCCACTATGACGTGGAGGACGCTAACATTATTAGGATGTGGGTCCTTATTTACGGAGCTATTTTTTGATTTTTTTTTTATTATTAAAATATATTTTTTATATTTAAGATAAAATATAAATGAGATATAAGAAATATATATAATGAATAAGTATCAGATATATGAAGGAATTGTTATTTGTTAAGAGATATTTTATAATGAAAAGATATATGAGATACTTTACTCTTTGACATGACAAGTATGTGACGATAAAAGAGCTTTTGACGTGACAAGCATATGAAGATAAATGACCTCTTAACAAATATCTATGTCAATAGATTTTATTTATGTTTTAAAAAAATAAAATATTAAAAAGAATTAATGGCCTGGCGTAGTATTTAGTTAATTTTTTTAATTGTTAATGTTTTCCATATTAATAATTTATGAATTTAAATATTATAACAATTTAATTATATACAGTATAAAATAGGAGGGAGAGATGAAAAATATATATAATAAAAAATGTACAACAATGTTGTTAATAGATTTAATAGAGAGATATGTGAGATTTTTTATGATGTGGTGATGAAAAAGTTTATGGAGAGATTCCACTTGGATGTCCTTATGCTTTGTTTATCATAAGGAGTGAATGATAGATAGACGAAATAAATTTATGAAAAGTAAAACTAAAGAAAAATTTTAGTAGTTGAAAAGTTTTCATTGTTTACTTTTTTAAATTTTTTAGAGGAAAGAGAAATACAATTTATCAACAGATAGTTTTATGCTCTGTTTACTTTAGAGAGCGGAAAATAAAACTAAGGAAAAGTTTCCACCGTTTACTTCATTGAAATTTTTAGATGGAAGAGAAACGCAATCCATCCACGGATGATTTTGGAGCCAAAATTGATTACCTTAAAATCGGACGAAAAATAACGGATGGGAAAAAAATAACACATGTACCCCTTTTCATTCATAAAATTACACGATATACCCAAAAATAATGACGCATGTACCCTTTTTAATTTACAAAATTACACCATGTACAAAAAATGACGCTTTTTTATTTATAAAATTACGTCGCATGTATCTATCTTCCTCAATGAAGACTAGTGTCATCGTGCACACGCGTTGCGTGTGCAATATAATAATATATAAATTATTTGGGTCTTTGAAAATCTGAATTATTTAGATTTTCTTGTATTACCCTTATAAACCAAAAATTAATTATTTGGGTATGATTCATCAGACCCAGGCTTCCCTATGAAAAAAATTATTTTAATTTAATATTATACTTATTTTACTTAAAAAAAAGCTAAGAAAAATATATTTTTTAATATCGTCGGCCTAAAATATTTATAGAAGTTTTTTTGATCATAGTGTTCAATTCTAAGATATGGGACTAAAAAGAACTATATTTTTTTTATATAAAACAACCAGAGAAAATTAATGATGAGAAAAATTCATAATAATACGCTGTAGCTGAGTCTCGAACTATAGATCAGTGATTGTTTCACTTGTGGAATTACTAATAAACCTTTGAATTATTTTTAGTGTAAATAGAAAAAAGGGCATTAACGTAAATGTATTTTAGGCTTCACCAAAATTAGTTAATAAAGGGGGAAGATTTTTAATAAAATAGTAAGATAAACAATAATTCAAAGGAAGTGATTTTTTTATCCTTTCTCTTCTCTTCCCCCGAGAATAATTTCCCACCATATATTCCTTTCATTTCTTTATTCACGCTTGAGAGTAAACATAGTATTAGAGCTAAAATCGAACGGGAAGCAACTGATGGAAAAAAAAATAATGCATGTACCCCTTTTCATTCATAAAATTGCATCATATAATTAAAAAATAATACATGCACCCTTTTTAATCCATAAAATTATATTATGTACTCAAAAAAATGACTCATGTATTATTTTTTATTTATAAAATTATGTCCATATTTCCACCTTCCTTTATCAAGGTAGACAAGCATGGAAAGGAAGAGATTTTTTCAGCTTGTTTTCTCTCTCAAGAATACTTTTTCACCATAGATTTCTTTCCCTTTCTCATCCGTGCTTTGGAGTAAACAAAGCATTAGGGGCAGGGGAAGAGAATGGAAAGGGAAATAAATTTCTTGTTATGCATCTTGTTTACCTTGATTGAGGAAGATGGATAGATTGATGTAATTTTTATAACTTAAGAAAGTACATGTGTTAATTTTAGATATATGTGAAATTTTTTTCTTTAATTTATGGTCCGCTGTGCCAAGTATACATATGATCATAGTTTATAATGCTTTGTCTCGGCATGAAAGCCCTAACCCCTCCTTAGATTTCCAGATAAGGATGGTAATGAGACTGGGTGGGGATGAGTTTGTCATCCCCATCCTCTCTCCGAATTTCATCTCTGTCACATCCCCACACCCATCTCCACTTTTTTACATTTAGAGAATCCCCAAACTTGAATCATCGGGATTGATCCTGTCTGGAAGCTGAGAAGACGAACCTGCCGGTGTGACGTGTCTGGAATGTGGACCGCATCCTCATGACCCGGGGGTGAGCTGTCCGCTGTGTTAGGACCGAAAAGTAGCTAGAGGGGGGGTGAATAGCTCGTCGCGTGCTCGTTGCTCGGTGTTGCTTGTTTCTTCTTGGATGTGCAGCGGAAAATACAGAAACAAACACAAAACGCTAACACTAGGATTTTACTTGGTATCCACCTCACAAGAGGTGACTAATCCAAGGATCCACACCAACGCACACACCCTCCACTATGAATAACACTCCTTTATGGTAACTACCAAAGGCGGAGAAGCCCTACAACACTCTCAATACAAGAAGAAGAAAGGGAAATACAAGTTAAGCAAAAGCTTACAAGATGTGCAGTAAAAACCCTAACCCTAACTTCTTCCTCTTGCAATAGATCCGCCTCTTGACTTGGAAAGCCTCCAAGAACCTTCAAGAACTGGCGATCACGTGCTTGTAGAGAGCTGTGGAGGAGCTGGAATGAATCTGAGAAGAGCTCGTAAAAAGATGCCGAAGACCACGCTCGCCTGCGTTAAACCCAACGGTTGGATCCCGATCGATTCGAATGTTCCGAATCGATCGGGAGGCTTTGGATCGATCCACGGATCGATTAGAGCGCCTGTGCTTTACGCGCCTGGATCGATCCACGGATTGATCCGGCTATCACGCGCAGCAGCATCGTCCCGATCGATCGGCCGATCGATCGGGACCTCGATCCACGGATCGATCAAGAAGCTTTCTGTTGGAAGAATCGATCGATCCACCGATCGATCCACGATCGATCGATCCACGGATCGATCCGACTTGGTTTTTGCCCAAACTAAGTCCCAAACCTCCCTAACCAACATCCGGTCAACCTTGACTGTTGGTACATCATGCCTCGCATCCGGTCACTCCCTTGACCTGCCAGACTCCCAACCAAGTGTCCGGTCAATCCCTTTGACCCACTTGGACTTTTACTCGTCGTGCCAGTATCCGGTCACTCCATTGACCTACTTGGACTTCCACCAGATGTTTGGTCAACCTTGACCCATCCGGACTTCCTTCCTTGCCAAGTATCCAATCAATCCTTTGACCTACTTGGATTTCCCAACACCGGATGTCCGATCATCCTTGATCCATCCGGATTTCCTTCCTTGCCAAGTATCAATCAATCCTTTGACCTACTTGGACTTCCCAACACCAGATGTCCGATCATCCTTGATCCATCTGGATTTCCTTCCTTGCCTGGCTTCACTCACCAGGACTTTCACCTAGCTTCACTCACTAGGGTTTTCCATCTGCATAGCTTCACTCACTAGGACTTTCCATCTGCCTAGCTTCACTCACTAGGACTTTCACCTGGCTTCACTCACCAGGATTTCCTTCTGCCTAGCTTCACTCACTAGGACTTTCGCCTGGCTTCACTCACCAGGATTTTCCATCTGCCTAGCTTCACTCACTAGGACTTTCCAGTCAAGTATCCAGTCACTCCCTTGATCTACTTGACTCTTCTTCAATCAATATCTTATTGTCAAACATCTAAACCCTAACCAAGACTCAGCTTGGTTAACCAGGTCACCCTTGACCTGAGGGATATTGCACCAACAATCTCCCCCTTTTTGATGTTTGACAATACCACAATAACACTTACAATCCCACATGTAAGTTAGGCTAATCCTATAGCCTCCTTCTTCATGCCACTAGGTAATGAACCCATAAATTAAGCTTTTCATTCTCCCCCTAAGAGGGCAAACTCCCTCTAGGTAATGAAAACCTAACTTACTTCCTTTCATTCTCCCCCTATTGGCACACATCAACCCCCTACTAATAAAACACATCAACCCGTCTTTGGACACACATCAACCTATGCTCCAATTTTGGGCACACTTCAACAAATCCATTTGTTGAAGACTCTCCCCCTGAAGAGTTGCTCATCGTGATCACAATTTCACTCATTGTGATCAACTCAATATTGAAGGTCCCATACCCTTCATTATCCTTAAACTTCTCCCTCAATGTTGATAAATACCCAACCTTGAGCATTTTCAACCACTTGAGTTGCCACTTGAAATGATGAGGATATCCACTCCCCATTTATCCCCATTTCAAGTTTAAATGCTCAACCATGAGCATTTTCTTTAAAGAAGGTTAACCACCTTCCAAGGTTCATGAAAAAAATTTTCATGCCTTTAAAGAGTCCCTCCCCCTAAAGACATGGTGGTAACTTCTGTCATTGCACCAACAATGACTTGGAATCCCTAAACCTTTAGGAAACCCAGATTTAGAAGTTTTGAGGTTCAAATGTTTAAAATTTGAAACAAACCTCAACCTAAACTTCAATGAAGTCTTCCTTAACCATTCCATCCTTGTTTTCAACACGAAAACACCCTTTTTATGTATACAAATGTATTTTAAGGGTTTGGAATGGTTACATAGACTAACCATGGTTCAAAGATGCTGAAGTCAGGCCTTCCCAGCCAAAATCAGCAACTTGGATCGATTGGAGTTGGGATCCAATCGATTGAACCAACCGAATCGATCCACTGATCGATTCAGTATGTGTGGATCGATCCACTGATCGATCCAGCGAGCTTCTGCTCGCGATTACCTTCGAATCGATCCACGGATCGATTCAGAAACTCCAATCGATCCATGGATCGATCGGAGTTCTGATAGTTGCTGAAATTCCATTTCAGTCAACTTCAGAAACCCCTAGAAAATTCTACAAAAATCCAAAAATCATGAAATTTCGTGTAGACATTATTTAGGGCATACTTAATCATGGAAAAATAGTTTTCTATGAAAATACATCATATTTTCAAAGATTTACACAAACTTGAGAACTTGCAAAAACTTTAGTGTTTTCTTCAAGTTTGTGTCTAACTATTCAATGGTGATTACTATCAAAAGATAGCCTTCACCAAGGTTTTCCAAAATTATTTTAAAAACATTTTCAAAACCAATATCCCACCATGTTCCTTGGGCTTAATGCACATGACTTGTACATTAGCTTTCCCAATGATGGAAAAACACATAACTATGTGTTTTGATGAACCTAAAACTCAGAAGAATGCACTAAATCAACATCTTGAGTTTTGTTCATCTTCCTAACATCTCACTTGTATCTAATGTGCACTTAAACACATACAAGTCACCTTATAGTCCTTGTGAGATGTGAGATTTTGGTTTTAACCTATTCTAGGGATCATGCATATCTATATAGGCATTTTAAAGATATTAAACATCCACCTAGGATGTCACTTGTTAATAAGTGATGTTAAATGCCATTTGTCCTTAATTTACAAGGAATTAAACTTAATGCATGATTATGTTATGGCATACATCAAAAGGAAATAGCTTTCAAAAGAAAGATTCCTATAACTACATGATGTATGTATGGCATGACATGGTATTTTTGTATTTTTCATGATAAGTCATGAATGCAAAATACAAATAAGATAAAATATGATGTCATGGCATATTATGAGCAAACACTCATGGCAAGATTTAGCATAAATAAAATATACCTAGATTACCTATCTAAGTATCGTTAATCTTAGCTAATCCTAAAACTTAAACCCTAGATTGCCCAAGGTGCTTCAAGAGAGTGCCAAAACCTAAATGGGCATTTCTAATTCTCTTGATTAATTTATGCTAATTGAAATTAAGCTTATCCTCAAATGTTGGCATATTCCATTTTTCCACAAGAGTAGCACTTTAAAGTTAAGGCCCGGATTGCCTTAAAATTTCCTAAGAACATACCAAAATCCCAACTTGGTAGCTCTTATGAATTTCCCAATATGTGCCTTTTAAGATTAAAATCAAATTTTCACCACTAGGCACATTTTACTCTTTCAAGGAGTAAATAATAGTTCCATTTCATTTTCAAAGGTTAACCAAACCTTGAAAATGCTCCTTGAGTGTCAATTTCCTCAAAGTTGGGTTAACTACCCTTCTAATTGGAGTTGACACTCTCACCCATTTATGGGGTAGAGAAGATGCTCCTAGGAACCCAACACCTATTGGTGCTCCTTGGATGCTCTAGGTACTCACTAGGGATAACTTCCTAGATACCTTCCTAGTGACCTTGTTGGGCTTCTTAGAAGCCTTGGTCACATTTTCTAGGTCAACCCTAGGGATAGCCTCCTTGTGACCTTGTTAGTGACTTTCTTAGACTTCTTAGAAGTCTTAGTCACTTGGTTGCAAAAATACTCTTAGGGATGACTTCCCTAGTATTCTTGACTTGACCATTAAACCTAGGGTTTGTTCCATAACTATATGGAACCCTATGATAACTAGGCACATCCTTCTTAGCCTTTGGTTTGTATCCCAAACCTCTATGGCTATTTGATGGCTTTGACTTTCCTAGCCCTAGGTTTTGCTCATTTTGCCCTTTTAGGATATTTTCCATCCTTTTTAGGGTCTTTTTCATTTTATCAAGTCTTGATCTCAAGACTTGATTTTCTATCATTAAATCCTTAGAATTTGGTTTTTCATTAAGTCCATGAGTATTTTGGTTTCTCGGCTTGTATCTAAAATCCTTAGAGTTATTGTCTAGACTTTTACCTACATTCCTAACCCTAGGAGTGATAGTCTTAGCATGTAGGGCCACATGATTTTCCTTAATTTTACCATGCTCTCTATTTTTATGGTAAATAGCATTAAAATGATAAAAATTAGAGTTATCATGCTTTTTACCATAATGCAAGGGAATAGGCTCAATAAAAGTTACCTTCCTTTTTACCTTGGAGGCTCCCCCTTGACTAGTGCCTCCTTGAGCCTTGACCACCTTCTTCCCCTTGGGGCATTGACTCCGGTAATGCCCCTTTTGATTGCAAGAGAAGCATATAATATGCTCCTTGCTCTTCTTTGTGTTGGGGATGGTCTCCTTGGGCTTCACCTTGCCCTTTTGTGCCACTTGGCCCTTCTTCTTGGCTAATTTAGGGCACTTGCTCTTGTAGTGCCCATGTTCCCTACATTCAAAGCATATAATATGATATTTATTATTAATTGAAATATTTATACCTTTGCTTGTAGGGGTGGCATCTTTTTCTTTGGATCCGGAGATAGAAGCTTCCTCTTGATCGGACCTTGATTCTCCTCCATTTGATTTTTCTTGACTTGTGGAGATAGAAGCTTCTTCCTCCTCTTCTTCTCTTGACCCGGATGTAGAAGCTTCTCCTTCTTCTTGATCCGGTGTCACCAAGGATTGCTCCCCCTCAATCCTAGAGGTGGAGGCTTCATCATCTTGAATATGAAACAAGGAGTATGCTCCCTCCTTGTTCCCTTCATTGCATTCCCTTGAGGATGAAGCTTCTTGGATTTCCTCTTCTTCGGAGGTTGAGCATTTCTCAACCTCAGAATCCTCCTCTTGGTCTTGCTCCAAAGAGTCACCCTCTCTGGATTCTTCATGATCTTGTACAGTGGAGGGGATCTCTTCATGAAGCTTGGCCAATTTGCTCCATAGCTCCTTTGCATCTTCAAACTCTCCAATTTTGCAAAGGATGGTGCTTGGCAATAAATTGACCAAAAGCTTGGTCACTTTGTCATTTGCCTCGCACCTTTGGGCTTGCTCAGGGCTCCATTTGCTTTTCTTTAGAACTTTGCCCTTTGAATTTCTTGGAGCCTTGAAGCCTTCCATTAGAGCAAACCATTGCTCTATCTCCATCATAAGAAAATTTTCGATTCTTGATTTCCAAGAATCGAAACTCGTAGAAGTGTATGGTGGAGCCACCCTTGTGTCAAATCCAAGCCCATCTTGGAATTGCATCTTGAAGTTGAGCTTGATAAAGTCTTGAACTTGAAGAATTTGCTCCAACTTCTTCACCCTCTAGCTTTTCTTGATATGCTTGACCCTTCCGGCGATGATTCCGGTGAAGAGCAACCTCGCTCTGATACCACTTGTTAGGACCGAAAAGTAGCTAGAGGGGGGGTGAATAGCTCGTCGCGTGCTCGTTGCTCGGTGTTGCTTGTTTCTTCTTGGATGTGCAGCGGAAAATACAGAAACAAACACAAAACGCTAACACTAGGATTTTACTTGGTATCCACCTCACAAGAGGTGACTAATCCAAGGATCCACACCAACGCACACACCCTCCACTATGAATAACACTCCTTTATGGTAACTACCAAAGGCGGAGAAGCCCTACAACACTCTCAATACAAGAAGAAGAAAGGGAAATACAAGTTAAGCAAAAGCTTACAAGATGTGCAGTAAAAACCCTAACCCTAACTTCTTCCTCTTGCAATAGATCCGCCTCTTGACTTGGAAAGCCTCCAAGAACCTTCAAGAACTGGCGATCACGTGCTTGTAGAGAGCTGTGGAGGAGCTGGAATGAATCTGAGAAGAGCTCGTAAAGAGATGCCGAAGACCACGCTCGCTGCGGCTTTAAACCCGACGCAACGTTGGATCCCGATCGATTCGAATGTTCCGAATCGATCGAGGCTTTGGATCGATCCACGGATCGATTCGAGCGCGTGCAGAAGCGCGCTGGATCGATCCACGGATTGATCCGGCATTCATCGACAAGATCGTCCGATCGATCGCTGATCGATCGGGACCTCTGGATCGATCCACGGATCGATCCGGCTTCGTCATTGGAAGAATCGGATCGATCCACCGATCGATCCAGGATCGGATCGATCCACGGATCGATCCAGCACTTGGTTTTTGCCCAAAACTAAGTCCCAAACCTCCCTAACCAACATCCGGTCAACCTTGACCTGTTGGTACATCATGCCTCGCATCTGGTCACTCCCTTGACCTGCCAGGACTCCCAACCAAGTGTCCGGTCAATCCCTTTGACCCACTTGGACTTTTACTCGTCGTGCCAAGTATCCGGTCACTCCATTGACCTACTTGGACTTCCACCAGATGTTTGGTCAACCTTGACCCATCTGGACTTCCTTCCTTGCCAAGTATCCAGTCAATCCTTTGACCTACTTGGATTTCCCAACACCAGATGTCCGATCATCCTTGATCCATCTGGATTTCCTTCCTTGCCAAGTATCCAGTCAATCCTTTGACCTACTTGGACTTCCCAACACCAGATGTCCGATCATCCTTGATCCATCTGGATTTCCTTCCTTGCCTGGCTTCACTCACCAGGACTTTCACCTAGCTTCACTCACTAGGGTTTTCCATCTGCCTAGCTTCACTCACTAGGACTTTCCATCTGCCTAGCTTCACTCACTAGGACTTTCACCTGGCTTCACTCACCAGGATTTCCTTCTGCCTAGCTTCACTCACTAGGACTTTCGCCTGGCTTCACTCACCAGGATTTTCCATCTGCCTAGCTTCACTCACTAGGACTTTCCAGTCAAGTATCCAGTCACTCCCTTGATCTACTTGACTCTTCTTCAATCAATATCTTATTGTCAAACATCTAAACCCTAACCAAGACTCAGCTTGGTTAACCAGGTCACCCTTGACCTGAGGGATATTGCACCAACACGCTGCGTTGACCAGATCGTCAGAAGTCCTCCTCCGGTCAACTGTACCTGTATCCAGCGACCGGGTTCCCCCCGGTCTCTGGTACCTCGGTGCTCGAGGCGAATCCCACAAATGTATGAGTATCCAGATAATAACAGAATAGTAGTAAAATAAACAGATATCGAGTACGAGAACGTACCCTGGCCCAGGGGGGCGCCCTCGGATGGATCAGTGAGCTGACGGAGTCGTCGCGATCCCGAATAGTAGATAAATGTCCACCAAACGCGTAGCTGGCTCCAGTAGTTCGAAGCCGGACGCGATATAGATCCGCAGGACGGAGCACGGTCCGACTACATGATAACAATCCGAATAACGAAACACCACACGGCTCGATGGCCGGAAACACTGCACTGGATCAGATCTGTGCCGCACGCGGCAAGGACAGCGGCTGTACCGCCGTCGGAATCGGCGGTCGAGAAACCGGAGGTGCTGGCCGCCAAATGGAGGAGGCACATGGCCGGCGGGAGGCGCTGACCGCCACCGGAAGTCGCGGCCGGCGGAGACATTCGCTGCCGGCAGTATGGGAGAGGTGTCGAGACTCGCTGGACGGGCGGCGGGAGGCGCTGGAAGCCTCTAAAGGAAGCCTTGGCGTGTGCCTAGGCGGCTTCGCCCGCTGGACTCGAAGTCGGCGACGCCTGCTAACTACGGCGTCCGCCGGAAGTGGCTGTAGCGTGTGGAGATGGCGACAGGAGGCCCGCCGGCGGCGGAGGCAACGTCACATGGAGGTTGTGCGTGAGATGGGAAGCAGCGACCGAAGATCTCTACAGGCGAGGGAAGCTGAAAGCCGGCAACGCGAGGAGGAGAAGAGGCTAGGCGGTGGCGGCCGGCGATGGCCCCGGCGAACAGTACCCGATGGGGAGGAAGAAGACCTCCCTTCATCTCTGCTGGCGGCGGCCTCTTCTTTCTCTCCCTCATCTCTACCGCCTCCCCCCTCTCCCCTTCAAACCCGAGCCTTTTTTTTCCTCTCAAAGCCCTAGCTTCCCCCTAAAAGACCTAAATGCCCCTCTACTTTCTCCTATCTCCTTTTCTGCCCCTTACACAACCGGATCAGGGATCAAATCCTCATCCCCACTCGGGCCACTCCTATCCTTATTATAATCCCAAAATTAATTTTATATTAATATTAATATAAATATTAATAATAATATTATTATTATTTTCGGACGAATTAAGGAATGAGAACAATATCTTGATATCCAATCCGAATCCATCTCATCTCTAAAAAAAAAAAAATGTCCCCGAATTCATTCCTATTTCCGAATAAATTGGATATCTCTGTCCTGGTTTTTCATGCGGGGCCCAAACCTGAGGAAAAATTGCCATCACTATCTCCAGAACACCTACCCGCACGAGCGACGAGGCTTAGGCGAACACTGTGTTGTTGGCGACCGAAACCCTAGAGTTCGCATCGAGCCATGGATTTGTCGGAGACCGACTTCGATCGCATCCTCTTCTTCGAGCATGCACGCAAGACCGCCGAAGCCACCTACGCAACGAACCCCCTCGACGCTGATGTGAGCTCTCGCCTCTGTTTATCGGTTGAGTTTCGCTTACGCTGTTATTTAGGACGTCTCGCTCCTCTTTTGAGCGGCGGGTTCTGTTTCGGACTTTACCTTTTGCGTTTTGTGCCGATCTTTATGGGCTGCTTTATTTTTTATCACCAAGAATCTGACGAAATGGGGAGGCGCACTTTTTGAGCTGGCACAGTTTCAGGGCGGGGAAGAATCAGTGAAGGCGATATCAGGTGTGTCATATATTTGAAAAAAAACGGATTTTTGAAACATTCCATAAAGGTTTTATCTTTGTTATACCTTTTCCGTGGTTCCTGCCCTTGGGCTTATAAAGCTTGGGAGCAACTATTGTCTCTTGTATCCACGGGGCATTTGAAATTGTCCATTTGTCAACTATTTCTCTTCAGATGCTATATCAAAACTGGAAGAAGCCTTGGCAATCAATCCAAAGAAGCCTGAAACTAATTGGTATTTAGGAAATGCACATTCTGCTCTAGCCTTCTGTTTTCCAGATCATGATACTGCCATGGTTCATTTTGATAAGGCAACTCACTGTTTTCAGAAGGCTGCGGAGGAGGTATTTGTTTGCTTGTTAGATGCACAAGTATTTTCTGCATGATCAATGATTGATTTGAAAGGAATAATGATATGCGCTTCTGGTAGGATCCTGGAAATGAGCTCTACAAAAATTCTCTGGAAATGCTGGCCAAGGTACAGATTCTCCATTGGCAACATCTTCTAGATTGATGCGCTAGTTCAATTATTTCTGATCATGTGCCTTGCAGATGCTAATCTTTTTCCAACTGATTAAACTATTTTTTATCCTTTGCCTCATCCGTAGAAACAAATCTTTGCTCCCTTTAAGATGCAGGTTACCAAGTATATTTCTCATCTCCTCTTCACATTCAAATATGAATTCTGATTTCTTCTATATATTGCTAGGTTATGGGATTGATTTTATTGCTTCCTTTTTTTCATGTGCTGGTATTTTCGTGCATTGTGTGGGACAGAGCAGATAAAGAATTTAGCCCATGGTTATAGGATTAACTTAGCATC
The DNA here is from genome assembly GCF_018446385.1 of Zingiber officinale. NCBI lineage: Eukaryota > Viridiplantae > Streptophyta > Magnoliopsida > Zingiberales > Zingiberaceae > Zingiber > Zingiber officinale. The sequence goes on along the minus strand of NC_055998.1, from coordinate 90,876,154 downwards.
CTAAGAAAACTATTAACATAAAGATTAGAGGATCACAAAAAGAATAAATTATAAATATAATGTGCAGTTGAAATATAATGAGTCAGAGAAAATGTTAACGAGTTGGATGATTAGTTTTTTTTTTGCAATCTCAATTAAGATTGACTTGCATAAAAAGGCCAATTTTTTTTTTCATCAATGTGAACCGTCCATATACAATTACAGGAATGAACAAAATGGTTAAGGATACAAGCAAAAGAATAAGATCAATCAAGAACCATAAAAATCAGAAGAAACTTGAAAGCAATTGGATTAACCAAATTTGAGGAAAAATATTAGCATAAGACAAATATTTTGATGAAGAAAATTAATGAAGGTTCTAGTACTTTAAGACGGCTTCAACAATAATACTATTGTATTTGTTATTGCAAGTTATTGTTAAAGCCTCTCCATCTATAACCAAGTTGGGTTTCGGCCACTTGTATCAGTACATAAAGAGAACAAAGCCCAAATTTAAGAATCCATGCAAAAGATTAAAAATATGTGATATTTCTATAGAAACCTAGAAATGATAAACTAGGAGGTATTTTATGGGATTGCTAAAGTCAGGGAAACTGAATATAGTAATCTTGTTAATATTAAAGGCGTAAAAGAATGATTAAAGAAAGATGGAATTTCTTTTACAAACTATTTATTGAATGCTCTGTTAAGAAGTAATCAATGTGGACATCCTTTATGGCAACACAATTATAGAAGTTACAAATTCAGTAAATCAAAACTAAACAAGTACATTATATATATAAGAATCCAATACAATAACTACTATAATAGGGTCCCATGTGAAACTAAACTACATATACTAACAATGTGAATATGCACTTAATTTTATTTGCCATTTAAGCAATCAACTTATAGTCTTATACTAAAAACGTGACACTAGCACAATAATAGTTTTGTAATTTCTTATATGCAAAGATAATTTGTTTTAACCTAGTTTTGTGATTATGCTTAGCTATTTTCTATTTATTTTGTGTTAATGCTTGGTTTTGCTTGAGTAAACCTCTAGAGCCTTGAGCTATACAGGACCTTAGTCCATTGGAACATCTAGCCCTTTCTGTAGCACTGGAAGATAAATTAAGTTTCACTTATAAGCCATTGCCATCTTCACTTTCTCGACTTAATCATATTTTAAAGTATTATTCCCTAGAAAGTCTCATTTTTTATTAATCATGATGAAGTTTTCTTTTAATATCAGTATGCCTCTAGATGAGGGTGCCTGTATTGAGATTTTTAAATTCTCTAAGAACAATTATAAAGTCTTTTATTATAAATATTGTTATTGGGAAAATCAGGGTTTATCACTTATGTAGTCTCCTCTATCTATGTTTCTTATTTATCAATTTGTAATTTGCAAGTAAGTCTATAGTAACGGGATATTTTTTTTCTAGCACTAGGTCCATAACACTTCTCCTCACATTGATTTGAATGTAATATTAAAATGCAGCTTGTTATGAAGATATTCAATTTTAAAACCTCTTGAGGATTTAGTTAACTAATCTGCTAGCTAATTCTTGGAGTCTTTTTGATGAAGTTACAATCAATCTCTAGGGATGATTTTTTTTTTTTTTGATTAGCAGCTATATGCACGACAAATCGATTGTCACAATTATGTGACTGCATATCCTAACTTGATGGTGGACTGTTTGAAGGAATTGAATTATCTCCCAGAACATAATAGCCTAATGTGGATTATCAATCTCCAGTGAACCTGCCCAATATCATCGATGTACTCCATGATTTAAAGATAACCTCGATCCTGAAACACGTGACCTATGGGATTGAGATCAGCACTCAATCAAGTGATAGGTTATGGGAAAAATTAAGGTTAATCATCCAAGTAGTCCACATTACCTATGCTTATTATTCATCAATATAAAAGTTGTCAGTCTCTAGTATTATATGGTATTTACATATAGGCCCCTAGGTTCACAAAATATATGTTGAGAGCTTTTTGCCTTCCCTATTTGGTTCAGAAGAATCTTCATTTCCAAACACTATGTTTCAAGTAAAAGATTAGAGTGCTAATCAAGCAAAACTTTATCATATGCTTATTTGCCACATAGTTCACCGATATCTATAGAAATTTTGTGCTATTTGTCTTTTTTATTTACCATTCTGGTAGCTGGACTTTAATTTAATTGTCAGAATTCTTTTTGCCTAAACTGAGCTGACACATATATGAAACCAAACAATTCATGCATACTTGAAATCCTCTACAGAATATAGTATTTTCACAAGTATAAACTGGATTTTGGGGGAAAAATTATCCTATTTGTTCTTTTGGCTATATTTTTCACCTTTTCAATTATAATTTAGATCATCTTTGTCGTGCTTATTACTTACCGCCAATTTCTTGTTAGAAGCTAAATTTTTTAGCAAACCTACAGTCACATTTTTTTTGGTTGGATAATAGTCTTGTTTAAACAAATAGAGGCATCACTAACGGTTGTAGTGATATCTGTTGAATTGGAGTGGAGTCTATTCTATCCCTGAATGACTAATATTCCTAAATAACTAGTCATTTACGAGCGAGTATGAAAACACAATGGATCAACCACACATTCATGTGGGATTAATGGCTGTGGAGCATTTTATCTTCAACCCAGCCCCTTATGTTCATCATGACTCAAAGGTATAGGCCTAGATCTTATAGCATGTTGAATTATAGTGGTTTGAGTCCATTCCATCCTTAAATGGCTAGTCATTCGGGAGCAGAACATCCTTTTAATATGAAGATATAATGCACCCACATACTCCTTCGTATGGGATTAATGTGCTTTAAACATCTTAGCTTCAACAAACACCATAAACGCTACCATTTTCACTATTTTTTGTATTATCAGTAAATATGCAGTGTTGTCTTTATGATATCCTTTATCTAACAATTTGAAATGGAGCTTTTTCAGGCCCCGGAGTTGCATCAGGAACTCCAAAAGCAGATGGCTGGCCAAAACACTGTAAATGCGACATCCTCAAATACAAGTACTAAGGTGCGCTCTTATTGTAGAATGTTGAATAAGCTTGCTAGCCTTAACCGGGCCATATTTACCCTTCAGCTTCTACATGCTTAACCTTATTATTTAGTGGTATTCTTTTCATGATGCATAGTGAAGTGGGAAAGTTGATTGACTTGTTTAGTTCTCATTATTTTCTCTTTTTTCACATGTCCTATCATCAGCTTCCAGGTTTTTATTAGTCTGTTAAATTCTTATGTTTATCCCTTTAACTTTTAATGTTTTGTGGTGGCAATCCCTGAAATATTTACTTGACATTTTATATGCATATCTCTTTTTTGTATATATATGCACGAGCTTTCATCTTTTTTTTTTTCTGCTTCTGCTTCTGCTTCTGCTTCTGCTTCTGCTTCTGCTTCTGCTTCTGCTTCCGTCCAAGTAAACATGATATCTATCAATTATTACCTGTTTTAGTTCTATTAGCTTCAAAATATCTTTGCTTTTCATAAGAATGTATAGAATTATTGTTTGCTTTTTAGTGCAATTTTCTTGCATCTACTTATTTTTCATTTGAAGGGGAGCCTTGGTGCAACGGTAAAGTTGTTGCTTTGTGACCAAAAAAGTCACGGGTTCGAATCCTGGAAATAGCCTCTTGCAAAAAGCAGGTCTGCGTACAATGGATCCTTCCCCGGGAGCCTGCATAGCAGGAGCTTCGTGCACCGGGCTGCCCTTTACTTATTTTTCATTTATGTTGCTGAATAGTAATCCAATTTCTAGGGAAGTTTTTCATGAAAACATGGAAATGTGGACTGATAAAACTATCTAGATCTTTGATTTTGATACCTTACAAGAGATTGATGTAGTAAGATTATATAGCTGTATTTTGCTTTGTGTAAAGGATGGGTGTTCTATAGATTTGATCTTATATCAGTTGGAAAATTGTGCGTTCATTGTGCGCTCTTTAGTATGAGCGAGTATTTATTTGCTTCTAGTGTGACCCATTCTGTATCATGAATCGAAGTGTTGAACTTTTAGGAAACACTTTTAACAAATTAATGTAGCAAGGATGATGGATAAGATTGATTTGTGGAGTATTCGAAGAGATAAAATAAAAAAAATGGTATTATCTATCGACAAGTGTAATTCTAATTGATAATTAAATGTTAGAAAATAGGATGATGGCATGGATACTTGAAATCTGAGCAATAAGTTTTATAGTTAATCAAGTTGCGTTGGTTAGAGTGGAATGTGCAAGCAGAGGAATTCTAATTAATTAATAAAATCTGATTTAATTGCTTTGAATTTTACTTAGTGATATAAATTTGCATATAGCTCAGTGGAGTATAAGATCTGATCTCCAATAGTTTGAGCAAATACATGATGATGTATAATTTTTGTGCAAGACATGAAGCTAGGGCAATGGCTAAAATTATGTTCAGATTCTTTTCTTTCCCAAAGAAAATTTGCCTGATGTAGGCTGCAAATTTACTGATGTATGAAGATGATCCTTTGATAAGAATCAAAAGAGATGTCTCAGTTACTCCAGGGCAATGGTGCAGCGGCAAAGTACCTTTTTAGTTTCCAAGGAATCTAAGGTCGAGTCCCAACTTTGGCAAATTAATGGATGATTTTTTTTTAATGGACGGTTGATCTAATAGTGCTGGGCCGATGAGCTCCCACTGAGAGAGTTTTCCGATTTATCCTGGTGGGGGATGGAAAATTTTCATGGCTGGGCCGGTTACCTTTAGGATTTTAGTCGGTGTAAGCAGCCCCGACCCAAAGGCCGGGCGGTCCTACGCGAGGGCCCAAAGTTTGGGAGGGGCCCAAAATTTTTAAAAGCTTATATAATTTATATAAGTATATGTATATATGAATTGTTTTAGGAGTTAGGTTAACTTGTAATTTTTCCATCGGCACACGCTCCTTGCAACCTCCACTGACATCTCTGTCTCCTTTCTCATATTCTCTGTACTTCTCTCTTGGATTTTTTTTTTACAATTACACCGCTTTTCTCTTAGTCTTCCCTTTTCATTTTTGTTTGCTCTCCTCTCTACCTGTGACTTCGCGACGGCAAGGCTATGCCTTTGCCTCTGCTCTACACGGCTGTACCAGCACCTCCTGCACATTGCACCTGCACCTGCACCTAAAGGTTCTGAATCTTTATGGCTTGCATTGCGATTTGCGAGTTGCGACGATTGTCATCTACTCATTTTCTTCTTCCAGGTGTATTTATTCCTTTTATATTGAGTTGATTTAAATTATAGTTTTGCAATTGTTGTGATTTTGTCCATTATAATATGTTGCCTAAAAAACATATTTCTGGATGTGAAAAAAGAAAAAAAAGAAAAAGACTAGAACAATTAAGTGAATCACAAAAAGACGCTCTTAATAAATTCTTTGTTAAAAGATCAAGTTTTAATGAAAATATAGAAAATTTAAATAAGGATAATATAGATGAGTTTAAAGAAATACATGATGTTAACGAGGAGTCTAGTGAAATTCATGACGATAATGATTAGTTTAATGAAATTCATGATGTTAATGAGGATAGAGATAATTTAAGAGAGCATGAAAATGTTACTAATGTAGTAGATAATGAGAATACTAATATTGATAAACAATTTATTCATTCACTTGATATATATGATCCAAGGAATTGGGATAATCTTGATAATAATGCACATGATATTTTAGTTGAAAAAGGGCCTATAAGAAAAATGAATCTCATATTTCCTTTTGATCACTACTCTAGACATTTTTTAAGTACTCATTATTTTAAAAAGTTAAGTAATATAGAGGTAAGAGACCGAAAGTGGTTGGTATACATAAACATATAGATAAAGTTTATTGCTTTTGTTGTAAGTTATTTAAATCTGAAGAAGTTCTTTAGCAAATGATGGGTTTAGAGATTGAAAACATATTAGTGAATGATTTAAAGAACATGAAAATTCTATTGAACATATAACTAATATGAACTCTTGGAAAAAATTAAAAATGAGATTAGATAAAAATGAAATAATTGATAAAGATTTACAACGAGAAATCTCTAAAGAAAGAGAGCATTGGAGAAGTTCTTACAAGAATATTAGCAATTGTTAAATGTCTTTCTAAACGTTGTTTGACTTTTCGGGGATTTAGTGAAAAATTATATCAAGAAAGTAATGGAAACTTTTTAGGGTTGATTGAAATGATTGCTGAATTTGACGTTGCTATGCAAGATCATATTAGACGCATTCAAAGTGTTGGCCTAGGGACGGGTTGGCGGGGGCGCTGGGGGCGAGCGAATCGCCTTTTGCCACATATTAGACACATTCAAAATCATGAAATTCATCATCATTATCTTGGTCATAAAATTCAGAATGAGTTGATTTCTCTTTTAGCTGAGAATGTTGAAGTATTATCATTAAGAAAATTAAGGAGGTAAAATATTTTTCAGTAATTCTTGATTGTACTCCAGATATAAGTTATCAAGAACAAATGACTTTCATAGTACGATGTGTTAATATGTCATTTAGCAATGTGAAAATAGAAGAGTATTTTTTAGAGTTTCTAAAAGTAAATGATACAACTGGTTTTGGACTTTTTACTGAATTAAAAAATGTGTTAAAATCACTTGATCTTAGTATTGAAAATATTAGAGGTTTTACGATAATGATTCTAATATGAAAGGAAAACACCAAGGAGTTCAAAAGAGGTTGCTTGAAATAAATCCAAGAGCGTTATATATGCCATGTGTTTGTCATAGTCTTAATTTGACTCGTAGTGATATGACACATTCTTGTGTTAAAGCTATTTCTTTTTTTAGAGTAGTCCAATGCATATATACATTGTTTTCAAGTTAGGAGTATATATACATTGTTTTCAAGTTCTCCTAAAAGATTGAAAGTTTTACTTGATAATGTGAAAGGATTAATTGTCAAATATTTTTTAAACGCACGTTGGGGAAGCCGTATTAAAATTGTTCAAGCTATTAGATTTTAGGCTCTTGAAGTGCGAAGTGCTTTATTAGAGTTATATAACATTTGTGATGATGCAAAGTCTAAGCGTGAAGTTGAAAGTATAGTTAACTCAATTGAAAATTTTGAATTTTTACTTGGTATGATATTTTATTTGTTATAAACATGATAAGTAAGAAGTTATAATCAAAATCTATGTGCATTGATTCTACTATGAAACAATTAGATGGTGCAATATCATATTTTGAAAAATATAGGAATGATGATTTTGAAGGGGAGCCTTGACACAATGGTAAAGTTGTTGTTATATGACCAAAAGGTCACGGGTACGAATCTTGGAAACAACCTCTTGCAAAAAGCAGGGTAAGATTGCGTACAATGGATCCTTCACCGGGACGCCGTATGGCGGGAGCTTCGTGCACCGGGCTGCCCTTTATAGGAATGATGGTTTTACAACAAGTTTGACTATTGCTAAAAGTCTTGTATCTGATTCTATATTCAATGAAACGACATATTTTTAGAAAAAAATAGTTTAATGAGAAAAAAATGATGAAATTTCATTATCACCTGTAGAATCTTTTAGAATTGATTATTTTATGATTATGGTAGACCTGACAATTTCTTCTTTGAAAGATAGATTTGATGAAATGAAAACATTTGAAAATATATTTGGTTTTTTATTTGATTCGAAAACGTTAAAATCATTGGATAATGATGAGTTGAGAAAATGTTGTGTTAATCTAACATCCACTTTTACGCATGACAATTCATTAGATGTTGAGTTAGATGATTTGTTTATAGAGTTAAAAATATTACAAGTGACTTTACTAAATGAGATAATGTTACTCAAAATTTTGTGAAAAATATAGATTGTTATCCAAATGTTTCAATTTCTTATAGAATATTGTTGACTATGTCTGTTACTATAGGATCAGCTGAAAGGAGTTTCTCAAAATTAAAATTATTAAAAGCATATATGAGATCAACAATGTCGCAAGAGAGATTGAATGGATTAACAATTTTATGTATTGAAAAAGAGATTTTATAAAATCTTGAAATTAATAATATTATAGATGCATCTAGAAAAGTTAGAAGAAGTCATTATTGCAAATAATTTTTACTTTATTAAAAAAAATTGGAGGACCTATTTTGATCGTTTCACCCCGGGCCTCCTGGATGTTAGGACCGGGGCTGGGTGTAAGTGGAATATCTGGTGTCAACTTAAAAAAAAAAATGAGAAATGCCTCGGTTATTATGCTAGTGTGGAATATTGGCATCTTTTAGATTGACTATTTACTTTTGTTGACTAGTAAAAGATTGTGGATGATGAAAAGATAGTGGTTAACCAGATAGTTAAACTCTACCGAAGAGACCTTTATTTCCATACACACTTTTTGTATATTCGTTAAGACTCGAGTATATCACAAGTTGTAACATCAACTTTTACATTACCAACCAATTCCATTTGTCATGTAGATTTTGAATTTGCCTCCAATATAAACCAACATTTGATCTCTCTAGTGGATGAGTGGAAGAAACTTCTTTTGAATCATCTGCAAGTGTGAGTAGCATATTTACCAGAACTACTCTGATAATATGATTCATGATGGCCAATTTCTCAAGCGATACTCCCATATCATTAACGACTGAATCACAAACTCAACTTGGTATCTGCGGTAGCAACTTCAACAATAGACAAATTGTTGTCAACCCTTAAAATATGACTTTCTCTCTCCCTGTTCCTCTTCTCCTATCTATTGCCCATACGACTTTCTTATTTCTCATTTTTTTTTTCTGATAAGTTTCTCACTTCTTTCTTAGAACATTGCTTGGCTGATTACATGGTAGGTTGTAGTACTTGTTTGCATCATGTCGGACTTGTTGCTTGCATCATGCCAAGCTGATTCTATGTTATAGTGATTTTTAGTTCTGTTTTGACACTTACGAAATTTATAACCATATACTTCTTTTGGTTACTAATTCTTATTCTGTGGATTCTAGGTATCAAAGGAGTCTAAGAAGAAGAAGAAAAGCAGCGACTTGACATACGATATACTTGGGTGGGTTATTCTTGCAGTTGGTATTGTCGCTTGGGTAGGTTTGGCCAAATATCACGTCGCCACTGCATCGCCACCCCCAAGGTGAAGTCCCTAGAAAATGCTGTGCACTTGTAGTATTTGCTTGGCACAAGATGGCACATTCCAGACCAGAAAAGCTGCAATGTCATAGTGGCACGCCCTCGGAGATAAGAGGCCATATATCTCCAGCCGCAATTTCAATTCTGAGTTTTCTTTCTTGTTGGACATATCGGCATTGCCACCTTCTGAATGGCCCGTAAGATTTTATGTGAAACCATACATATCGATCAGCCACCCTTTTTTTTACAATAAATATACTGAAATTAATAGAAGTGACCAAGTTAATTCTTTTGAGGAATCATTTACCATCAGATATTCCTTTTTGTTTTCTATGCGATCACTCTCATGGTGAACTAATAGTAAGTATGAAAAAGCCACTTTAAGTTAATTGTGATGAGTGATCACTCTCAATAGAATTTTCTTTATGGATAATTTAACTTTGTCTCAAAAATTTCACGAAAGTGCTTTATGTTTTTGACATATCTTACAAGCAACCCTTGTCAATTCATCCTTTTGAGCTTAATTTTAATATTATTTTTTTTGCCTTTTTTTTTTAATTTCTTAATTATTTTGTGTGTAATTGGTATTCAGTTTTCGCTAGCTAATTAATTTCGGGATGGACCATTTGGCTTTGCATTTTGTCCATCAAATAAAATCAAGAAGCGCTGTGGCCTTGACGTGGTGAATATCTAACACCATTGAGAATTAAACTTTGATTACTTGAGAATGAATTAAATCTTGATTATTTAGGAATGCATTATGGCTCGTATCACCACACCAATCTCTTCTTTATTGTGTGTACGTAAATATCACTTTCATTCAAATTATATTGTGTTTTTGTTGCTTGTTATTTGATAGATTCTAGGCGAGATTAAGCTAATTTATGATTTATTATCTGAAGTCCAATTAATTATTATATTATTGTGGTGTTCTTACTTTTCTAGTTTATGCAATATTTTACTTTTATAATTTTAAATGCATGTAATAATTTTGATAAAATTATTATGTTCAAATTCCATCCTAATAGTAATAGTAATAGTAATAGTAGGGCTCTTATATAATACATAATTTTTTTATATTAATAAAATATATTTTGAAATAAAGATAATAAATTATTTAATAATTAAAAATAATTGTTAATAAAATACATTTTGTTATTAATAATATATAATTTGATACGTTCAATTTAAACTAGGAAAAAATTATCACATTTATACCAAACAAAACATATAGTTTATTACAAAAGATAAATATGCTTTTTAAGATAGTTTTGATTTTTTTCTATTTTAATAAGTTAAAAATAGAAAATAGAGTAAACACATGAAAAATATATGTAGTTGCATCAATGTTCGATTAATTTGGAATGATCATTGGCCCACGGTTCTGCGAGCAAAAGTTTACCACCGGCCAGAAAAAAAATTCTGACTTTCGATGATTGGCACCTTTTCCATGATATCAATTATCGACGCGGATAAACGGACAAATTCTCCCAGCCAAACCAAAACCAGAAAATTTCGTACCCAACCATTACCCGCCCCGCTGGATCCGGAATCCTCGTTCGTTTCCAACATGGAGGGGCCCTCGACGAGATTGCCCGTAGAGGGCGATTTCCAGCCTTCCGATCCGGATAAATCTGATCCTGCCCGTTAATAATGAACCGAATGTTACGGCCGGGATTAGTTTCGTTTTGATCCGACGGGTGAGATGGGCTCCTCCCTCCCTACAGAAATCGTTCGTTTCCCTGACTATTTATAGCGTCGTCTCGAGGCGATGCGGGTGTGCTCCCTCGCTTGCGTCCGCAGAGTCTGTTCGCTGTTCCTTGCCCGCCATTTGTTCCTTCTTCCCACATTCATCTCCCGGCGATCCCAGATCGGAGTCTCCTCCCTCGCCCCGCCGGAGTCCCTCGGCATGATGGTCTTGGAGGCCCCGGCGGCGGCGCCGGAGGAAGAAGCGCTCCCCTGGCCGATCGTGGAACGGCGGGCGGAGGGCACGGGGAGTGCTTCTGTTTCCGAGGACGAGGTTTTGGTTCCGCCTTTCAACTTCGGGGTGGTCGAACACGGCATCTACCGATCGGGGTTCCCCGCGGCTGCCAACGTTCAGTTTTTGAGGACTCTCAACTTGAAATCCTTCGTGTGAGTGCCTTTGCCTTTATCTGAGTTTCTCGCATTGCTTCGGATCTGCTTTCGGTGTTGATCGGGAACGATGTTAGTTTTGATCGAGGCGTTTGCATCTCGGCAGGTGCCTCTGTTCGGAGCAATATTCGGAGGAGGTTGCCGAGTTTGCGAGGTCCGAGAGGATTCGGATTTTCCAGTTTGGGCTCGGAGGCACCAGGGTAATTTTGTTTTTCCCCTTTCCATCTGTTCTGTGTTCTTCATTGCGCAATGTTGCATAATATCGTCGCATGCATCCCCATTTTAATTGCAATTGAGACAAATTGAGAACGATCCAAACAACATTTTTGGTTTAATTCAAACAAAAGACTCCTATCTGTTCTATCTAATTCGTTTCTATTATTATGGTTCTCATCCATTGACACAGAAATGCCAAATGACTTTTTAACATTATGTTATCTACGTACATTTGATGCACAATTCGGTCATAGCCCAGATTTTATTTGGGAAAAAAATAAATATTCGATTTCCTTAAGATTCTCTCGAGGAAGAACAACGGGCTCACGGAGGACAATGTGAACGTCTACTACCTTGAATTTAGTTATATCCATGTACTCCGTCCGTTCTCCTTAGAACTTTTTATAAATTTTTTTTAGCCTCCGTTTGGATTAACACAGCCATTATAAAAATTTCACTATGTACATCCCTTCAGGGTATTCTCATTGTTTTTAATCAAATATGGCCACTATTTGGTTCAATTCAGATAGCAATGAGAGGCCTTCACAGAGAATTCCATCCTAGTCTTCTTCATCTAAGTTTTGTTCAATTCAGATAGCATATTCTCAATTGCACAATAAGTTTGCATTTGTCTGATCTTAAGTCATGCATTGCCTATGTGGGTATGAACTGTGTACATAATCACTATTTAAGGATAATGGCAGAAAGTCCTAGCATATGTAAATGGAAATCGCCATATGTAAATGTGGGCATTTTCTGATACAAATATGCTCTACCTACAGTGAACTGCTACTGTATAGCATTCCACAACTCTTTTACGCATATATTTTGTTCCACTCATCCAAAACTAACGATTGCACCTTCTATTGAGGGAGGTTTCATGATCATGAATCCTAAATAGTTCTAGCAAACCATATGATCCCAACAATAAGATTCATGATCGGGATCGGTACTCTCCTCACCCATGGGAAGAAGAGAAATATAAGGATGACTACTTATCCTACGGAGACCACACCCTATAGTGGACCTAATTATGTTATCAATCCATCATTAATAATAGAACGGATTAATGAGTGTAAATCCACATCCAATAATATAAACTCGCAATTAACATTAATTAGATAATTTAATGAGTTTGTTTTTAATAGCATAAATATGTATGCTACAAATTAACATGTAAACCCATCAAATAGCAAGATTAAATCTAACATTTATTTCTTAACCATTTTCTTTTATTTTGTCAATGTATGATCAGAGGTATCTATGACTCCAGTAGCGTAGAAAATAATCATTTTTGTACTATACAATTCGTTTCAAACATCAAGGGTATAAATACTAAAGACGTATTGTTTAATGATCTTTCAACTGCTAGGCCTTGCAAATCATGCATTGCCATCGAAATTCCATGCACCAATACCATTTGATGCTTTGTATATGCAGGAAACTTTATCAACTGTTACTAGCGATATCATCACACGGGCTCTTGGAGCCATACTCGGTACTGATTTCACTATAACACGACTAATGGTTACGTTATTCTGGAGTTTTTTTTTTTTTAATTATTATTCTTTCTTTTGGTGTCTCAGATATAAGGAACCATCCCATTTTAATTCATTGCAAAAGAGGGAAGGTATAAAACTTAGCTCATGCTGTGGGAAGATGAATTCATCAATGATACTTTTTATGCATGGTGTTGCAGCATCGCACAGGCTGCCTTGTTGGCTGCTTCAGAAAACTGCAGCATTGGCGCATATCCTCCGTGCACGAAGAGTACATAAAATTCGCAGCACCCAAAGTTCGGGAATCCGACATGAAATTCATGGAGGCGTTTGATCCTTCTTGTCTGATGGAATGCGTCGCGGGCATCATCTACCGCTACCACGGCTTCGGCAGCCAGTCCAGGCGCCTTGCCTACAATGAAACGCAATAGCACAAATGCATATTCCAAGCGAGAACACACCACCCTATGCTCATCCAGAAGCTAGTGACCTAATTAACCATAGCTTCCCCCAGTATTTGATTTGGCATGGAGAAAGTCGAGTGGAGATTCTGCTTGGACTTCTTAGTTGTAGATTCATTCTCGATGAATTATTTTATTGTAAATGTCTTATTAACTGGTTAGTCTAAAATTAAAATACTGCTTAGATTCAACCACTGTGAAAAGAGTCTTCACCATCAGTAACGTACGTAGGTTTCATGCAGCCATGCCCCAGTATGTTGTGAATTCAATCTGTTGTCCTCATTAAATTTTACAAGTTAATAAATAAATTGATTCGTAAATTATATATGAACTTTATTTAGCGAACTAAGTTCACTGGTGTTTAACTTTGTTCATTTTATGCATTCTTTTGCTCTTAATAAGGATGGTGCACAGGCGGACTCATGCTGATGGGTGCAATCAGTGCATCATACATATTGTGGAATATATATTGTCTATAAACATAGTTGTTATGTTATATTTATGATATATAATCACTATTCACATAATGAAAATTCACACTTAAATATATCACAGATCTACTCATTAGTTTAGGAACTTTTCTAGAATCCCAACGAAGACAAACTAATCACATATTAGAATGAGCGTCCAGTAACTTATTACAACAAACTTAGATAATAAGCTGACTTAAAATGAAAACATCAACTTCAAACAAAAGATTTAGTCAACTTATTTTTTTTTTTAAGTATCTCTACCAAGAAAGAGATTTTAGCCTTTCTAAACTTATTGAAGAAAATAAACCTATAACTTTTAAACTTCACTCCAAAACTATTTTACTTCAAATTAAAGACTTAATTACAAAAAAATAAAATTGAGGCAGAAGGAGAACTTAAACTCTTACATACTATATTAGAGGAAATCAAGCATAAATGAATAAAATGAACTTCGAAAATACCTATTACAAAGAAACTTTAGGTTAAACAATTCTCTAAAACTAAAGAGAATGAATATTGTAATATTGAACTAACTAGAAAAGGAGATCAAATTTTAGTTCAACAAAACACTATCATACTAACTCTATTAACTTACACTACAGAAAAATACTATATGGAAAACACATAGTATTCAACTTGGAAAAACATCTACAAAGAAACACTCAAACAATGGATTGGAAAATAGCATTGGAAAATCTCAACAGAGATTTGAGTAAGTTATCTCTTGAAAAACCTATATCTAGACAATTGTCAAGTACATTTAAGTTTCTAACTTATAGTCCAGAACAATCAAATGAATCTCACAAGGACTTAGACTAAATCTTTTACAGGTCCTTTACAAACAACGAGAAGATGACAAATAGAATCAAATACTACTTATTATTTAGATAATATCATAACCAGATGAAAAAGTATCTCTAATCATAGATTAGAGGAATTAATAGACATTGATCAAAATTTAAATATATTTCAAATAAACAATTAAATACACTTCAATCCCATACAACTATATAGTCAAGGAATACTCAACTTCTCCACTTAGTCTTTAGACATCATAGAATAGAACATCTTCACCTTTTTGATGGAGGCGAAGAACACTTAATTTAATGACTGAAGAATCAACCAAATCTTTATTTAACAAAAGACACAATTATATACATTTGAGATTGATTTTGTTTGAAATTAGAAGACTCACCAAACCAAAATAGGAGGAAAAGTTTTATTGGTGTGACTTTGTCTCTCTGATAAAGAGAAATCAATTATAAGATTGATATGAATAACAATTTAGGAATCACTTACTTATGCTTTAATTTTAATATGATTATCAAAGACTTTGTAAAACACATCAAAATACATGTCCAAGCCAAAAGTTATGGTCAGTTTAAAGGTAACAATATGTTGGTGCGGAAAGCATCCGACGATCAAATCCAAGTTTTGATAATGACAAAGGGATTCAAAGTTAAGGTTATTTGTTATTTGATATATTGAATGAGTTTGCAGGAAAGTCCTTGCTGCGGTTAGACAAGTGAAAAACCCTAAGGGGCGGTAACCTTAGGTCCTAGGAGGTGGTAACCCTAGGTGAAGGAAAATCCTAAGGGAGACAACTTTAGGTCCTAGGGGGTGGTAACCCTAGGTGGTGGAAAATCCTAAGGGGGGTAACCTTAGGTCCTAGGGGGTGGTAACCCTAGGTGGCAGAAAACCCCAGGGTGTGGTAACCCTAGGTCCTAGGGGGTGACAACACTAGGCAAAAAGTCCAGTCGGTCTGGAGGACCGGACTGCATCAGGTATACTCTCCTGAGTGTAGTAGGTGAGGGCGTGTTCTCCAGAAGAGGGAACAGTAGGCGTCGGTTCGACCTAGGATTTTCTGTCAGAAATTCGAAATCAGAACCGGATAATCTGGAGATTGTCAAAACATTTCTGTTACAATGTTTATTATGTGCTAACTTTTTCTTGCAGGATATGTTGGTATTTTGTGGACTAACATACTTTACAGGGACTAAAGAGTAAAGTTTACCTCGAGTGAACAGTACCCGAGGTGCCTTCATGGAGTTTGGAGGCGCCTCGGGTGCAGAGGAGGAGAAGTGCATGCAGCAAGGCTGGAGGCGCCCTCATGGAGGCTTGAGGCGTCTCAGACAACCTTGAAGGCGCCTTCAAGGGGTATGGAGACACCTTCAAGAGGATCAGCGAGGACTTCTTTAGTGCTCATCCGTGCGGCTGACTCGACAGTGATGGAGGTGCCCTCAAGGGGCTTTGAGGCACCTTCAACAGCCTATATATGGAGGTCTCGACCAACAACTCTATTCATTCAATTCCCAAGCGATCTTTCAGCTGTGCACTGCTTAAGAGACGTTCCAGAAGTGTTGTAACAACACCCCAATGACCCGGAGCTTTAAATTTAGTATTACTATTGTCGGTATTATTTAGTTACTACTGTACTTATTTCATACTTGTAACTTTGCGATATTATAGTGATTTCCCAACGTAAATACTCAACGAGCGTGAGCCTTGGAGTAGGAGTCGCCCAAGGCTCCGAACCAAGTAAAAATACTTGGGTCGTTTTGTGTTAATTTCCGCTGCTTAACTCGTTGATTTTTTGAATCCGATAAGTGAAAGCCACGAGCGCTATTCACCCCCTTTAGCGCTTCTCGATCCAACAATTGATATCAGAGCGGGGTCGCTTCGATTTGGTGCAACCACCAATCAAGCATTCTTTCATGGTGATTTCATTTTTTCGGAGTCGGTATTTTTGCCGCCTTCCGATCAAATTTTTCGTAATCAAATTTTTCTCGAAGTTGGTGCAACAACACTCGAGATCGTATTTTATTCTTATTTTAAACCGCACTACTAATTTAGGATCTATTCCTGGGATAAGTTTTTTGTTTATCTTGTGTGCAAGTTTTATCGTCGATTTTATGGCACTCCAAGAAGGCTATAGTACAGCCTGACCTCCGCTCTTCACCGGAGAAGATTTTGGCTATTGGAAGAGCTGGATGGAGTCGTACCTCCAAACAAATTTTGAAGTCTGGATGATCATCAAGACTGGTCTGGACCTTCCAATGGACACCACTGGCAAACCAATTTCGTGCGAGAACTGGGATGCTGTACTCATAAATAAAGTAGAAGCAAATGCCAGAGCAACCTGTACACTTCAGTGCGGCCTAATGAAGGAGGAACTGAACCGCGTCGGTCGATTCTCGAGCGTCAAAGAACTATGGCAAAAGCTGATCGAGTTGCACGAGGGAATGCCCGACACGAAGGTAAGTAAATGTGATTTATTACTTAATAAACTGTACAATATGAAAATGCAGGAAGGTGAGATGGCTAGTCAGCTCCACGCCTGGATACAAGAACTGCTCAACGAACTTCACACGATCGGACAAAGATTGGAGAACCGTGACATCCTAAGGTATGCCTTAAACTCCTTTCCAAGGAATACCTTGTGGGTATCCATGGTAGATGCTTACAAGGTTTCTAAGGATCTTTCCTTAATTAAGCTAGATGAACTTTTCGCAGAATTTGAATTACATGAACAGATAAACTCACGGCCGTCCGAGAAGGATATAGCTTTGATTGCAGGTACAAGCAGAGCGTGCGAACCAAAACCAAGACGCAGAACCAAACCTGAGACAGAAGAAGAACCAGACTTGGATAATGACGACGACGATGAGCTCATGGCAGAACTCGTCAACTTGGTGAGGAATCTCTACAGGAAAAAAGAAAGGCTTCAACAAGAAGGATGTCAAAAAGGTAATCCAGTCCAAGGAGGCCCAGCCAAATCCCAAGATGAAAGTCGAAGTCACCTGCTACGGATGCAACCAGAAGGGACACATCAAGGCGAATTGTTTAAACCAGAAAGACGTGAAGAAACCAAGAAGAAAGAAGGCACTGAAGGTGACCTGGGACGAGTCTTCTTCCGAAGAGTCAGACAATGAAGAACTCGAGCAGACGAGTTTTCTTGCAATGACGGCCCGGGACCGACTCAACGAATCCAGAAGCGAGGATGAATCGAAAGTTGAGTCCGAGAGAAGCCATGGATCCGTATCCATTTCTAAAAGGCCTAACCTCCCTGTAAGTACGCGCCGATTATATAATTTAATTAATTACTTAATACATAAACTAGCAAAATCCAATGTTCGGATAAAGCCGCTTCTAAAGGAGGTAACATCCTTTAAAGAAGTGACTCACACTGAATCTTTGACTAACCCTATTCAGTCTGGAACCTCAACTCAAGTTCAAAAGCTTGAGGAAGAGAATTCCAGTCTGAAAATTCAAGTCAAGGATTTGAAGACTATATTGGAATGGTTTACACTGGGTTCCAAGAATTTTGACTTGATTCTTGGAAATCAAAAAGCTGTATACAATCGATCTGGACTAGGATTTAGAACTAAAAGGAAATATCGGTCTTATTTATTGCTTGTTAACAGATCGAATAGAAAGATAGTCCAAGCATGGGTATCTAAGTCCAACTTGGTCAATCAAATTGGACTTAGTCAATATTGGGTCCCTGAGGATCAAGTACATTATCTTGATAGACCATATCGAGACTATGATCCAGGGGGAGCCAATAGGAAAACTATCTTAATAAATAGATAAAATTGCTTGATGCATGTTTAATTTCTTTTCCTTGTAATATGCATGTTTAGATTAGGATAGATCAAGGACCTAGGTGTAATTTACACTTGTTTAGTTAAACCTAGGGGTTTCAAAAGGAAAATTAAATATATATTTTCTTTGAAAGACTCTGTCTAGAAGTGGTGGATGATCCCATACCCAAGAAGGCCTAGTGCCTCGCCACAGCCTGGGAGCCAATCTTTGAAATATATATTTAATTAAGCAATTGGAAAACCTAAGTTTAACTCAAATGTAAATTAATCCTTAGAAATAATCTAAATTTAAGATAACTGTTAGGACCAAAAGTAACTAGAGGGGGGGGGGGGGGGGGAATAGCTCGTCGCGTTCGCTCGGTGCTTGGCGTTGCTCGGCGTTGCTTGTTTCTTCAAGAATATGTAGCGGAAAATACAGAAACAAATACAACCACGCTAACACTATGATTTTACTTGGTATCCACCTCCAAAGGAGGTGACTAATCCAAGGATTCACACCACGCACGCACCCTCCACTATGAAATACTCCTTTTCGGTAACTACCGAGGGCGGAGAAGCCCTACAAGACTCTCGGTACAAGAAGAAGGAAAGGGAAACAAAATACAAGCACAAAGCTTACAATGAATGCAGAAAACCCTAACCCTAGCTTCTCTTCTTGCCTTTGATCCGCCTCTTGACTCGGAGAGCTTCCAAGAACCTTCAAGAACTGGCGATCACGAGCTTTGAGAGTGCTGTGGAGGAGCTGGCGAAGATCTGAGATGAAATAGTGAAGAGATGCCGCATGAACGCCTGCGGCCTATAACGACGCCAACGGTCGGATCCCGATCGATTCGAATGTTCCCAATCGATCGGGAGGCTTTGGATCGATCCATGGATCGATCCAGAGCGCCTCTTGCTCTGGAAAAACGCCTGGATCGATCATCGTGCGAAGCAGCCGCGTCCCAATCGATCCACGATCGATTGGGACATCTGGATCGATCCAGAGGCTTTCTGTTCGCTGGGAGAAGCCTGGATCGATCCACTGATCGATCCAGCTCCTGGATCGATCCCCTGATCGATCCAGCGCTTGTTTTTTTCCCAAAACCAAGTTCCAAGACTCCCAAACCAACATTCGGTCAACCTTGACCTGTTGGTACATCATGCCTAGCATCTGGTCACTCCCTTGACCTGCCAGGACTTCCCACCAAGTGTCCGGTCAATCCCTTTGACCCACTTGGACTTTTCTCATCGTGCCAAGTATCCGGTCACTTCCTTGACCTACTAGGACTTCCACCAGATGTCTGGTCAATCCCTTTGACCCATCTGGATTTCCTCGTGCCAAGTATTCAGTCAATCCTTTGACCTACTTGGACTTCTCAACACCAGATGTCCGATCAATCCTTGATCCATCTGGATTTTCCCTTGCCTGGCTTCACTCACCAGGGCTTCTACCTAGCTTCACTCACTAGGGTTTTCCATCTGCCTGGCTTCACTCACCAGGACTTTCACACTGCCTAGCTTCACTCACTAGGACTTTCATCTGCCTGGCTTCACTCACCAGGACTTTCATACTGCCTAGCTTCACTCACTAGGACTTTCACCTGGCTTCACTCACCAGGATTTTCATACTGCCTAGCTTCACTCACTAGGACTTTCACCTGGCTTCACTCACCAGGATTTTCATACTGCCTAGCTTCACTCACTAGGACTTTCACCTGGCTTCACTCACCAGGATTTTCCTTCTGCCTGGCTTCACTCACCAGGACTTTCATTCTGCCTAGCTTCACTCACTAGGACTTCCTTCTGCCTAACATCCCAGTTAGGACTTCCCAGACAAGTATCCGGTCATCCTTGACCTACTTGACTCTTCTTCAATCAACCTTGCATTGTCAAACATCGAAACCCAAACCAAGACTCAAGCTTGGTCAACCAGGTCAACCTTGACCTGAGGGATGTTGCATCAACAATCTCCCCCTTTTTGATGTTTGACAATACCAACACTATCACTTACAATACCACATGTAAGTTAGGCTAATCCCATAGCCTAAACCTTCTTCATGCCACTAGGTAATGAATACATAAGTTAAGCCCTTCATTCTCCCCCTAAGAGGGCAAACTCCCTCTAGGTAATGAAAGCCTAACTTACTCCCTTTCATTCTCCCCCTATTGGTACACATCAAACCATCTTTGAGCACACATCAACCCGTGCCTCAATTTTGG
Source organism: Zingiber officinale (assembly GCF_018446385.1). Taxonomy (NCBI): domain Eukaryota; kingdom Viridiplantae; phylum Streptophyta; class Magnoliopsida; order Zingiberales; family Zingiberaceae; genus Zingiber; species Zingiber officinale. The sequence goes on along the minus strand of NC_055998.1, from coordinate 90,855,483 downwards.
GCACTCTTCAACAAATGCCCCATTGTTGAAAACTCTCCCCCTGAAGAGTTGCTCATCGTTGTTCACAACTTCACTCGTTGTGACCAACACGATAATGAAGGCCCTATACCCTTCATTAACCTTAACTCTACATTCTCCCCCAATGTAGGCAAATGCCCATCCTTGAGCATTATCCACTTGAAGCCACTTGAACAATGAGGATATCCACTCCCCATTAAAGTCCAAACGCTCAACCTTGAGCTTATTCTTAACGGAAGGTTGACCACCTTCCAAGGTTCATGAAAAATAATTTTCATGTCTTTAAAGAGTCCCTCCCCCTAAAGACATGGTGGTAACTTCTGTCATTGCACCAACAATGACTTGGAATCCCAAAAACTTTAGGAAACCCAATTTTAGAAGTTTTGAGGTTCAAATATTCAAAATTTGAAACAAACCTCAACCTAAACTTCAACTTAGCCTTCCTTAACCAATCCATCATTGTTTTCACATGAAAACACCCTTTCTATGTATACACATGTATTTTTAGGGGTTTGGAAAGGTTATCTAGACTAAATTAGATTTAAAGATGCTGAAATCAGGCTTTCCCAGCCAAAATCAGCAACTTGGATCGATTGGAGTTGGGTTCCAATCGATTGAACCTTTCTGAATCGATCCACTGATCGATTCAATCTTCTTGGATCGATCGGCTGATCGATCCAGCGAGCTTCTGCTCGCGAGAAATACCTTTTCAATCGATCGGCTGATCGATTGAGGCACTCCAATCGATCCACTGATCGATTGGAGGCCTGAAATTGCTGAAATTCAATTTCAGCCAATTTCAGAAACCCCTAGAAAATTCTACAAAATTCCAAAAATCGTAAAACTTTGTGTAGACATTATTTAGGGTATAATTTATCATGGAAAAATAGTTTTCTATGAAAATATATCATATTTTCAAAGATTGACACAAACTTGAGAACTTGCAAAAACTTTATTGTTTTCTTCAAGTTTGTGTCTAACTATTCAATGATGATTACTATCAAAAGATAGCCTTCACCAAGGTTTTCCAAAATTATTTTAAAAACATTTTCAAAACCAATATCCCACCATGTTCCTTGGGCTTAATGCACATGACTTGTACATTAGCTTTCCCAATGATGGAAAAACACATAACTATGTGTTTTGATGAACCTTAAACTCAGAAGAATGCACTAAATCAACATCTTGAGTTTTGTTCATCTTCCTAACATCTCACTTGTATCTAATGTGCACTTAAACACATACAAGTCACCTTATAGTCCTTGTGAGATGTGAGATTTTGGTTTTAACCTATTCTAGGGATCATGCATATCTATCTAGGCATTTTAAAGATATTAAACATCCACCTAGGATGTCACTTGTTAATAAGTGATGTTAAATGCCATTTGTCCTTAATTTACAAGGAATTAAACTTAATGCATGATTATGTTATGGCATACATCAAAAGGAAATAATTTTCAAAAGAAAATATCCTATAACTACATGATGTATGTATGGCATGACATGGTATTTTTGTATTTTTCATGATAAGTCATGAATGCAAAATACAAATAAGATAAAATATGATGTCATGGCATATTATGAGCAAACAATCATGGCAAGGTTTAGCATAAATAAAATATACCTAGATTACCTATCTAAGTATCGTTAATCTTAGCTAATCCTAAAACTTAAACCCTAGATTGCCCAAAGTGCTTCAAGAGAGTGCCAAAACCTAAATGGACATTTCTAATTCTCTTGATTAATTTATGTCAATTGAAATTAAGCTTATCCTCAAATGTTGGCATATTCCATTTTTCCTCAAGAGTAATCACATAAATCAAGGCCCGGAGTGCCTTAAAATTTCTAAGAGAATACCAAAATCCCAACTTGGTATTTCTCTAGGTTTTCCCAATTTATGCATTTTTAAGATAAAATCAATTTTTCACCATTAGGCACATTTTACTCTTTCAAGGAGTAAATAATAATTCCATTTCATTTTCAAAGGTTAACAAAAACCTTGAAAATGCTCCTTGAGTGTCAATTTCCTCAAAGTTGGGTTAACTACCCTTCTAATCGGAGTTGACACTCTCTAACCCATCTATGGGGTAGAAAAGCTCCTAGGAACCCAACACCTATTGGTGCTCCTTGGATGCTCTAGGTACTCACTAGGGATAACTTCCCTAGATACCTTCCTAATGACCTTGTTGAGCTTCTTAGAAGCCTTGGTCACATTTTCTAGGTCAACTCTAGGGATAGCCTCTCTTGTGACCTTGTTAGTGACTTTCTTAGACTTCTTAGAAGTCTTAGTCACTTTGGTTGCAAAGATACTTCTAGGGATATCTTCCCTTGTATCTTGGACTTGACCTCTAGACTTAGGGTTTATTCCATAGCTATATGAAACCCTATGATAACTAGGCACATCCTTTTTAGCTTTGGGTTTGTATCCCAAACCTCTATGACCATTGGATGACCTTTGTGCTCCTAGACCTAGGCTATGCTCATTTTGGCCTAATAGGATATTTTCCATCCTTCTTAGGGTCTTTTCCATTTTATCAAGTCTTGACCTCAAGACTTGATTTTTCATCACTAAGTCCTTAGTTTTTGGTTTTCCATTAAGTCCATGAGCATTTTTGTTTCTAGGCTTGTAGCTACAATCCTTAGAGTTCTTGCCTAGACTTTTACCTACATTCCTAGCCTTAGGTGTAGTAGTTTTGGCATGTAGGGCCACATGCTTTTCCTTAAAGCCCTCATGCTTCCTATTCTTATGGTAAATCGCATTAAAATGATAAAAATTAGAACTATCATGCTTTTTACCATAATGTAAAGGAGTAGGCTCAATAAATGTTACCTTCTTCTTTACCTTGGAGGCTCCCCCTTGACTAATGCCTCCTTGAGCCTTGACCATCTTCTTCCCCTTGAGGCATTGACTCCGGTAATGCCCCTTTTGATTGCAAGAGAAGCATATGATATGCTCCTTGCTCTTCTTTGTTCCGGGAATGGTCTCCTCGGGCTTCTCCTTGCCCTTTTGCGTCACTTGACCCTTCTTCTTGGCCAAGTTGGGACACTTGCTCTTGTAGTGCCCACTTTCCCTACACTCAAAACATATTATATGATTTTTATTTTTAATTGAAACATTTATACCTTCTTGTGTAGGGATGGCACTTGCTCCTCCATTTGCTATTTCTTGAATTTCGGAGGTGGCACCATCTTCTTCTTCTTCACTTGACCCGGATGTAGAAGCTTCTCCTTCTTCTTGATCCGGCGTCACCAAGGATTGCTCCCCCTCAATCCTAGAGGTGGAGGCTTCATCATCTTGAACATGAAACAAGGAGTATGCTTCCTCCTTGTTCCCTTCGTTGCATTCCCTTGAGGATGAAGCTTCTTGGATTTCCTCTTCTTCGGAGGTTGAGCATCTCTCAACCTCGGAGTCCTCCTCTTGGTCTTGCTCCAAAGAGTCACCCTCTCTGGATTCTTCATGATCTTGTACAGTGGAGGGGATCTCTTCATGAAGCTTGGCCAATTTGCTCCATAGCTCCTTTGCATCTTCAAACTCTCCAATTTTGCAAAGGATGGTGCTTGGCAATAAATTGACCAAAAGCTTGGTCACTTTGTCATTGGCCTCGCACCTTTGGACTTGCTCCGGGCTCCATTTGCTTTTCTTTAGAACTTTGCCCTTTGAATTTCTTGGAGCCTTGAAGCCTTCCATTAGAGCAAACCATTGCTCTATCTCCATCATAAGAAAATTTTCGATTCTTGATTTCCAAGAATCGAAACTCGTAGAAGTGTATGGTGGAGCCACCCTTGTGTCAAATCCAAGCCCATCTTGGAATTGCATCTTGAAGTTGAGCTTGATAAAGTCTTGAACTTGAAGAATTTGCTCCAACTTCTTCACCCTCTAGCTTTTCTTGATATGCTTGACCCTTCCGGCGATGATTCCGGTGAAGAGCGGCCTTGCTCTGATACCACTTGTTAGGACCAAAAGTAGCTAGAGGGGGGGGGGGGGGGGAATAGCTCGTCGCGTTCGCTCGGTGCTTGGCGTTGCTCGGCGTTGCTTGTTTCTTCAAGAATATGCAGCGGAAAATACAGAAACAAATACAACCACGCTAACACTAGGATTTTACTTGGTATCCACCTCCAAAGGAGGTGACTAATCCAAGGATCCACACCACGCACGCACCCTCCACTATGAAACACTCCTTTTCGGTAACTACAGAGGGCGGAGAAGCCCTACAAGACTCTCGGTACAAGAAGAAGGAAAGGGAAACAAAATACAAGCACAAAGCTTACAATGAATGCAGAAAACCCTAACCCTAGCTTCTCTTCTTGCCTTTGATCCGCCTCTTGACTCGGAGAGCTTCCAAGAACCTTCAAGAACTGGCGATCACGAGCTTTGAGAGTGCTGTGGAGGAGCTGGCGAAGATCTGAGATGAAACAGTGAAGAGATGCCGCAGCCATCGCACGCCTGCAGCTATAAACGACGCCAACGGTCGGATCCCGATCGATTCGAATGTTCCCAATCGATCGGGGAGGCTTTGGATCGATCCATGGATCGATCTAGAGCGCCTCTGTGCTCTGGGAAAAATGCCTGGATCGATCCACGGATCGATCCAGCGCTTATCGCGCGAAGCAGCCGCGTCCCAATCGATCCACTGATCGATTGGGACATCTGGATCGATCCACGGATCGATCCAGCTCCTGGATCGATCCACTGATCGATCCAGCTCCTGGATCGATCCACTGATCGATCCAGCTCCTGGATCGATCCCCTGATCGATCCAGCGCTTGGTTTTTGCCCAAAACCAAGTTCCAAGACTCCCAAACCAACATTCGGTCAACCTTGACCTGTTGGTACATCATGCCTAGCATCTGGTCACTCCCTTGACCTGCCAGGACTTCCCACCAAGTGTCCGGTCAATCCCTTTGACCCACTTGGACTTTTCTCGTCGTGCCAAGTATCCGGTCACTTCCTTGACCTACTAGGACTTCCACCAGATGTCTGGTCAATCCCTTTGACCCATCTGGATTTCCTCGTGCCAAGTATTCAGTCAATCCTTTGACCTACTTGGACTTCTCAACACCAGATGTCCGATCAATCCTTGATCCATCTGGATTTTCCCTTGCCTGGCTTCACTCACCAGGGCTTCCACCTAGCTTCACTCACTAGGGTTTTCCATCTGCCTGGCTTCACTCACCAGGACTTTCACACTGCCTAGCTTCACTCACTAGGACTTTCATCTGCCTGGCTTCACTCACCAGGACTTTCATACTGCCTAGCTTCACTCACTAGGACTTTCACCTGGCTTCACTCACCAGGATTTTCATACTGCCTAGCTTCACTCACTAGGACTTTCACCTGGCTTCACTCACCAGGATTTTCCTTCTGCCTGGCTTCACTCACCAGGACTTTCATTCTGCCTAGCTTCACTCACTAGGACTTCCTTCTGCCTAACATCCCAGTTAGGACTTCCCAAACAAGTATCCGGTCATCCTTGACCTACTTGACTCTTCTTCAATCAACCTTGCATTGTCAAACATCGAAACCCAAACCAAGACTCAAGCTTGGTCAACCAGGTCAACCTTGACCTGAGGGATGTTGCACCAACAATAACCATCTCACAAAACTACTTAAGATTCTCTGATTGATAACTTAGAATTGGGTGAGATGGATCTAGGTTGAACTTAGTCCAATTTAACTAAATCTAATTCAATTTAATTAATTTAATAATGTAATCTAATTAATCAATTTAATAATTTAATCTAATTAATCAATTTAATAATTTAATTAACTTAATAATTTAATCTAATTAATCAATTTAATAATTTAATTAACTTAATAATTTAATCTAATTAATCAATTCAATAATTTAATCTAATTAATCAATTTAATAATTTAATCAACTTAATAAATTAAATCAACTTAACCCAATTAACTTAATAAACCATCCCACAAACACCCATAGGAATACCATAGTTGATCATCTAGACTGGGTGAGATGGAACATTAAGTTAATTTCAGTCAAACTATCTTCTAAATCCATTAAATTTACTCAAATCAAATACTTTATGTAGGAACGTAAAGATTTGGATCAATGGATGCTAGATAGTGGATGCTCCAGGCACATGACTGGAGACAGACTGAAATTCACTAAGCTGAAACTCAAGAACCTAGGGTTTGTTGTGTTTGGCAATGACAGAACCCTTAAGGTAATCGGGATAGGTAATATCTAATTAAATTCTGATTTTTACATTCGAAAAGTATTATTGGTTGAATAATTTAGTTTTAATTTACTTAGTATAAGCCAGTTATGTGACTCAGGATAGTTAGTCACATTTTCTAAAATTGAATGCATAATTAAGAATATTAACAATCCTGAAATCACACTTAAGGGAATTAGGAAAAAGAACATTTATACAATAGACCTACCCACCTCTTCACTAGAGTGTCTATTGACACAACAAGAGGAAACTGAGTTGTGGCACTGGAGACTGGGTCATCCTCATACTAGACTCATTTAAAAAATGAGTCAAAATGGTTTAGTTAGAGGTCTTCCTAAATTAAAATTTATTGAAAATTCAACTTGTAATGCTTGTCAACAAGATAAACAAACCAAGTCAAACCATAAGTTAACCAACTTAAACAGAACAACTTCTATACTTGAGCTCCTTCACCTAGACTTGTTTGATTTACACGGAGCCAAGTCACTAAGTAAAAACTAATATTGCTTAGTAATAATCGATGACTACTCAAGATTTACTTGGGTAAAATTCATAAAAACTAAAGATGAAACCTTTGAAGTTTTAAAAATCTTTTTCAAATTAATAGAAAATGAAAAAGACACTCAAATAAAAAGAATTAGAAGTGATCACGGGGGAAAATTTGAAAATCATAAATTTATTGAATTTTATGAAATTAATGGTTATAAACACGAATATTCATGCCCTAGGACCCCCTAACAAAATGGTCTAGTAGAATGGAAAAATAGAACCCTACAAGAAGCCGCTAGGACCATGTTGAATGAATACAAACTATCTAACTAATTCTGGGCTGAAGCAATTAATACAGTCTGTTACATACAAAATAGAATTTTAATTAATAAATATCAGAATAAAACACCTTATGAAATATACTATAATAAAATTGCCAATTTAAATTATTTAAAGGTATTTGGATGTAAAGTTTTCATTCTAAATACTAAAGATTACTTAGGAAAATTTACATCAAAAATCACTCCAGGAATATTTCTAGGATATTTAACAACCAGTAGGGCATATAGAGTTTATAACAAAAACATCCTTAAAGTTGAAGAAACTATAAATGTAATTTTTGATGAAGAAAATAACCTACCCAACATTATAAATGAAAATAATAATGTTAACCCAAGAATCATAAAAGATGATGAGGAAATTCAACTTAAACCTAGCGAATTACCAGAACCAGTTACTGCCCCAATTATAAGACCAACTAGAACTACTACCAATCACCCATCTGATCAAATTTTGGGTGACCCAACTCTAGGAGTCAGAACTAGGTCATCATACAGAAACCTAAGTCAAATAGCCCTTATTTCCAAAATTGAACCCAAAATTATAGATGAAGCCCTACTAGACCCAGACTGGACAATAACAATGCAAGAGGAATTAGCATAATTTGAAAGAAACCAAGTTTGGGAACTAGTACCCAAACTCATTAATAAAACCATAATTGATACTAAATGGGTGTTTAGGAACAAATTAAATGATCAGGGAGAAATAGTTAGAAACAAAGCAAGATTAGTAGCTAAAGGATTTAACCAAGTAGAATGGTTAGACTATGATGAGACTTATGCCCCAGTAGCCAGACTTGAATCTATTAGAATGCTGCTGGCCTATGCAGCACATAAAGGATTCAAGTTATATCAAATGGATGTAAAATCTACTTTCTTAAATAGATTTATCAAAGAAGAAGTATATGTTAGCCAACCCCCAGGATTTGAGGACTTAGAACATCCAAACCATGTTTTTAGATTAAAAAAGACCCTATATGGACTAAAATAAGCACCTAGGGCTTGGTATGAACGCCTATCTAATTATCTAATAACTAAAGGGTTCAACAAAGGTCAAATAGATCCAACCCTATTTGTAAAGACCTTAGAAAAAGATATCTTTATAGTCCAAATTTACGTAGACGATATAATTTTTGGATTAACCAACTCTAAATTTTTAAAAAAATTTATAAAATTAATGGAACATGAATTTGAAATGAGTCTGGTTGGTGAACTTAACTTTTTCTTAGGTTTACAAATTAAACAAACCAAAGATGGAATTTACATTTATCAAACTAAATATGTTAAGAAATTGGTTAGGAAATTTGGAATGGAAAACTCAAAAATTATTAATACACCAATGACTACTAATATTAAAATTGACTCAGACTTAGAAGGTAAAACAGTAGATTTGAAATACTATCGAAGTGCGATAGGGAGTCTATTGTACCTAACTATGAGCTGACTAGACATTCTTTTTGCAGTAGGTATGTGTGCAGGATACCAATATTGTGCAAAAGAGTCTCACTTAACCTTTGTCAAAAGAATACTTAGGTATATTAAGAGAACCTTAAATATAGGACTCTGGTACCCTAGGTCTTGTACCTTTGACCTAACTGGCTATTCTGACTCAGACTATGCCAGGTGCAAGTTAGATAGAAAGAGTACAAGTGACAGCTGTTAATTTCTAGGTCAGTGCCTAGTAAGTTGGTCAAGTAGAAAGTAATATTGTGTTGCTTTATCCACCAATGAAGCTGAATACATAGCCCTAGGAGAATGCGCATCTCAATTATTATGGATGATGTATACCTTAAAAGACTATCAACTAGAATATCATAATACTAAAATTTCAATTGATAACATAAGTTCAATTAATCTAACCAAGAACCCAATTCACCACTCAAGGACTAAACATATAGAAGTAAAACACCATTTTGTAAGGGATCACATAGCTAAGGGTGATATTGTACTTAACTATGTTGAGTCAAAATCAAAGCTAGCTGACATATTCACAAAGCCCTTACCTGAACTTGAGTTCAGTGCACTTAGAAGATAAATAGGGATGTGCTTAGTAGAATAGGACATACTTCTTATTACTATGTTGTTTAAATTAGTTTGTTTTTTTTATTTTGGTTTTAAAATCCTAGGAAAAATGTTTTTCAAAATTCCAAATTTTGGTAGTTTTTTTTTTTTTTTTCAAAAATCCGGTTTAGCCTAGGAATTTATCCCTAGATATCATGTACCCCTAGTTTCAGCCAGAGTATTTCACAAGCACACTGGGTTTAACTTGATTGTGTTTGAAAACACTTAGAATGGTGTGAGATGCATAGGGTACTACCTGGACTTCAGTATGCTTATGTCTGTGCATCGATATAAGTCTGGGCTATAAACATCTAATATACATTAATCAAGTTAAGTTATCCTGTCTTAGTCAAATTTAACTGGATCACTGACTTAACTTGACTAACCAAGTGAAAATTGTTGTCTTCTAGGTAAACAGCTAGTAGCTAATGGTTAGATATTTGGATAAGGAGGCTACTCATGCTTGGACTGTAGGACTCATGAATGGTTTTTTAAGGGTGGCCTTAGCTAAATCAAGTTTAAAAAAAATCCTAAAAAGGTTCTTTTTGGAAATTTTTAAATGTTTTCATGTTAAAAAAATACTTTAAAGTGTTATCCATTTTTTTTCCTAAAGTTTTCTTAAAGTTTTATCATCTATTTTCTGCAAACTTTTTAGCTAAGTTACTTTTTCAAGTCAAAACTCTCCCTTAGCTAAAATTAATTTCTAACTTAGTGTTTGAAAGTATGATCTCACTTGGCCAAAATCTTACAAGAAAATTCTTCTAAAGAGCTAAGTGTTTTTCAAAGTATTTTCGAAATAGCTTAAATTCCTATTTAAAGCTAAGTGTTTATTCTATCTCCTATCAAACTCTCTTCTTTAAAAACTAAGGATTTAATTAAGTATTTCTTTTTTTCGCATATTCTTTAAAATTAGCTAAGTCACTTTTCATGTCAAAAATTTCTTAGTTAAAGTTTTTACTACCTTAAAAGGTTGAAAATTGAGATTTGAAATTTTTTAAAAGGTTTTCTCGTTTTCAAAAACTATTATAAAAAGCTTAGCTAAATCTTTGACCTAAGGATCTTAAAATCAAAAAATTAGCTAAGTTTTCAAAAGAAAGATTAATTTTTTTTTTTAAAAAAGTGTTTGCAATTTTAAACAAAGTTATTCTTAGCTAAGGCCAATAATAACTTTCTCAATTTTTCTTTACCTTCTGTTTGTTGATGATTTTGATATATGACAAAGGGGGAGAGTATATGAAATTCTAAGAAGCTTTTATTAATTGGGAGTCGTTATACTTAAGCTTTCACTAAGGGGGAGCTCTGACCTTAAGTTTATGTTTGTACTATCATGCTTATACTTGTATTATCATGCGTATGTTGTATTTGAAAATTCTTTATAGCATTGCTTTACTTAACTTTGAATTTTTGTTGCCATAATTAAAAATGGGGAGATTGTTGGTGTGGGAAGCATTCGACAATCGAACCCAAGTTTTGATAATGGAAAAGAGATTCAAAGTTAAGGTTATTTGTTATTTGATATATTGAATGAGTTTGCAGAAAAGTCCTATCTGCGGTTAGGCAAGTGAAAAACCCTAAGGGGTGGTAACCTTAGATCCTAGGGGGTAGTAACCCTAGGTGAAGGAAAACCCTAAGGGAGGCAACCTTATGTCCTAGGGGGTGATAACCCTAGGTGGTGGAAAATCCTAAGGGGGGTAACCTTAGGTCCTAGGGGGTGGTAACCCTAGGTGGCAGAAAACCCCAGGGGGTGGTAACCCTAGGTCCTAGGGGGTGGCAACACTAGGCAAAAATTCCAGTCGGTCTGGAGGACCGGACTGCATCAGGTATACTCTCCTGAGTGTAGTAGGTGAGGGCGTGTTCCCCAGAAGAGGGAACAGTAGGCGTCGGTTTGACCTAGGATTTTTTGTTAGAAATTCGAAGTCAGAACCGGACAATCTGGAGACTGTCAAAACATTTCTGTTACAATGTTTATTATGTGCTAACTTTTTCTTGCAGGATATGTTGGTATTTTGTGGACTAACATACTTTGTAGGGACTAAAGAGCAAAGTTTGCCTCGGGTGAATAGTACCCGAGGCGTCTTCATGGAGCTTGGAGGCGCCTTAGGTGCGGAGGAGGAGAAGTGCATGCAGCAAGGCTGGAGGCGCCCTCATGGAGGCTTGAGGCGCCTCGGACAGCCTTGAAGGCGCCTTCAAGGAGTATGGAGGCGCCTTCAAGAGGATAAGAGAGGACTTTTTCAGCGCTCATCCGCGTGGCTGACTCGGCAGTGATGGAGGCGCCCTCAAGGGGCTTTGAGGCGCCTTCAATAGCCTTTATATGGAGGTCTCGACCAGCAGCTCTATTCATTCAATTCCCAAGCGATCTTTCAGTTGTGCACTGCTCAAGAGACGTTCCAGAAGTGCTGTAGCAACACCCCGATGACCCGGAGCTTCAAATTTAGTATCACTATTGTCGGTATTATTTAGTTACTACTGTACTTATTTCATACTTGTAACTTTGTGATATTATAGTGATTGCCCAACGTAAACGCTCAACGAGCGTGGGCCTTGGAGTAAGAGTCGCCCAAGGCTCCAAACCAAGTAAAAATACTTGGGTCGTTTTGTGTGTGTTTTGTGTTAATTTTCGCTGCTTAACTCGTTGATTTTTCGTATTTGATAAGTGAAAGCCACGAGCGCTATTCACCCCCTCTAGCGCTTCTTGATCCAACACAATATTCTGTAAGTACCCCATGGTGGTTTTGATGTGATCAACCAAATCAAGTTAGGTCCTGTTGGTATTTAACCTCTGTATCTAAGTGTGTAGGAACTTAGGAGCATAGGATCTGGAAGTCAAGCGAAAGATACAGCTAACGAGAAGGACAGTACGGGAAAGAGTCGACGGGCTTGGTGAGTCCGAGGGATGAGGTGTTGCGGAAGAGTATGAGGGTGGACGAGAAGGAGGAGCGCGACGTTTCCCAGGGACGAGAAGCTGGAGCGGAAGACTGCTTGAAAGGTCGGAAGTTAGGTTCGGGTGAGTCCTATTCCAGATGGTCAAGATCACCCAAGTGAGCTAAACCGGAGCGGAAGACCCAGACCAATGCGAGTGTAACCGGAGCGGAAGACCCGGAACAATATGAGCGGAGTCGGAGAGGAAGACCCGGACCTAAGCTAGCAGAGCCGGAGCAAGAACCTAGACCAAACAGTTAACACAAAGTTAACTTAGGTCTGGGCGCCCGGACTTGGTCCGGGTGCCCGTAACCAAATTTTATCCGGAACTCGACGTAGTGCGTTCTGTTGTGACAGGGATAAAAATTTATCCCCCTAGGCGCCCCAACTAGGGCTATAAATATAGCTCTAGTCCCAGAAGCTAAAACAAAACAGTTGTAATCAATTCCTTTCTTGTTTAGCTTTGTAATTGTGTGCTTCAATGTTGTAAAAGGCTACTCCACCCAGAGGAGAATCTTAGTGCGCTTTTCAAGGTATTGGATTAGCAATCCCCTGATTGCAAACTAAGTAAATTCAGTGCCTCTTTTTCTTAATTAGTTTCTTAATTTCTTTTATGCAGGTGTTAGTTTTAATTACGCCGTAAAGTCCGAGAAAGGTGTCTTTGTATTTTCAAGGCAATTCACCCCCTCTTGCCGGCTACCAAGAAATCAACATATTCAACTAGATATCATATTTCAGGAAAGACACCACATTCACAACCACTTTAAAATCATAATCACTAATATGATTGAAACACTTATTTCAAAAGGTGTATATTTCCTAAAGCCAAGAGATTTCAACTCGAAAACTTTAGCAGGATTAGAATGGACTATTAGTCTTGACAATCCTGAAACAATACTTGAACCAATAACTTCCATAATGTATAAGGATAGGAATGATAAAATATTTGTTAGATTCTTGGGATATCAAGTTCTACCTCTCAAGATTAAGAAAGTTTAGAAGACAACTTAACTCTCATTCTTAGACAAGATGATGACCTTATTGATCTAAGGGTAAAAATAAAAAAGGGGTATTTTTTTATTGGAATTGTTAAAAGAAGCCTTTTGATGCTCCTCTTTCATTTATTATCAAAAGAGCGTCTTGTTCCACCATTATACATTTTATTTTTCAAAATTACATTTATTTTTAACGCTGTTGTAGTAGTTATGGGATCATAACTACTATGCAATTATAACATCTATGATCCTATTTGTAGCAATTAAAATTTTATAGTTGTTATACTTGTAAAGTTATAGCAGTTATGTGGCCATAACTTTTACAACACAATGTTGACCGGTGTTGATTAGGAATAAAGTACATTTGTAACTACTATAATATAATGTTAATCAACGTTAACCAATGTTTTAGAGATAAAGTGCTCATATTCTTATAGTTATGTAATTTCTATATTACAGTGTTATTAGTATTGATAAAAGTTAAAATGTTGTTATAATATAATATTGATAAATATTTTTTTACTGGGTGTCTAAATCTTACAACCTGACGAATCCTGGGTAGACAGTCCGGCTCTATATTCCACTCACTAAGTAAATCCAGGAAGTGCAATGGTCCACAACCCGATAGCCTAACATCACAAGTTGTTCGAGCACTGTAAGAGTCTGAAAATGCATTGTGTGAGAATCGAACCCTTGTCGCTAGATTTATCCAGCCTTCCTACTAACCATCTATTTGTGCCGGGGCTAATATTTAAATATATTTTTTTAGTAATCACCAGATATAGATATCCAACTTATGCCTATTGGGTGCTACTTGGAATTCCGTTCTGTTTTCCCTGTAAAAAAAATTTATACAAGCATAGAACTTTTCCTAGCAACCCATGTGATTTTCAGAAGTTAAACTTGGATTGGAAACGAAACTTAACATTTTTACTCCAAGTTCGTTCTTCAAAGTTAAACTTGGATTGGAAACAAAACTTAACATTTTTACTTCAAGTTCAACCCTTGTGTTCTTCAGAAGTTAAACCATATTACAGAAGTTAATTAAATATTTATTTCAAGGATTGGCTTCCAGGTCGTTGGTGAGACACTAGGCCTTCTTGATTATGGGATCATCCACCACTTCCTAGACAAAGCCTTTCAAAGAAATTAAATATTTAAACATCTCACAGTAACCTTAGGTTTAACTACAGAGACCTCAATCAAAGCACAAGATCGAAACACAAAATCAAAGCACAAAAATGAAAAATGAAAAATTGCTAGCCTCTTGTGTTGGTATTTCAGGATCCATATAAAGAAAACAAAACTAGTTGCGCTGCGGAACAAATAACTAGTTGTACCTTTCTTCATAGACAAAGACCTCTTGATCTTCTGCTGTATTCCTCTCCTCTTCTTGGACGTCGTGTGGGGGACGATCTACCAAGATAAAAACCACCCGAACCCTCTTTTGTTTCCAAGCCGCCTACCACCAAAAGATGCAAAGAAGAGGAACGCCTCCTTCTTCTTCTCCTCCTCCAAACCGCTGGCCACCAAGGTGCTTCGTCTCTTCGTTTTCTTTTCCTCTAAGCTCCGGCCACCAAGAGAAGATGGGGCGCCGGCTCTAGAGGAAAGAAAAGGGAAGAAGAAGAAGTGGGGCGCCGGCCCTAGAGGAAAAAAAAGAAAAGAGAGAAAAGAAGAGATGAGGTGCCGACCACAAGGGGAAACAACTCAAGAGAGATTAGATGATTATGGTGGCATGACCTCCTCCCCTTTTATAACCTTTTGTGCTAGAAAAAAAGGAGAAATAGTAATAGAATTTTGTTTAGAAAAAATCTCTAGAAAAGAATTAACATAATTCTTTTTAGAAAAATTTCTTAAGAAAAAATTAGTATAATTCTTTTTAGAAAATTTCTAAGAAAGAATCAATATAATTCTTTTTAGATAAATTTATTAGGAAAAAATTAATATAATTCTTTTTAGAAAATTTCTAAGAAAAAATCAATGTAATTCTTTTTAGAAAAATCTTTAATTCTGTTGAGAAAAAATTTCTCCTTTTTTTTTTCTCTTTCTTTTCTTTTCTCTTCCTTTTTTTTTTTTTTTCTTTTTTTTCTTTTGGTTTGGCCAGCCCCTTGCTTGGGCACCAAGCAATGCTTGGCCGGCCCCTTGCTTGGGCACCAAGCAAGGATGTGGCCGACCCTTTCTTGGGCAGGAAGCAAAACCAAAACGGGTGAATGCGAGGCTTTATAGAAGCTACAACAGGGACCGAGAGGAGTAATTGGTTTTGGCCTCCTGATGGACTTGAGCTTCCTGTGTTCGACCCGAACACCCAACTCAAGTTCATCAATAATAAATCATACCACTAAAGAGTTATTATTGAACTACCGCACCAATCCCATATTACAATATGGGCTCCTACATATCATGAGTGCGTTAGTCTCCCTGTGTTTAAGATATCGTATGTCCATTAATTAAATGAGTTACTAACAACTCACTTAATTAATATCTGAGTCCAAGTGTAATACCACTCAACCTTATTATCGTGTCATACTAAGTCCACCTGCAGGGTTTACATGATAATCCTTATGAGC